>NC_044030.1:24336501-24668531 GCF_900496995.4 Aquila chrysaetos chrysaetos | reverse complement strand
TCTATAATAACCTCCGATTATATTCAGAATATCTGCAAAAATTGCCATTAGCCACTGTTTTATCATAGTTTGTCATTTTTAGTCTTAATCCTTATTTTAAAACTCAAAGAATTAGTTTACTTTCTCACACTTTCTCTGTTAGTAATTCAATCTCATGTACACTCCTTCAGCTGTGACTGTTTCTTATTTTGAATTTCAAAGTGGAATAACTCTTGATTCTTATTGGGCCTTATGCCTTTGAAGGGTTAGAAGAAAGCTTCATATTGAAATTAAATCTTCATGTGAAGTGTGTGTTCTGCATTTCACTATAAAATCTCTTCATTTACCTCAGCCAGTAACACCTGTTTGCTTCAGCATGTCAAGTTCAGGGGCAGACCTTCATGAGCATGCCCCCTCTCCCTTTTCAAGGCCTAAACTTCCTCCCCTTGTTTGTATCATGTGCCGGTGAAACCTGTGAAATGGAGGGCTAGCTCTGTGTCTGCTTTTTTTAGTTCAATGTTACTACTCATAGGTGAATTCTACAATTTTATCTGGGCTATACCGGCCCCGCTGTCCCAGTTGGTATAAGATTGTTTGAGGCTATGATTTCTCCCCTGTCCACAGCTGTGTATTTCAGTGATTATTTGATTGACAGCTCTTGAGCTTGCAGCATTACTTTTTGCATTTCACAGTGAAAGTTATCAGTAGTCATAGGATAGGAGCACTGTCATTATAGGTACAGAACAGTTCTTCCTGACAGCCGAAATGGCACTATGCCTTGCAAATAATTTCTTGCATGCCAGAATAGCCTTTTTAAATCTGTCCTCACTTTCTGCTTCCTTTCTCTGTCTTCCAAAAGTTAGAATGAGAAGTGTCATAGTTCTGGCTAATTATGTAAGACAGTTTTTTCCAGAAATGTAGATGACTACTCCATTGCTTTAGCTGTTGAAGTTGATTTTCAAGAAATTATATCATTACAATGTCATATAAAAGAGTACCAAATTAAAGTATTATTGAGATTTAAGGCAGAAATCAGAATGCATGAGAATGCATTAAAGCATAATCAAGAAAAAAATGTAAGGAAATTCCTAGTTTCCCTTTAAACTCTGCTCTTCTCAGTGGGAAGAATAGTGCTATTGTTTTAAGATATGTGATCTTGTCATGGAAGAGTCCAATGCCTTAGGAATATGAAATTTAAAGAAATTTTTAATAAAGCTCAGTTTTTTAGTTTCTTGACATAGATTTCGCGTAGTGTAAATAGACTGGGCTTCAAGATTTAAAAACTGACGAAATTTGTCCCTTTATACTAAATATAAATACATATTTTTCTCATGCTGCTTGAACTTTTCAATGCGTGTCTGTTAGCTTACAGTAATCAGATAAAAAAGTGTTTAAATGGTTTTTCTTTCTCATCAAAATTTTAGCAGCATTGTCTTGGGATACCACTTATGAGAAAGCCTAGCAAAATTCTTTTGCCATCTAGAAGCCTGATGTGAGACCTGCATTTTATTTCTCAGAGATCAAAATCAAATGAAACTTTGGCAGCTCTTCCAAGAAAAACAGTCAGAGATTTGATAGTCCAGTAGTTAAGGAATTTTTGTCTTATAACAATGCTGTGAAGTTTTACAAGATTAAGGATGTTGTTTGTTGAAAATTGAGAAATTTGTTACAGGTTTTCATGCAGTTAACATGGTCATGTTTAGAAGGTGTATTTGATGTAAATTAGCTTCATCCTTGCTCAGACATTCCTTAGGCTTGCATACACTTAATCTAATTTACCTAGAGATGATATAAGAAGAGGTAAGTTAAAGTAGATGTGGAGGCTGTGGCAACTTATTGTCTTATGCCTGCTTTGGTAATAGGTTAGAACTTCTTAATTTATTACACATGGATGCTACGTGCATGATAAAATCCTTAGAATTCTAAAAGGTTGGCTACTATATCATAGATGTTTATACTTACCAAAACTCTTTTCCCTTAGGTGTCATTAATTGTTTATTAACTTTCTGGTTTAAATCTTTTTAATTATGATAATATTTAATTTTAAAAACTTGAGAGATTAAATATTCATGCCATCATTTGAAATGCGTACATGCATTTGTTATGCAGATTACTGCAAGATAATTCCACTGTAATAGAGAAAGTTTTGATACCCATTACTGGCTCATCATTTCTAACATCAATTTACCCTGTAGGAAGTCAGGCTTTTCCAGTATGAATTTCATTATTTCACTAATCTGATGTTTAGGCAGATGGTATTATTTTGTGTGCATAAAATTATCTACTTTTAAGTGCAACACTGTCACATCAGCAACAGTAAAAACCAAGTCAGGTATTTCATAGTTGGAGACAGAAAATAATTTTGTCACATCATTATTATTACCTTACTTAATGTAGAAAGTGGTACTACTGTTCCAATAAACAGGATAAGAATTTTTTCAGCCATCAATGATATGAAGTACTGCAAGCTTGTTTGAATATGCTTACTGTAGACATCATTCATTAATTAAAAACTTGATTTTAGGTGGTTATAAGCTAATGTTGTTCATGAAAATCTTCTCAAACTGAGTTTTATTCGTGATTTGTAAACTATGCAAAGTTTTTACCAGTCAATGTTTTACTGCAAAGTATCTCACTTCAATTCCAAATACTGATGAATAAATTTTTACTCTTTTAAATGAGGAACTCAGAAAACACTATCATTTTACCATTTCTTATTATCTGAATGAGTACCTAATACTATCAGTTTGTCATACTAGGAAGCTGTGTCATGCTGGGTTTCCAAGAAGCTAGTTCAAGCTGTTCCAAGATCTCCTTTATTATGAGAAAATTGGTTTTGATCTGAAGCCTGTTAGATTAAGACCCCTCTTGTTTGTTACACCTTCAAGAGCTAAAGCATCACAAAGTGCGTAATGCTTGTTGGCATGGGTTTCTCCAAGGCAGTAGATACTTACTGAAGCACCAGAAATGAACCTAACTCATGGCAGAGACTTTTGGGAAAAAGCACCAGTATGAAAACAAGTAAACCAGAAATAAATTAGAGAAAAATAGCCCGAAGAGCTGGCATGGCTGCAGATAGAACCATCTTTTTTATGCCCTTATTATGTATGTAGTAAGATGAAGAGCTGAAAAATGTAAAATGACAACAAAAAAGAAATGAAGTAATGCATCTTAGAAAATATATTACTAAGGTGAGTGTAGCGATACAGTGAACAGCTTGCAGCATGAAGGACATCTTGTCATGTGCCACTCCTGTGGTGTGAAGATAGCAAGTTTTTGTGTAAATTGAAGTTTCCCAGCCAGTTCTAGGCTATGACTTTGTTTTCTGAAGTACATATCAAAATAAGATTCTGATTTGAGGCATTTATATGCTATCATTATCACCATTTGTTCTAAGTGATTTTAATGATTCGGTCCAAACTAGGAAGTTGAGATTGTAGGTTACTCTTGGGTTGCTCTTTGATGCCTATTGAGGCTCAAGAGCCCTGTATGTCTCATCTGCAAGCATAAAATTTATTTAGTATTTTTATTTTGGTGTACAGTTTCATGTACACCTTAAGCTGAGTTAGATTTTAGAGGACAGCTTTGATGGAACATAGTCAAAATGGGTATTTAAAACTGGCTATTGTAATTAGCATATGATTTCTAGCTTAGTTTTGGTTTTACCATGTAATTTTTCTGGGAAGCCAGTTAATACAACTGTGATACCTACACTTAAATTCTGAATCTGTACATGTGCATCTATTGAGCTTTGAACTCCTTGGTTAACAACTTACATTTATATTCTGTAGTACTTTCTATATCTAAACTCTCTGCTGTTTAGTTCTTTCTATGTTTAGTCTTATAAACATTAAAAGAAGCATGACTGTTCAGTCTAGGCTGAACATTATTTAAGGCATAAGTGGCTCTATCACCGTAAGGTAACAATAATTTTATGAGGTCCTAAAATGTCTTTCTAGCTCTGCTACTTCCTGAATAATTTTTTATTTTGTTTATTTGTAGGTAGATACTGAGCCGTCTGATGAAGCTGCTCTGATTCTTCACAGAAAGGGATTTGACTGTAGATTTTCAAACAGAGACATGGGTCTCCTCTGTTCCACTACTCAGGGAAAGGTATACTGGCATTTTATGGGTAGCTTACCTTACACGTACTGCAGAAACATTTAAGTCAAATTATAGGTGAACTCTAGGTAGTTATTTCTCAAGAGTTACACTTTCAGGATAAAAGTTAAGTTTATCTTGAAAGCTGCTTTCCATCTGATAAAGATACGGATCTGCTGGTGTGTGGGAAGGACCATGTAAGCATCAGGAAGTAAACTTCTAGGTCAGTTTTAATCTCATTAACTTCCTGTAAATGTTGTTTTCATATAACACTGATCAGTATTTCTCATATAATTTTTTAATAGTGTTTCAGAACTTTACTAAGTATAAACAGTCAAATAACATATTCTGAAGTGTATCATGTTAATAATATCCAAAAAAATATATAGCTGTTACTTTCAAAACTTTTGCTTATTATAGCATGTCCTTTGTCTACGCATACTCACTTACGTGACCATTGCAAATATCTGAGTGTTTTGCAATTGCTATAGAATTGATGTGATACATAAAATTATGAAATGTAAATCATACAACTTTGTTCTGAGGGTTACAGATGGACTGGATGGTTATGAATCTGTAGGAATTTTGTAACCAAATTTTGAAATAGGTTTGGGATTTTCTTTAAGCAGAAGAGTAGGTGTTGTTTTGTTTAGAAACAAGAAGAGTTTTAATCCAAATATTTCTGATCAGTTTTTTAATACATTGATTTAACTTACTTGCTTTGAAATGTGGCAAGTGAACACTGCCTAAAAAGTTTTAATTTAGTGTATGCCATTTGAGACGTGGTGCTTAAAAATATTCATAATTTTTGTAAGAATTGCCATGCTGATACCTGTAAGTAGATGTATCATTTGGATCATTGTTAGAGATTAGGTTAAAGTCAATTTTAAGGTATATACTGTATTTTCTAAACATATTTCTTTTTTGTTCCAGATAAAGGTGCATAAACTCTTTAACAAATTCAGAGTGGAAAGTCTTACACCCGCATCTTTATCTTTGATGCATTCACCTCTGGATGCCAGAAATATAAGTGAAATAAATATGAGTTCTATGGAGATAAATACGTTCCGGATTCGGCTAAGATGAAATCTGGCTTTAATACTCAGATAAAGAAGAGGAATCTGCAATTATATCTCCTCTAAGTTTCTCGTGCAATAAGAAGCACATTATTATTATTCCAGCTTCTGGATACTGTGAGAAAAACATGCATTCTATGATTTTTTTTTACCAACACAGTGAAAAGCCATGTTGCAAGCAACTTTTTTGGTGATTTTTTTGTTTGTTTGGTTGGTTTGGGTTTTTTTTTCCACAAAACGGCAACATCAGTGTAAGTTAATGCAACAAGTGAAGAAATTTCTAAGGATGTTAACCTCTCAACAGATTAAATCTCAGGTTAAATGCTAACTAATGATGTTTCTGGTGTTTTAATTTTCATAAAGAGGGGATTGGATTTTAAACAGCCTTCTTAGCTGATCCTTGATGAATTTATGTACAAATAATTCAGCGTAGAAAGTCCTGATGCAGCTTGGAAATAAAATGGAGTAAAATATTTGTGTAGTAGCTAATGTCCAAATATTTACAATCATTTCTATAAATGACAATAATCTCAATTTATTCCACAATTAATTTCAATTTATTCAACACAAAGGGGATTATTAATTGTGGTAAAATGAAAGCCTGCAGTACTTGTGATGAGTGATGGTAGATTTTAATACTTCTACCATTCACCTGAGTTATGTAAATAGGAAAACATGAACCTACAAAATAATTTTGCAATGGAAATGTTTAATAAAACTCCCATTTTGTTACTTGACACACTGGGATATGTGCAATTATTCCATTATCATGTATGATGAGAAATGTCCATAATTATCATGAATACAAGATTTTTTATAAAACTCATTTAGATACTGATGTTCTCTGAAATGAGTTTTCTATTTCAAGATTACCATATCAAGATAAATGTGCCTTATTTTTTGATACGTCTTGTTACCATTTTGGTGTCTATGTTAATGTTTTTGGGGGAAAGGTAGTTTATATAATACTTAAGCTGTGTATCTCCTATTTGACAATGCTGGCCACACTCTGATCTATGTCCTCCTGCACCAAGTTTGTGCTATCTTATTCTGAACATTTTGACTATTTGAATGTATTAAAATGATGTCATAACATGAAACACAGACAAAGAACAAGAATTACTGTAAAATCTAAATTCAGTTGCTTTCAAGGAAATTGCAACTTGATGCAGAGAGTTGACAGTAAGCAAGACATAGTTTGCAAACCCATCAAAACATGTGCTTGCATGTCACAGACTGTGGTGACCTGTTAATTCAGAATCACGTGCCTATATTTTAGACAACGTTTTTCAAACTTGCAACCTCACTTACATTGCCAGTGTTCACATTACTGAAGAATGGAGTCTTAATTTTTGCTTTGTTTTCACATATTAATTCGTATTTAGTGCTGAAGCCATTCAAGTGTGAAAAATATTTCCCTAAGTAGAGCTGCTGTTTACAGTTAATATATATATATAAACATGCACTTCAGTATGATCCCATTTCCTAGTCTTCATTTATCTTCATAACTCTTTATCCTATCCCTTGCTTATGCGTTACTTTTCCATCATTGCTTATCTTTAATACTAATGCATGAAAAGTCATCATAACTGGTAAAAAGATGTGCTATTTTCTAAGTCTAATATTGCCTACTGTATTTAATTTCATCGTTGTTCCACAATGTATCAAATTATATCATGTAGCTACAGGCTATTTTAAAATGAAAGTGAAACTTTGATTTCATGCATTGTCACAGGTTGGATCACTGTTGAGATTGTGTAGATTTCCCTGCCTAATTCAATCTACTGTGTGTTTTGTAATTAATGGAACTTAGTAGGATCTGGTGCAAGTTATGTCAAGAATATAAGAACCACTAACCACAAACAGAAGTATCAGATGAATCCAATAAATGGATGTTTTCATGCAATAAACATGTACTGTAACTTTTCTTAGCTGTAGTATTTGAAAATACTATTTTTTGTTGGAACTCGAAGCTTGGTAGAATTGCCAGCAGAAATTTCTCATAACATGTATTTTGTTACATCTTCAGAATTAAAATGCTTCAGAGACTTTTAAGTGTTCTGTGCAAGAGAGTTTTCAAAATACTATTTCGGTTTTGTTAGGCAGAAAAGTAAAATTTTGATGCAATAAAGTTTTAAAGTATTTTGCCTGTTGGAATTGCTTCCAAAAGATGTTTCATATAGCGTTTGGTCTTTTTGTTCATCATCAGCTGTACAATCATGATGCCTGAATCTTCCTTAACCAGCAGATCTAATCTTTGTTCCTTTATTTTGCATTTTTTTGTATAGCAACAGAACAGCCTTCAATTTGGAATCCTTTCCTGAAATCCTTAACTAAGTCAAAACTACAGTCAAAGTCTGATAATAAATTTTACTTTAATTGGTTCAGAATGTGGCTGTCGATGGGTTTGGGTTTTGGGTTTTTTTCACAACAACTCTTAATGAATTCTTGTGCTGTATTTTTGTTATACTGGATATTTCAGTTAAGCTCTTGTTTTTTCTGTGAATTAACCATCTAATTTAATCATATTCTTTTCTTTTTTTTTTCTACTTCTATAGCTGCTGGGTTTATAACTACTGGTTAAGAGAACCAAGCATCCTTGCCTTCCATTATGGTTTTAAAGACAATGCTGTGTAAGAAATGGTTTCAAACCTCATAATTACTTTCCATACCACAGTGGTACCTTTACAGAATTTTTTTTTTTAACCTTCCTTTATCTTAAATGTCTGGTTTACTTGCTCATATTTCTGAAACAAACTGATTTCAACTGAAGGTTTTGATACATTCTCTTGGAAGGTTTTATATCTTATGGGGATATGTAAAATAAAATCTCTAATAAAAGATAATGTTATTGTGAAATGTGGTCAGTGTCGTTAATACCTTAGCCATAGCTAATTTAAATTAAAAAAAAAAAAGAGAGAAACAACAAGCATGCTTCTTTGAGAAGGTTGATGTATCAGTAGCTTTTGGGAATGACAATTACCTGTAGTGAGATGAACTCCTGATGAAAGATGCAATCTATTTCACAGTTGCCAAACAGAAGAAGATAGATGCTAACTTCAGAGACATAAACACGTGTGATTGCACAGTGTTGGAAGGGAATGGGTAGCTCTTCTTTGACAAAAGAAACCTTGCACTGACGTAGCAGAAAATGGTAGAAGGTGTAAAATTCTAGAATTTTTTTTTTTCTTGAATTAATATTGTTTCTCTTTTAAGCATTTGAGAGTAATGGAACAGAAGCTGTTCTTGTAAATTAAATTAACAAACACACCATTAGAAAATAAAGTCAAAATAGCAGTTCAACTGTAATGAGACTGAATGCTTTTAAGAAAATAATATAATGCTAATATAATATGCTGTAATTGCATATGACAAGTTGAACAGGTATAGATGCTTTACAGGTTTGATTCCCAAAGTGCTGATGGAGCTTGAGCATAATGAGTTACAAAGACAATCAGTATAAATTTCATTCAGTGCCTAAAGCTAATTGATGTTGGACTGGATAGTCTTAACTATAAATATAAAAGTATACATATACACATACGATGTAAATCCCCATAATTTTAAAGGTGATGTTTCAAGATATAAAAAAAAAAAGTATGTAACATCTAACTGCAGCAGGCAACAATGGGTATGAGTCCAATTTCAAGCACCTTTTTTAAGGTCATTCTACTCTAGAATACATCAATATCAGCATATAGGTCCTATGACCACAACTGGAGAAGCTACTATATTTGATGTGTACCTCTCCATTGTGTTTTAAAATAACAGGTGCTAGATCTCTGTACACATCTTTACTGATACTGACACTAAAATACATTGCTCAGATTTAACCGGTTATCTGACTTGTGATGAGTTGTATATATGACAAAATATAAAATAGAAATGAAATTTGTTGTCCTATTTATTTTAGGATAATTACTCTCTCATAATATTAAGAACTTGCAACAAACAAAAATCATGCAAAGGTATTTTGTCTTCTAAAAGAGGGAACGTACAAAAAACTTTAATTCACTCGATTCATTGTAGAACTATTGGGATTTTTAGACAATGTTCTTACTGATACACTGTGTCTCCAAACATTTCTGTAAATTACATTAAATTGTGGGCCTATCAGTCTTTTAATATACAGATTTTATGAACTAATAGATATTTAAAGTCTATATTGCATCACTAGCTTTTGTCTGTCAGAATTTCTATATAGTAGCAATAATGCATTATTTACATTACTCTCCTTCCTTTAGGTAAATTATTTAGTAACACTGAGGGTTATGAGCAAATAATAAAAAAAAAAAATTTCCATCATGTATGTAAACTTGTGCTATTTGAACTGTAAAGACAGTTACATTTTTAATTGTACATTTCAGAGCTTTGTGGTCTCAATATAACATATTCTTCCCGCTATACAGTGCCTGTTAAAGGGATGCCCTTTGACAATCTATAACATCATTCATATTATGTGTTTGACGAAATTGGAGACTAATCCCGGCTGTGTCTGCCCTGCTTTACCACCACCACCACTCCCTGTGCATCACAAACATCCACCGTACAGGAAGGCATGTGCATGTGCCTCTGTTCCTTTCAAATCACGACCTGCAAAGTAACTTGTGGTCTCCTCAGCTAGTTTGTTTTCATTTCTGTCTCTAACTTAGTTAATGCTTTTGTACTACTTTGCCCTCTCTTAGCATGCCAGCTAAGTGTGTAGACATTTGTAGGCTCCAGCATGTACAGAGGCTTCCAGCTCTGCCCAGTGCATACTACAGAGCTTTCTGGAGTCAGACTGCCTGCAGTGTCAGCCAAAGCATGAGATGTCCTGGGTGTGAGCACTTGGCCAGCCCTTCAAGTATTACATGGTTTTAATCTGCATCAATGAGCATATGAATGGGGCACATGCCCTACTCTCTTGCCACAACTGCCTCAAAGCACTAGCCTGCTCTTCAGGAACATACATTTTTCTTTCTCTGAAAACCCACTTGAACAAACTTCAGTGTCATTCTCCCTTTTTCCCCTCCTCCATTTCTTTCCCCGGTTTCCCAAAAGAAATGTATGCATTAGTGAGCTGGAATTGTGTGTGATCAAGAATCTAGGAATTCCTGATGCTCACCAAGAGAGATGGGGGAGTGCTGACATACTCTGCTGTGTTAGTGCTCTGCATAGGTAGAGTGATGGAACACGATCTCCATTTCAGGACTTGTCAGTCATCCCCAAGTTTACCTGTAGTAACCTACCTTTCAGAAGTCCTGAATATGCTCAGAATTAATTGATCTGTCTTGATCAGGCAATAATAAATCAGAGACTCTTTGATAATGGCCACTGTTACAGCTTTAGCCACCAGGGAGCCTCTAAGATAAACCTGTTCACATCAGTGACCAACAAAATCTCTGATTTCTGTGCTTTGACCTGCTTTCTCTTTGAGTTCTGTCAGATGTTTCCTAACTCTGTTTTCCAGAAGCAGGTAGGCATGACCCTATAGATATAACTAGTTTGAACAAAAAAAATCTCTAGTTCAAGTAACTTGTGTGTACACATCTCAGTAAGAATGGGAAGCGACCCAATCAATTCTGAAGAAATTGGACTTTCTACAGCTTTCTTTTTAGAACTCAAATCTTTTTAAACCACAGGCTTTGTACTGGAAGAACTTAATGAAAACAGTGAAATCAGAATAATTTGCAAGTTCTCAATTTTTCAGTAAATATTAGCTTTGAGTCAATTCCAAAGACTTCTGCATAGCAATTGTCTTGTAGTACAAAGTAAGCAATAATGTATTGTGAGCAAACCTCTATGATATGTATTATATTGTTGTAGGCAAAATATCTGAAACTGCTAGGTTCTGCCATCTTTTAAGACGATGAAAGTAGTTAAGCCCTTTTTGAAACAAGTACAAGCTGGAGGATTTTCAGGAAAGATCGAAAAATTACCTGTAAGCACAGGTGAAGTCTTTGGTAGAACAAAAGATTGAGGCATATTGAGAAACCCAGCCACAAAACAACCAGACAGTCAAGTCACATTAAAAATATAATCAGCAATTTGTGCTAGATCAGGAAGTTGTCTGGAAAACAGAGGATATTAAAGTTTTGGCCAAATTTGAATTTAATAACAGAAAAGAGCTTTAAAGACTTCAGCAGTAAAATGCGGTGATGAAAGAAAATGAGCAGTTGCAGATGACAGTGAAGGTCAGGTTTTTTGATGTCAGTTAAATGCTATCAGCAATACTATACACTTACAGCAGTTCTTCTCAACATCCACAAAGACTTGAGGAGGAGAAGGCAAATCATCCCAAGCCAATTCATGCAGAAGTCTTAAATCTTTGAGAAAATTCCTTGGTGAATTACTTGGCTTAATTCAGCACGGTGGTCAAAGGAATAGCTGTGAAAAGGAGCAAGAAAATAAAGAATGGCCTAGTAATGACATTGTGTAGTTCTGTTCTGCTGGGGACTGGAGCTGCTCCCATATGAGGAGGGACTGAAAGAGCCGGGACTGTTCAGCCTGGAGAAGAGGATGCTCAGGGGGCATCTTGTCAATGTATATAAATATCTGCAGGGAGGGTGTAAAGAAGACAGAACCAGGCTCTTTTCAGCGGTGCCCAGTGACAGCACAAGAAGCAAGGGGCACAAACTAAAACACAAGAAGTTCTTCCTGTACATCAGGAAACACTTTTTCACTGTGAGGGTGACTGAGCACTGGCACCGGTTGCCCAGAGAGGCCGTGCAATCTCCATCCTCGGCGATACTCAAAAGCTGTCTGGACATGGTCCTTGGCAACTGGATCTAGGATGCCCTGTTGGAGCAGGGGTTTCAGCCAGATGACCTCCAGAGGTCCCTGCCAGCCTCAACCATTTGGTCATTCTATGGTGCTGCATGGTCTGTTCCTGTGAAGGGGAAGGAAGGCTTCATTAGATAACCAGATCTGGATGCATGTATGAAGATGTGAGGCCGAAGATGTGAGGCCAAAGGTGATAGCTGAAAATTGAGAGAAGGAACATCCTTTACCAGAAATGTTTTTCCTGGTTCACTGTGCAGCACTGAACATTTCCAGGAAAAAATGGAAATTGGCCAATTTAAAGATGAATTTGGACCTGCAGTTTAAAATACCTAATGGAAACAAAATACATCACAAGTAAGTCATGCTGTCTGAATCACTTGCTGCAGTGTACTGAGAGAAACAGCTTTGCAAACAGAAGATGACCTTCATTCACAAAACTTTGTTTAATACCTGTGACAGTGAAAAGAAGTATCATCTTTGTTCCATATGTTTTGAGTTATTTAAAACAGTAACCCATTCCAAGCTAAAATATATTAAACAATATGAGTTTAATGGAAGCAATTCAGATAAGCAGTGATTGTGTCAAAAGATTGACTACAGCTGTTACAAATGTGTCAATTCTGAATGGATCATGCTAGTAGAAGCACTTCACCCAACTAAAGAATTAAGATTTGCACACCAAAAGGAAATCATCTATTTTGACAGTGCCAAAATCAGTCTCATTGTTTTTGCTTGTATCTTGGTAAATGAACTCTACTGGCTTGGCTAGTAGGCAGGAGAAAGAAACTGTGAAAGCTCAAATGTAACTGTAAGGCAAACTTATTCAAATGGCTTTGTCACAGAAATTCCTGACCTATTCACATAATTGGTCTCCAAACAGACAAAATGAGTTGCGAATTTTCATTCATCAAAGATTAGGCCTTTGAAATATGAGCCAAGATGCTAATAATTGGGTTGAGCTGGGTTTTAATATAGCTAATAAATGTGTAATTGCTGCTAGGAAAGGTGTCTTACAAATTGAGTTTGATGAGGTTCATCTTTAAAGATATGGTCTATATGAAACTCATCATTTGTGGGCTATTAGTAGCTTTCCAGTACAGAATACATGAGGAGCAGTTGAAATGTGAAACCTATAGTTTGGGAGATTTTAGCAGTTACATCTTCCGCAGATATGGATCAGAAATGGATCTCTGTTCATTTTCTGAATGTTTTTGTCAATAAGTAACCAGGTGGTAGGGGTTTTTATTTTTAATATCTAAAATATGAAACAGTGAATCATGTAAGTGCTAGCCAAGAAGAAAAAGCAAATACAGATTCATTCCTTGATGATGATGTACATTTAAGTGGGGAGAACCAAAAAACTCTTCCAAGCTAGGATTCAAGAGCAACCTTCTAAATCCAAGAAGAAAAAGGTCTATGGGTCACTGACCTAACAAGAGTCTGGTATGAGGGTAAGTGTGAAACAGGCATCACCTAAGTAAACATCAGTAGCCAAAAAAGGAAAAGAATTGAGATCTCCTTCCTTAGGGCTTTGCCAAAATCCGTAAGGAATCTTCCAGCAGTCCTTGTCATCTTCCCCATGTTTCAATTAAAAACACAAAGCAAAAAACACCTCCACCCCTAACACACATATATTTCATCTGGTCTCTGGGAATGTCACTATCATCTCTGTCATGATTTTTAGAATTCCACAATACAAGGACTATAAAAGTCCAGTTCACTTTTGTATTGCAAACTGTGGTCAAAACACTGGTCTTTCTAGGCACACTGCTTTCACATTGGCACTGCCTAAGTCATTAGGCGCCAGAAGCCTTGTGACTGTGGTGACAGGTAGCATTTCAGATATGCAGATCACAGAGTATCTGGGTTGGAAAGGTTCTCACTGTGTTGTGATGGGAGGTGTGGAACTCTGGGTGGTCAGGGTGGAAGTTTACAATTGCTCTAAAAGTGAGGGCAATCACCAATTCAAGGCCACCTTACATCTGGACAAAGTTGGAAATTGAGATTAAAAGGATTTTTATCAATTGGCATTGATGCATGGTAATTTGGCACAGGTGTTATGTTTAATTTTGTATTCTACACTTGGCTTTAAAAGGAGGTACTGGCAAATGGAAACTAATCCAAAGGGCAAAGGAAAAACATTTTTGTGGTAATGCCAGAGCTGTAGTAATACGAAGTGATTTCTCTTGTCTTATATAATGCCTCAAACCATGTTTGAAGGCTATTGCTTGTTTGTTGAAAGATGTTATCTTGGTACATATTACAGTCCTTGGACAAGAATCAATATAGTTTCAATTGGCCTGTGAAAACACAAGATTGTCGATATGAACAAATGCGAAGAAATGTGAATCATTTCAAAAGAGATTAATTTATTTAGCCACATGATCAACAAAGAGAAATTTCCATGGGCAAAAACAGAACTGAGAATGCTCAAAACTGGATAATTTCCCAGACAGCCGTAGATGGAAGGAGTTTTGTTGGACTTTGCTGCTATTATACATCATCTGCCTGTGGATTTGCCAGTTTTTCAGAACTCATTCATGGATTAGATAAGAAACACTGATCTATATTGTAGTGGTCAAAGTTGGGAAAGTTATAGTGGCTGTTCATACACTCATCTACCTATATTGTCTTTCCCACTGGACACAGGTTTGGGAACATGGAAGTTTTGCAAAGCTGATGTCCATATTACAAAAAAAGCCCAAATCTACTTTAAGAACTGTTATGGGTTTGGGGGCGGGGGGGGGGAGGTGTTGGTAGTAGGAGAGAGGCTGCAGGGGTGGCTCCTGTAAGAAGCTGCTAGAATCTTCCCCGGCTCCAAGTCGGACCCACTTCTGGCCCAGGCCGAGCCCATCAACGACGGTGGTAGTACCTCAGGGAGAACAGATTTAAGATGAGAAACCTGCAGCAGGGGAGGGGAGTGGGATATGAGAGGAACACCTCTGCAGACAGCAAGGTCAGTGAAGAAAGAGGGGATGAGGTGCACCGGAGGAGGGGATGCCCCTGCAGCCCGTGGTGAGACAGCAGGCTGTCCCCCCCCAGCCCATGGAGGGGAGCGGGGGAGCAGATGCCCACCTGCAGCCCGGGGAGAAGCCCACACTGGAGGAGGGGGATGCTCCCGAAGATGACCAGGACTCCATGGGAAGGCCCACACTGGAACAGCCTGTGCCTGAAGGACTGCAGCCTGTGGGAAGGACTCACACTGGAGAAGTTCATGGAGGACTGTCTCCCATGGGAGGGACCCCACAGTGGAGCAGGGGAAGAGTGAGGAGTCCTCCCCCTGAGGAGGAAGGAGCGGCAGAGACAATGTGTGATGAACTGACCCCAACCCCCATTCCCCGTCCCCCTGCACCACTGGTGGTGAGGAGGTAGAGAAAATCAGGAGTGGCATTGAGCTGGGAAGGAGGGAGGGATGGGAGAAGGTGTTTTAAGCTTTGGTTTTTCTTCTCATTATCCTTGTTTTGTTTTGATTTGTAGTAAATTACATTGATATTTTTTCTTCCCCAAGTTGAGCCCGTCTTTCGCCTGTGACCATAAGCGGTGAGTGATCCCTCCCTGTCCTTGTCTCGACCCACAAGCTTTTCTTTATATTTTCTCCTCATCCCACCATGGCCAGCGGGGACACAAATGAGCTAGCGGCTTCGTGGTGCTTTGTTACCGGCTGGGCTGAAACCACGACAAGAACTTGTTGAGAGAATCAAGTATGTAGATATTTTCCTTACTGTTTTGCTAATCAGCAAATCTGAAATTCTGTTGTATTAATTTTTAATTCAGTCCTTGTTGAATCACTGCCCTTTAGGAAAATAGTATTAAATTTGCTGTGGAAAAGATCTGGTTTGCTCTGGAAGATGAAATTTATGTCTATGCTCTATGATTAGAAGAAATACAAATATTGCCATTTCCGGTGTTGGGAAATGGGTAGGGGATACCAGGCTTGCACTCAAAGACAGCAGATTTTTTTTTAAGGTAAAGAGACAAGTAAGTAAATTTATGAAACTGAAAAATCAACAGGCAAGGATCCATCCTAGAAATGCAGTTCACCTTCAGGTCCATGATAAATTGTTCCTGATCACACAGGGAATGCTTGGATTTCAAAGGTTAAATAATCCACAAGAGAGAGGAAAGCCAGCTGTTGATCAGAGCACGGCTCCACTGCTTACACCAGGAAGAGGAAGGTTTTAAGATTATGTCATTATTTGAAACTGTTGGACATTCTGCAGTTCCAAAAACTTTGGTCAAGGTCAGAGAGAATTTATCTGGGGAAAAAGGAAATTTGGCAGTGGAAGCCATGCAGAAAATGGGACTGAGCAAGCATCTATCCAAGACTAGCTCACTGGGAGAGCAACAAAGTACATTGCTGCTAACATATCTGGGACTTTGAATTGTATAAGACGTCTGAAACTTAACAAATAGAAATAGAAGTTTATAGTGAATGCACATTTTTGCATCTGTTACAGACCAAGGGAGAAACATGAACCTATAGTGCTTTGGCAAGCAGAGACATTTGGAATCTAAAATTTCATATTATCTTTGGAAACATGCAGTCTTCTATAGGATTTGAGGGGAGACTGAGGATTGGCATGTTGACTTTTATAAGCTAATATTATAAAGGTGAGATCAGCATACATCATTTAGTTGCTCAACAACAGTCAGTAACAATCTGGTTTACACACAGCAGCATTTCTCATAGCTGGGCATCAGCAGACAACCACACGAAACTCTTGTTTGGAGATCTTAGAAAGCTCAAATGGATTTCTGTTATTTGGACAGCGTGCGGATCCTACCAACTCAAACTGATAATCATTTCAGTTTGAGTAGAGAAAATGTGATGATAACTTCTGACAAGCCAAATGGAGAAGCCCTTTAAAAAAAGTGGATATTTGATTCGTTTCACTCTGAAAAGAATAAACAATACAAGCCCCTATATGAAAAAGGGAGAGATCCAATAACTGTTTTGACCTGTGTAGCAAAACAATGTGTAAGTAGAATGTAGGTCTCAAGGGTTTACCTAAATTTCTTTATTAGAGTCTGATTAAGGAGTTTTCTATCATAAGGGCAATGCTACCAAAATCCTTATTTTTGAGGTTTTAGCTGAGGAAATCCTGTAAAAACTTTGTGCCAGTGAATTAAAATAGAAAAGACAGAAAAAACAGATTTTGGAAAAACACAGCATCCCTTAGGTTTACTTTGAAAGATGGCTTACACTAGTGGTTGAAGGCAGAAAGAGCTTGGTCTAGCTTCCATCAAGCGTTTGAATGTTTAATCTTGATTGAAATTCTAAGTTTCTTACTATCATCATATTCCCATGGAAACAATTTATTTAGATATGCTGTTTGAACTCATAGGAATCTTGAAAATTAGAACTGAGACCTTGAATATGTCACTCTATGATATAAAGGACCAGCAGATAAGGCAGAGGATGTGTTTTGAGATGTTTGTGGTAGACTTTGTCATAAAGCAGACGTATTAAAAGCATTCGGTAGTTTCATGCAGGAAGATAATCCATGGCAGCAACCATACAGACTACTGTGGAAAGGCAAAGTGTAGCCACAGGAGGCTAGTTTCTCTCTTGGTTGTCTGCTGTCAGGGAGAGGAAATAGATATTCTGCAGAGTGGCCCAAAGAAGAAGTCTGCTCTTAGGTGCACTGAAGCATTCCCTACACAGCCCTCTCTCATGCTTATATACAGGTGCTTATAGGGAGATTAATCTTCTGGGGCTCAACTTTATCTTTGGGAATATCATCTCACATCAAGAGATCAAACAGATTGGTCACAGCAGTTTTTGAGCCAAAAGGATATCTAAAAGAAAAAAAAAAGATAGTGGAAAAAAGATAAAACAGGCTATAAAGTCAAAAGGGAAAAAGAGATATTTTTGGAGGCTGTGATATAACAATTTAGTGTCAGTGAAGACTGTAAGATTAATGCTAGAATATAGGCTATATTGACTAATTGTATGCATGTACCTTCCATCACAGAAGGATGAGCTGTGGCTAAAAGTTGCTGCAATGACAACTTCTTTGTCTGTGAACTCAGTCTCCCTCTTGCAGCTGAACAGAATCACAGTTTTTCATTCAGTACTTGATTTAATTAAAGCATGGGAGCATTTCACTGATCATCACCCAAGGATAGTAAGTAGAGTGGCTATCACCTGCATAATGCTAGAGCTTTGATTTATACCAAAACACCAGATTCCCTATAGGCAGCATGTTGGCTGGTACTGCAAGCAAAATGCTCCTGTGAGATTTGGTGGCTGAAAAGCCAGTATGTCATGATGCAGGTTCACATCACTGTTTGTGGGGTTTCTTTCTCCAGGAAAGAATTCCAACACATGTGCTTACACATGATGTTTTCCCAGGTGATGCACAGGTGTAGAGCTAGGCATGGGCAATGGTGACCAACGCTAGAGAGGAGGTGAAGAGGCGGCCAGCACTCCCACCCTTGGCATGGAGTGGAGAACAAAGCAGTCGTGCCAGGCAGGCAGGTGCTGTTCAGGCTCTGAAAAGTAGGGTGCTGGGTCAGGAGCTCAGTGGGCAGCTACTTCCCACTGACTTGCTGAGGAACCAAAGATTTGGTGTTAGGCAACAGTTAGAATTAGCACAGTCAAGATGGAAGGCTGGTAAGACTATGTCATGTTAAAAATGGGAAGAAAGATACTTTCTTTTAAACCTAATGTGGTACTATGTATAACACCCATAAGCAAAGAAACAAATGACTTGAAAGTCCCAGCTTTTAAATTAAAACACTTTCAGACTTTCCAATACTTCCTGAGTATTTAATATGTTAAGTATTCAGCACATAATGCTTGAAAATGTTTAATGTATTCTGCAAATATTGGTGGTTTATAGTACAGGATCATTGGATCTGTGCTCTTCCAAAAGCCTTTTCAAATGTACGTGGTCCTCTTTTAAATAAAAAAGGAAGTGAACAGAGTTAAAAATCCTGTACCTATTAGATAATTTAGTGAAGTGATTACAGTGATCTTTTCTCAATTTATGGTTTTGTATATTATAGTGTGCAGATACATATATTTTGTTTGTATTTTGAATTTCAGGAAATAATGTTATTTAGGCTGTACTATTTGGAAAACAAAATATTTTCTCAACATAAAATGCTGAGAGACAACTGTTCAGAACGGGTGATTTTTTAAAAAAGAAAATATTTTAAATATTTTATTTCTATATAATACCTGTACACTGTTCAACATTCTTGAAAATTATAATATCTTTAGATTAATTAATACACAAATCTGTTTCCCTGAATATGTTTTCCTTGCAACTTGTGTGAATTAATCTACAATTTAGAGATGCAAACATTAACAAGGAATACTGCACCTCTAGTTTAGAGATAGATTATTTTCACCTATTTACTAGAATATAGGCAACAGGAGCATTCACATGTGATTCTTGTTGCCATGACAATGGCTTTGGTCCCTCTTTTGTGTTTGGAAGATCTTGTTTGCTTTCTCCAAATCTGATGCTCAGCTTGCTCTTCCTGCTCCAAATTCTTTACATGAAGAAAGGTAAGATAAGGTTAATAGAAGACTAACAACAAACAAGAAAACATGATAGATTGTAATTATGCCTTCAAATACAATTAAGGAAAAGTTAAGAATGCAGAATTTCTTAAAATGTAGGCCTACATACAGCTGAGCTTGTCTGTCTATATATCTGTTTTTATAAGAAGGGTAACACAGTTCAGTGAAGGATCTGAGAATTTTGATATAGTTTTCACTGTAATTTAGGATGTGATGAGGCTTGTGTCTGAAACCAGCAGGCCAAGATAAAGTGTCATTTACATTCCCAAAGCTCTACTAAAGTCAGTGTCCTAGTGTTGATACTGCAGACAACAGAGAGCTTTGCTATTGTGGCTCACTTTCTCCATTGTTCACTATTCAAACATTTGTGTTCAACCACACAAGCAATCAGCTAGTGCAGTGGCATCATCACTTCACCTGAAAAAACATGTCTCCAATCATTCCCCAAGTAGTCACTCCAAGGCTGTAAAGGCAATTGTGAGTTTAGGACAGAAAATGCCATTATTTCTTCTTCACTGGCTAAAGAGTTTTTACTTCAGCGTCCTCTACCTCTTGGCAGGTAGTGTAATATTTCACTGGCAAAAATCTCTGAGTCTTCCTTTCAGTAGCAAGTAACAGTAATTTTTGCAGACAGGGACCACAGGCACATCTTGCTTTTCACCAGTTATTCTACTAGCAGTTGTATGCCTGGTTTTCCAACTTCTAATTATCACTTGGCAA
The DNA here is from genome assembly GCF_900496995.4 of Aquila chrysaetos chrysaetos. NCBI lineage: Eukaryota > Metazoa > Chordata > Aves > Accipitriformes > Accipitridae > Aquila > Aquila chrysaetos. Next base: position 24,648,359 of record NC_044030.1, on the reverse strand, counting down.
AACTTCCCTGAGAAAGTTGCACAAAGTAAACAACCTGTGTAAAAAAATTTCTCCTAATTTAGGTATAAAAAACCCTAGAAAGTGTTTGAGAGTTTAGGAATAATAATCAGTGCTTGCAGCTATCACAACAGGATGTTAGTTGTTGGAGTCACAAGGAGGATACATAGTGTAAAGGCAACACCATTAACCTTCTGTTCACATCCAATAAAAATAGAAGAATCTAGCTTCCAATCACTTTAATATTGCTGTATCTGACTTCCTAGCTGTAGAGATATAGCTAAAAGCCATAGTTTGCAATAATAAAGCCAGAAAGGCCTTATGTGTTGTGATCATAGCCACTTCTATTATAACAAGTCAGTTCTGGTTCAAAGTTGGGACCATTTCGCACATCCATTCAGTGTGCTACAAACATCTCTGTCATTTGCTGTGTTGGAAAACTGGTATGTTGGGATAGCTAATTGTATTTTTCTTTCCAAAATTAAGTCTGATGTAAGCTGTTACAAACTGTGGAATGGCAACATGCCACCCTGCAAAGAAATGAGATGCTGACAATATTGTCCTTTAGCATAGATGTTCTTGGCTTCTTCTGAGTTTAGACCATATTTGTTACCTCTCACAGATCCCATTCTTTCAAGATGACATAGCCCTCCATTGCTGACTTTGCTGCAAGCAATTTAAAACTGCTTGTGTGCTGACTTTGGCAGCTGTGCTGGAGATTGCTCTGTGGGTTAGGTGGTTATGCAAGTGGCCTGGGGAGAATATATCTGCTTTTCCTTATCCTAAAGGGTGTCTACTGTGTGTTTACTGTGAGAAGCCTCAGGTCACTTTCCAGAGGGCTCTGCCAGTTTGCTGTTCACATCAGACAGTAATGAGTATAAATTGTAAATTTTCAGCTATTTCAACCAGTTCTTTGTGATTCTAGGATTCTCCAGCTGCAGATTGACAAGACTATCTGAACTGGTCTTGAAATAGATACGTGGACTCAAATTTCCTCTCAAGATGCCTGCTCGAATTTTTAGGGATTCAGATGTGGATGTGCCACTCAAGTTTAAAGGGCTGTAGGGGTAAGAAAACTTTAAACCCCCACAACTCAGTTTAGCTGTCTCATAAATTTAATTCTCATTATTCATTCTGCTTTTCTAAGCGTGCTTTTCAGTGAGTCTAATTCTGCTAATCTCCTTTATGAATACTAAAGGAAAGCACACTATAAAAGTGATGTAGGGCTTTCCCAAGGAATACTTCCTAGCAAAAAAAAGAGTATCTTTCTGGCAAATCATTGTTATATACAAGATCCAGAATATATCTTAGAGTTTACAAAGAAGCCATTTTAGATAAAATCAGCAGTAGTTATCTAATAAACATTCTTATGTGGATGTTAATTTATAGTAGGATAAACAAGACAACAGGAATGCCACACTTAGAGGTAAATCTCAGGAAGTTTGTTTCCAGTCAGCCACCGGTCTTAGGAGAAAGGACAATAGACTGAATTTTAAGAAACGTTTCTCCTCTACACGTCAAAAAAATACTGCCCCTGTTCCAGTATACAAAGCTCTTCCAGCTCTGTCAGCCTGTCTGGTACCAGAAGGCCAAGTATACAGAACTTGGAAAGCACTGATGCTTTTGGAGAGTCAGTTTACTCTTCTATTTATTACAATATCCCACTTCTTAAATGCAGAATAGCTTATGACTCTCCAGAACTAGCAGTATATTGACACCTATTGTGAACCTTGGTATTTTTTCTTATTGCCTTTGTAAATAATAGCTATTAGTATTAAGCTGTTAAACAATGGAGCTTTAATTTTTTACCAGTGCTGGTCAGAATATTGCCTGTTGTAGATGACAAACCACATCTGTTCCTTAGCTGGGAATATACAGGGTTGCTCTAGAGTTACAGGGGAAGGGGGATAATATTGTGAACAAATATGCATATGCAGCACAACTGTGAGAGGCATTTTGGCTCAAATGGCTAAGTCAGAGATCCATATTTGCAAATTTTTCTTAATCTAGATGAATATTCAAAGGACATACTTGTCTCATGAATACTTTCCTGGGATCAAAGCTTCAAAATATATAAAATTTTAAAATGTATAAAAATACCTGGATGCCCTCAATTCATTTTGTTTTGTGGCTGTTGAAAATTATGAAATATGACAAATTATGTGAGCTGGTTTGGAAATAGCAGCCTGCCATATGACTCTCAGGAAGGTTTTTATTCAATATTTAGATATTGTTAAAAACTCTGTTGTATGACGATTTGTGCTGTCCAGTGGGATGGTGATGGAGGAGCATAGTAAGTAGAGTATATATTAGAAAATGAATGTAAGCTAAAATGAAAATGTATACATGTATTACACTTGTATGTCATTTACCATGAGACTCTGTTCTTCAGCAGGCCAAGCATCCTTTGGTTATCATTTATATTTACTGTAATTTTAGCTGGTGTGTCATGGAATGCTGTGATTTGCACTTGTTTACCAACTATCCAATTTAGGAAGCTACCCAGTTCCAAAAGGCTGTAGATTAGCCAATTAATGGAGTAAAAATGTTTGTGTTAAAAGTTCTTGAATGTCTGTGTCTGGGATGATGACAGAAACTGATAATGGGATATTAAGATATATAATGGATAATTCTTAGTTATGTAAGAATTACTTCTACTAGGCTGATGATTTGGGGTTTTCCCCACAGGTAAAAGTGACAGAGTATGTCTATTCTCTGGTGCTGAAGGGATTTCACCCAGAAATGCCTAGGGCTCATCACTTACTCTTGTTGTCTAATTTGATAGTCTGCTTGAGTTGTGGTGAAAAAGTTAATTCTCTAACTCACTAAAAGGTGGATGACCCATTCAAGTGGCTTTCTCTAACGTTGCTACTGAACACATTTGACCCTGACTTGTTGGGGCATGACTAACACCCAAAAGTGAGCTGATATATATCAGCCTGGTATCAACTGCCTAGGTGGCTGATCTGCTTTATTCTACAGAGTATGCATAGTTTAAAGGTGTCCCCTTGCACTGTGACATCCTTCAGTTCTCCTTAACTGCCTGTATGACACTCTTTCTGTTATCAGTATTAAAATGGATGCCAGACTTTCTTTGCTTTCTTCAGGTTTTTGTAATTCTTACATGCCATTTCTTGACTTTTTTTTTGTACAGTTTTATACTTGGCACCAGCCTCTTATAGTAGATAAGCTCAACAATAAGACCAAGATTTTGAAAAGATGGTAGACAGCATGAACAAAAGCCTATTTTTTGCCACAAAAACTCCCCACATCATAACTTTTTGGGGGGAGACTGAAAGCAACACATAATGCCTAAGAAGTGGGTTTTAAAAACAGTAAGTCACAGCTAGTCTACCCAGAAGATTTTAAGAATCTTCCCCAATGTGAATACATCAAGAGATGATCACTCAAAGTAAAAAGAAAAAAAAAAAAAAGGTTACTTAAGAATAACTGTTCTTTCTTTAGAGATGTTTCCAGCATGTACATTTATAACCTTTCTGTCTTTCTCTCTCACAGTCCTGACTCCAGATTCTTGGACTGAGAGGAAATGACTGGGAGAGATCTACCCACTTATATTCCTGTAAAAATTGAAAATGAGAGCAGGAGGCTTGGACTGCTCCAGGATGGATAAAAGTTTAAAAGTCTCTGCTTAACAATGTCAGTACACTTGTACCCATAGCACAAGTGGGTACAAACACAATGCATGTTTTATTTTAACGGTACGAACAAAGCATAAAGACTTTAAAAGAGAGACTGTTGTATATATATATCCTCCTGTTCCCTGGAAGGCTTATCATCTTCAGGTGTTCCAATAGAGTCTGTGCATTTATATAGTCTGTTACAAAAGCTACCACAGCAGCTAACCTCTCCTCCTTTAAAACAACAAAACAGAATTGCAGTAGTCTTTCTGATCTATTATATCATCAGCCTTGTCCTTTCACAGGATTTTCTCTTAGCTCTTTATAGCTAATGAGATGTGAAGAAGTTATTTTGATTTCTTTTTCCTTTTTTCCTGCTTCTTCCAACCTCTGTATCTCTGTCCTATTTGCCTTTAGATGACAACTGTATGTTCAAAAAGAAAATACCCCAGTACCAGATTAATCATATTCATAAATTATTAGAGGGCAGTTCTATTTCTGTTAGATTCATGACTGGGTATTTCTGAGTTCATCTTTTTAAACTCATAAATAAGCAATAGTACTTGTCTATGATTGATCTATAACCTAGCAAAATACATCTGCTAATGCTTCTGTAGGCATCTAGATAGTAATGGGTTTTAGGAAAAGATTTGAAAGGAAAGAGAGGGCAATACCTTATTTATCATGTGAAACATTCATTAGTTTTCCCAAAGGCTTACTACATAATTCATGTCAATATTTGTATCACATGACCAACAGAGACAACACAAAGTTATCGGTTGCTATGATGATATGCTTACTTCTATGTATGCAAATTAAAAGTTTGATTTAATTGATCTCTTCTGATTCTAATCTGTTTGAAAGATTTTCATTTTCATTTCAACTAGCTTTTGTGATATAAGGAGTTCCCTGAATTGTCTTAGATTTCTATCCATAAAGAAAAGGGTTTTTCGTCAATTATAAATTTTATTTCAGGCCTTCCAGATCTCTTCACCTATTCATAGTGAGATGAATGTGATATAATGGGTATGTACTATCTATGAGAGAAAGAAAAATGTCTTCTCACAGGACTTTTTATTCTAGATACTGTGTTTCTTGGACTGAAAAAATTATCAGAAGAAAAACTTGTTGTGAAGGATAGTGGAAAACATCCTTCCCTCATTTTTCTGATTTGGTGATATTTCTTTGGTATCAAATCTTTCTGACTTGAATGTTGTCTGCTTTCAGTAGCTTCAGGCCTGCATGAAGATTAAAGTCCTGTTAATATTTTCATAGTCTTTGGATGTCTTTGAGACTAGAGTCTTTCCTGTGAAATAATTCTGGCATTTGCTAGAACACTTTGCCCAGACTTTTAACTATCCTTGCAACAATGTTAGTAGACTTGATACTTCAGCATTTTCCCTTAAACATATATCTTCTCTATTGGCATATAAATACCTTTAATCAGAAACATGTCTTTCATTTTGGACATATATATCTATTGAAGTTTTTTTTTCTGTAATTCTTATGCTTTTATATTCTTTTGGCACCACACCTAATATTCAGGATTAGGCATTGCAATATATATACCAGAGACAGGACAAAGAGACTGGGAGATAAATTTCAGGATGTGTAAGTGCATATGGGAAGCTATATGTATACAAAATTATGTGCTCTAAATTGGCTGTTCCTGAGGAAAAAGATCCAAGAGGCACTGGGTAAGTTCTCTGAAAATGTCCATTCCAGTGCTCACTGGCAGGCAAGAAGAAAAACAGAACACTGAGCTTTCTTCTTAGAAGGAGAGTAGAGGAAAAAAACCAAACAACAGAAAATACTGTTGTGAACTTGCATAAATCAATAGTATGCCCCTGTCTTGTGTATTGCCTACAATTCTAATTATTTCATCTTTAAAATGATATAGTAGAACTAGAAAAAGTAATGGATGCCTAACAGGGATGATTAGAGTGGCTCCCAGGAAAAAGCTGGGACTCCTTAACACAGAATAAAAAACAATGAAATGGCAAAATGGAAAGGCATTTATAAAATTATGAAACTATGAATGTATGTGGATACAGTAGATAGGAAATGACTTATTATCTTTCTACCACTTAAGAACTAGTTAAGACAGAATGAAATTATTGAGTAAAAAATTTAAACCAGAAAAAGAAAGTAATAGAACTTGTGGAAAGCCAGTGGATAAATAGATTTAAAAAGAGGTTAGACAAATTCAGAAAAGACAGGTCTTCGAGTGGCTGTTAAAAACAAGAGCCCAGGTACAACCTGCAGTTCTGAAAATCCCTAAACTGTTAATTGTTGGAAGTCAGGCCAATAAAGCAGGGTAACAATTATTTTATAGTGGTCCTGTGGTGATATTCTTCTCTTCTGGAAGATAATATATTGACCACTCTTTGTTATACTACATACACCCCAAAACTAACCAATCTAGCAATTATTATGCAAAATTGCTTACACAAGATATAAATTGTATATTCCTCTCCCTAAACCACTTTGTGGTTATTGTTATCAATGGCAACCATTTGTGCAGAATTATGCAGATTAATTCTCAGGCAAGATTCTACTGAAATGGAGGTTGTAGGAAAATAGGTGCAATTCAGATAAAAAGACTAAAATTTATAAATAAACATTACTCCCTTTTAGCTAAAAATAAAAAGTATGTGTAGCCTCTTTGCATCAATACTAAAAAATATTTTAATGACTCAGTAGGTGAATCACTAACAAAACTTTGCTGTTTCTTAGAAATAGAGGGTTATAAACCTTTTTACATACATGATACAGCATGATATTATGGTCTAAGTCTGTTTGCAAAAGCTTAAGAGAAGTTGTGTAAAGTAATCGACTTCCGTATTTGGAGTATATCATGCCAGTAAAGCTCACCCAACTGCCCACTGTTATTTGTCATAAGTACACAGAATAGTCTCCGGAACAGAGGTATGACTCCAGACACCTCAGAATCTTTGGTGTAAAGAAAATAAAATGCCTGCAAATTGCAGAGAAACAAGATTTGTTGTCATTCTTTAGGCCTTGAAAGGAAAAGTTTGTCTACCTATAGAACAGTGTTGGGAAAGAAAAAGCAGTGTCTCTTTTTTCCTCCCATTTTTGACTATTCATAATTTTAAACTTGTTGTAAACTTGAAAACAATAATCTGAAAAATGAGCAAATATGTTCTTCTTGGGTCCTCAGAGATCATCCAGGTTTGAACTACTATGAGTTTAGAAACAGAAAGAAGAAAGTTACATTTTCTGTGAGGCTGAAATATTTGAAAAGCACATGAAAGGTACGTAGCCTTAGAACACATTATTGAAGACAGACCCACCTGTTGCTCTTGTTCTTTGTCAGACTCTTATAACAAAAGGAACACCTTATTAAACTATGTACATAGAAAGCTGACTGACTCAAAAGAAAAGCTGTTCCGATAGAAACTTCAGTTGTATCCTATACATTTACTTTGTTCTAAAATAAAAGTCAACAGGAAGTCAGTCTAAAAGTTATATTGATCCAAGGGCATTGTTCACACTTCAAGAACATTCCTAAGTAGGATATCTGGGTAATTCACATTTTGCTTCCCCAAAAGCCTTATTAGCTAGCTTAATTTACATAACTTTTGACAACAGAGGCAGTTAAGACTGTAACACAGGATTTCTTCCCTATTCTATGCCTTGTCATGAATGTCTTCCCCTACTCTCACTGTAGATCATAAGATAGGACACCCATGCTCTTTCTTCCCATGCGCCTGAAATACATGCATGCTCCCATTCCCTAACTCGGTGTGCATCTGGTATGTAACTAATGTTAACTAAGTAATTGAACTTATTCATGCAATATACATATCTGGTCATGTCAAGAGGACACCAAGAGGCCCTTGGGAAAGCAAATGATAGGGAAGGGGCTACAGCCTTTCCAGAATATTCACCAGCCTCCTCAAAACAGTTATCAGGTTTGTGTCCTGCTCCCTTTCCACATGTGAGGGTGGGGAAGAACAGTGGCATAGAGTGTGTCAAAACCCAAACTGCTTTGGTGGCAGCAGCTTATCATGTAATGAAAAGAAATCCTTTTTTTATATTGTAGCTGGAATGTAGCCATGACCTGATAAAACAGGAATACATGGCACTGGCACATTGCATTACCATACTCCTACTCTGTTTGCCAAGGTCATTGATGAAAATATTTAAATACCATCAGTTCTAAAACCAATACTTGAAAAACTCCCTAACTGCCTTTCTCCAGCCCAGTAGTTCTCCTTTCATCAGAGCTCCATTCCATCTCCCTTTCAGGCAGCTCCTCAACCATTTTTTAAGTTGGTATCTTAATTCCCAATGCTCACTAATGTTGTGTACTTTCAGGCTGTTTAATTTCATCAATTATATATGTTTAGATACCTATGTTTATTTTTCTGTCTCCAAATGACAATAAAAGCTTCTTTGTGTATGCTAATTCACAAGACTCCTGTGATGCTTGAGCACGTATGTCAAAGGATTTAGCTAAACTTAATATGACCAGTTAGTGATTGCTAAGAAAAAACTAGCTAGTAAAGTAAAAAATGGAGAAGTAAAAATGTCATGCCCCTATTATTTAAATGAGAGGAAATTCACTTAACATAGTTCATTATAGTTAATGAAATTATCTGCTTGCCACAATGTAGTCAAGATTAGGGAATGGAAATTTAAAAGCTCAAGGCTCAGACTATTTGAATAATTTTGTGGGTAAACTTGAGTGAACAGGATTGATTCTCTTCCATCTTCCTGCTGGCACACGATGCTCTGTTGTGTCTTGGAGCACAAAACAAGGCTGGCACAAGAGACAGAGGCAGATTCCATCTCCCCTTCATCCAGTGAAACAAACCCATGGCATCTGTGCATGCAAAAAATATGGTATGAATGACTGAATTGAATCTAGCAGGCTTGAAGGGATTTGGAGAGTGCACAGCTGGAGAAAAAAAAATCCTTGCAAAATTAGTGCAATAGGTCTGAATTTATGCTATTCTTAGTTACTGTCTTAGCAGCTATGTTATAGCTCTGCAAATGGTCAGCACTCTACATCTGTGCTGTGTATGAGGATTCGCAGCCTCTGTGTGGTTGATTTTGTAGTGAGGATTTGATACTGTTTATATCAATATTTTTACTTTTATCCATTCATTTTGCTTTACAACACCAGGAGACTTAATAGGAGTTTTGATCTGGATAACCCTTGTACAAAAGATCTGCTGAAAATCAGTGGAAAGTAAATGCAAAATTTGCAACTATATTCTGAATAAGAATATAGTTTTCACCAGTGCTTTATAAAGCAAAATTCCCTTGGAAAAATGTAAAGCTTGAAACAGGGAACTAACAAAAGGTGAATTTGGTCTTGTATTCCCAGAAGGCCTGGGGGTGAGGTTCAGATTTATTTCAAGTAATTGTGTGGCAAAGGTATCATTTTACTTGGTTAAAATATAACTACAGTAGCAAATAAACGTATCACAGACCTTTACATGTATTCTTTTTGTGTGCCTTCTATAGAGGAATAATCCTTTGTTGCTGGTTTTCTATCCCTTTTCACCAGCAGCTTAGACCTTCCAACCTAAGCAATATTATGTTTTAACCTATTGTAATGCAGCACATGGGGACATAATTCCTACCTCTATGAGGGAAAAAATCTGTATTGAAGGAGAAAATGTTTGTCTGGGTTTTTTTATTTGCAAGAAACAGGGTAGAGGTCTGCATGTTTATAAATAAATTGACTTCCATGTACTGCTGAGGAGAAACAGAACAGCTTCCATACGGATTTTGAAAATATCACTATTTGATAAGTGTGCAACATAAACACCATGACTTCAACAAAATTAACTTTAATTCTCCCATCAGCAAGAGAATAACAAGTTCAAGATTAGTTATGCATTAAACAATCAATTCATGGAGACTAACTGAAGAAAGGAAGACCTTGTAAATAGAAATCATACAAAAAAGGAAACTGATTAGTCTTTACATTAATGTTTCTGTTCAGTATCATTCACATTTTTGTCATTCATTTAATAAAGAACTGCAAGTCCCAGTCTGAAATTCGTGGAATAATGAATGGCTTTCTGCTAGAAACTAAACACAAAAAAATCTCTCTCTGTGTGCACATATGTATAAATACATAGAGATGTAGTTACAAGCAATGCCATGCCAGAACATCCTCAGCTTTGGCTGGTAATTGTGCAGTTTGTACGGAAAATAGTGCCTTAAAAGCTGAGGAATTCTTCTGTGCATAGATGGAGGTCTTCAAATTAGAGTGCAAGTCATAGGCAAAATCTAAACTGAACATTTTGTAGGAGGAATGTGTAGGAGGTTTTTCAGGCTATACAGATTGCATCTCAGTTTACAGAAAGAATCATCAATTTTGATTAAGGATTAGCCAAACTGTATTTCATACAGAGGTCAGTAAAATGTTATACCAGATGCTCTGACTATTACAGCACTCATTCATCTAAGAAAGAATTTTTTTTTTTTTTAAGATTCATAATCCATGTGTTCATATATTCAAAAATTTCTTCTAAGGTTTCAACAGAAATGCAGTTTAGGTTCTGCTCCAATTCATAGAATATAATTTTAAAATTTGAATCCTAACTCTTAAAAAATTTACCAGTATTTTGTGCAAGAAGTTATTTATTTTTAAAGTGGAAATGTTTTACATGAAATAGTGTGCTTGCACAAAGAAAGTTTTATTAGAGCCTTACAGAGAATTTTGCTGAAAAATATAAGTACATCTCACAGACTAGACTATTTTATAACATCAGATATATTGCCCACTAAGGACATCTGAAAATGATTTTAGCCGTTTTGTGTAAAGGAGTTACCATAGCATAGAAACTTGTGTGGCTTTCTTACTCCAAAAATAAGCATGATTTAAAAAGATATTGTGGTATACTCAATCAAATTTCACTGATTTTAGCTTGATATTTAAACAATACTTTGGAATTTACAGATGAACTGGTCTCATAGCTTTTAAAGGAGAGAATCTTTCTTGGATCTCTGTTAGTATATGAATGCAATGACTCATTCTAGAGAAGAAATATCAGCTAACTTCTTCTTTCCACAAGCATTTGAAATGATGAGACAAAAATAGTTAACAAGACTTTTTGAGAAAGAATATTTCTTTACCCAGATTCAGCAATCTAGATAAAATATAATTGTTTTCCTACCTACCAGCTTCCAGTCTGGAAGGAAGCAGACAATTTGGTTTTGGTTTTATATAATCACATGGTTGGGTTTTAAAAGTGATTTTTTTTTTTTTATTAGGTATCCAAAACCAAAGAACAAGAGACCATGCTCTGCAGAGAAATATATTGAAGACATGAAGAGATACAAGACAATTTACAGATACAGATGATAAAGCACTAGTTTGATGCAATCCAGAATCCTGAAGTGATCAAATATTCTTTCTGTGAAGTCTGTCTGGCAAAGGAGAAAGAGATTAACTTTTTCAGCCTCAAATTTGCATTGCTTTGGGGGAGGGAATTAGCCAGCTGAAAAGACTACACCTACTGAGCACAGTGATGCTGTGCAAGCATTCACTACTCACCTAAGGGAAATCTTAGAAATGTAGTTGCTCATTAGAGCATTTGCAGGCCACACATGGCTTGCAAAGCAGTGCTGGTGGCTGAGAGGAGGTTAATGTAATAACTAGTAATGCTGAAGAAGACGGAAAGAAAAGACAGAGATTTAGGTATACCAGCGCAGGGAGTCAGTGAGCAATGCAACAGATATTGTGGGTTTGGTCTGAAGCTTTGGTTCTGTTATGACTCTTTGACCCTTATGAGCAGTTCTGCCCTCACTCCTAAGCTTGCACTCCGCTGCAAGGAAGAAAGCTGGCACTGCTGTAGTTACTTTGCTACTCTGAGGACCCTGCATGAGGAACTGAGATTCCTCTGGGTCTTCATTGCTATCCTAGTGACAATGAGTATAAATCATTCTGGGACAGCATCAGACACAGTGAAGGAGCTGTGGGGGCAACAGCCATCAAAGGCAAGTTCACAGTGCTGCCAGGGTCCTTTCCCTGACATATTTTGTCCACGTGAATAGGCTTCTGTGGGTTGCTGATGTCCCAGGTAAGCTACTTCTATGCTGCACCAAGCAGTGGAGAAGCCTGGGAAATGTCTGAAACTTTTAGGGCACAGAGCTGAGATAAGTGTAGCACTGGCAGGAATGACAGCCTGAAGATGGTAGCTTGTCCTTCACTACCCATTTCAAACTTACAAGGTTTCTACCACAGCAAGGGAACTGGCTGTATCCATAGTTGGGAGCAGTTTGAGTGCAAAATTTTTCATCCTGGCTGCAGAAATGAAGCTTAGCCAACAGAGGATAAAGCAGTAGAAGCACTGGGCAGCTGTTGAATCCCACAGGGTAATGAATTAAAAAGGAGCTAAGACAACTGCCTGAATGAAAGGCTGAGGTGGTTAATGACCAAAAAATGTATGTATGGAGAGAGGGTGGGTGGAGAAATTTTAGCAGTGTTGCACTCTGTATCTGCAAGAATCAAAATATAGGAAAAACCTTGCCATATTTCTACCAAATGGCTAATTCTGACACACTTGATGGGCACAGCAGTTAAATCAAACAGGAAGCTAGCTGAAACCACTGAAAAAGTTTGAGGAGTATTTTTACATTTTACATAAAAGTAAAATCTTTGAGGGTGTTGTATTTAAATAGAATGAAACTAAAAAAAGCCAGTGACTTTATTTAAGGATGGAAAGATGAACAGTACCCTAGAAAGAGGACAAGACCTTGCTTAGGTTTGAAACAAAAGAATTGGTGGATGACAAAGGGAGTGAAAGAACAACAGAAAAGTTCAGTCTGATTTTTGACAAAGAAATTTTGTGGGCGTCAGATATAGTCTAGACCAGAATGAAGTTTATAAAATGTAGGCACCACTCCAAAGCAACAAGAATGGTTAAATAAAAAAAAAAAAAGAATTAAATTAAAAAAAAAAAGAAAGAAAGAAATCTGAAATATCTCATGCAAATAGACCTAATTTAGAATGATAGAGCTCAGGACTAGAGAGCTCCAACAACAGCTTAAGAGGATATTGGAACCAAGACAATGCTCAGCACCCATATAAATGTTACAAGAAATATAATTATATCATTTTATGAGAGTTTGTAAGAGCTTACATAATATGCATTAAATTGGCAAAGGTGCCAATAACACCACAGTCAAATTCTCTATAAAAGCCTGAAAGGAAATGGGTTATTAAATTATTTTAAGCTGGACACTGATGTGCAAAAGAGTGTGTTGCCAGAAGTGGTACTTATTACTATTAACAACAAAAACAGGCATGAGTATTACACAGGTAATTCTATAAAAAAGCATACTTGAGACAAAAATTATCCCCAAAAGAAGAAAACCTGGGAGTAGCACAGAGTACTGTTGTTGCCATCAGTAATACTTTTGCTCCAGCAAAGATCCCTTGGAACAATATGCTTTGTAAGAAGTGTGCCTAATCTAGCTGCTCAACACAGTAATCTGAGGCTGCTACTCTGGGCTGATGTCCTGTGGACATTAAATGAAAACCTTAACTCAAAATAAAAGAAGCTGAAGGAGTTAATTGAGAAAGCAGCAGTGGTCAGGAAAAACACCAGGAAGAACAATTTCTGTTGTCTACAGATGACTCCAAAGGAGGTATTAGCATAATCCTCTTTACAGCAGTGTGAAAACTGCTGCTCAAAGCTGAAGACCATTGGTCTGTGTGTGAGGCAAGTGAACAGAAATGAAGCATCACAAATGCAGAGGAACTCTCTGAATACAAAAGGCTTTAAGTCTTTATGGGAGGCAAGCATTACCCAAAATGGAACAAAAATCTTAAATTATTATTGCCAGCAGGGGACTTGGAGACTTGCACTCTTACCCTTCCCTATTCCTTCCCTGGAGAGGAAAGGGGAGAGGATTTTTCTTTTTTTTTCCATCCATGCAGGCTGGCAAGGCTTCTTAAAATCAATGAGAGCAAAAATATTCTTTACATATGTGGTTCCCAACTACTCCCCTTGGAGCCCATTTTCATCTCTGAAAATTCTTCCTAGTCCATGGTAAGTCATTATTGTAAATATTTCGACTGAAAACATCAGAAAGGGTACAAGGCACTTGGAGGCAGCTGCAGGCCTTCTGGCATTTAAGAGTAATATAGTGGGGAAAATTCCAAATACAATACTGCTTAACTTGTTTAGTAAAAATAAAACAAAACCATAAGCTTGAATTATCAGACTAAGGTGCTGCTTTGGGAGAGACCACAAAGAGAGCATTATACCTTCAGCATGGGCAGCTGTGAAAATATATTCCTTTTGGGCTATATGGCAAGCTGGAGAGTAGAAGAAAGTATGTTTTAATTTTTTACTATTATTTGGTTTAATACAAGGACAAAGATTCATAAAATGTTATGGAGTAATTTGTGTAAAAGGATAAATGAAGGTCTGTAGGGATGGGAAGTCCTAAGGAAGTCTAAGAATGTTTTATTCTAGCCTTAGATGAACAATGTTGAATTTTCTGAACTTTGCTATAACTAAACAGGCCAGGTCAAGTGAAAGCCCGCATTAGTGCCACGGGGAAAAAATGGTCCTCTGTAGTAAAGCAAATATAACTTTGTTTAGATTGTCTAAAAAAAACATATGTCATCTAGGTTATTATTTTCATGTCTGTGAAAATATTCCCATGCCAAAGACCATACCAGTGACTGGGGCAAGACGAAGCACAACTCACTGTCTATAGAGCTCATCACAACAAAGAGCCGGTTTGTCAGCCCAGCAGTGGTTAAGTTCCTACCAATGTCTTGCTATTGCTTTAGCTAGCAGATGTTTTGCAACTGAGAGACATAGGGCATCAGTGAACAGTGTGTAATATCTGATTTCTTCTGAGAACAGAAAAAAACTTATTTTGTCAGCAAATGACATAGGGCTCTTTCAGAATTGTCTGTAGGAACTGGAAGAAACCTTAGCCAATGAAACCATAATCTGAAATCATGTGGAAGCAGGGCACAGAGACAAATCCTTCTCTGGGTGAGGAACACAACCATTCCAGTGAAATAAGCCACACATTGCTCTGGGCTATACTTGAATCTATGCAGCCAGAATTAAGGTGACTGGCACAATTTGGGGTATATGTCCATGCTAGTTCTAAACCAGGCAATTTCAGAAGCAATGTAGGGAAGAAGTAGTCGTAGATTTCAGGGTGAAAAGAGTCACAACTTGAGTAGGTCACTCAAATTTCTGGCAGGTTTGCACTGAAGGCAATAATCTCATAACAAAACCAGGTTGATTAAGACTAGGTTGGGCATGCCTACGTGTACTTCAATCACATCTTCAAATTCAGTGTAGGCATAGGATAAATGGATGGTAGTATAAAGGCATTAAATGAAAGCACTTAGTTCAAGACAAAGGAAATGGTAAGAAAAGCCCGAACAAACAAAAGCAGTAGGGTGATTGCAAGGGATTAGGATCTGGATGTAGGCAGGATCACAAAGTGTAGTGATTTAAAAGGAAGAGGAAGGCAGAACAAAATGCTTTGAAGGAAAAAAGCTAGTGCAAGCTTCAAAAAGACATGGTCAAATCAGGTTTTTGCTGTACAAGAGGTTTTGGTTTTTTTTCTTTTTTTTCTTTTTTTTTTTTTTTTTAATGTGGAATTGAAGGAAACAAGTGTAGATAGCTGCATGAGCTCTTAGTAACAGGACTGTGACCAAGCTGTGTGGTGTGAAAAACTGGCTGTGAACTTTCTTCGGACACAATCTCTTCATTTAAAATCCTTTGTCTAAAAGCCTGTGGGTTTCCTCAAATGAGAAGATTTCTAGGATAAAAATTTTTGACTTTTTACTTTACAAGAATTTCTTCCTTTATCCTAACCCAAAAGACAAGATAGAGTCCAGAGCTTTACTGATGTGTAATAATGAGTAAAAAAGAATAAAGTCCCCATCTCGTGCTTTTGCAATACTGTTAAGATGAAGAATTCATAGAGGAATACTATCAAGTGAAACAAGGTCAAAGATATAAAGCTTTCAGTAATCTCAAAAGAGTCCAAAATTTTATCCACCCCTTTCCCTGGTTGCTTGACATTTTGATGGTAAAAAAGCTATATCTAGTATCCAGGTGCATATTCTAGAGGAAAAAAACTGACATGCTAGTTTGATCAGAGTAATAGTAAAGCTTCTGAAGAGCACAACTTCTTAATGAATGTATACAATATTGTACAGAAAAGCACAGGGAAATAAGAAGAGGCAATGGTATGAATCAAAAGGAAAAGTGGGCCAGGGTATTTCTGTAATAATTACAGTTATCAATACAGGGCACAACAATTTAAGGTGAAATCTTCTGGAGGGATCAGAATCTTATTTTAATCTTTCTTTCAGAAGCTTATGTATATATAAATGCAATGTGTTTCTTTCTCCATTTGAATGGATGTTAATCAGAAAAGCTTTGAAAAACAAAATTTCTATGAGTAGCTTAAATTCATCCATACTTATTAGATGCTCAATTAGGTGAAACAAACTTTTCATCATATGCCAGATGCTTAATTTAATTTGCCCAGGATAAGCAGTTAACCATATCTATAAAGCTCTGAATTTTTTGGAAATTACTTCAGGGTACTGAAGCAAAAACTATTGAATAATCTAAAACTATAGGCAGACTAAAATTCAACATTGTTTGTCTTAGATCTAAGGATATTTACTTGAGGTATTTGTGTTTAAAAAAAAAACATTCAATTCCATACTACACAGTGGCTCACTGAAGTAAACAGTCATCAGTAATAGGGTAAAATAACTTCCATTTGCATTGCAGGAGTATACTTTAGTTGTTTTATGATATTTCAGGAAGAATGTTGTTTTAAAGTGCTCAGTCAGAGGACTTTTTTGAGTAATTTACAATCAAATACTAGCAAATAATTTCTTTTCAAAGGGGTAGATAGTCACTCCTCCCTGGAGGCAAGGGGAGACTTTTTTTTTAGAAATGTAGTGTTTTTAATGACATCAATTTGGTTTGCATGCAGTATCAAAACTGAAGAATTAAACCAAACTTTGATGAAGAGAAGCCTTGCTAAACTAAAGTAGGCAACTTTCCTAGTCTAGCTTTTCTTTGCTTTGTTTGAAAACTAAAATTGAGTTAGAAAATATGAAGCAAGTAGCTGTATTTACAGTCAGTATACTATTCTGTCCTGAAAGAAAGCTTTAAAATTCAACCATTTCTCATATGATTGTAGAGCAATCTTAATTGGATCCTATTTTTATAACGACTTGGAAAGTTTGGCTACTTTATGTCCTTCTATGAAAATATTGTATTAAACTAAGTTATCACTAATAAATGTATATCAGCCCCAAATTTTAGAACAAGAAGGGACACATCAGTTTCAAATACTAGGTCACTCAGTAACTACTCTTCTGATGCCAAATAACCAAGGTTTCCTTCCACATTAAAATGGCTGTACACTAGCTTATCTCTCTGCCATAAGACCTACTTAGTGCAATGCCACACATTTTCAGCAATCTATGAAAGACTCCTGCAGCTGATCAATATCCAGGGTTAGATAATTTAAAACAGTTTTGGCAAACTCTTTGTGACCAATATAACATACATGACCTCAGAAGCAACATGGAATTTACATGTCTAAAGTTACTCCTACTAAATGACTTGCTGTTCCTCTAAGAGGGTTCTGATGAGGATTTGCTGTGTTAAAATGAAGCTTTCTCCCCAGTGAATACACAGTACACAAGTCATTATTATGATCATGTTAATTTGCTTGCCCCAGCCACTGAGGTACTGATGCAGTATAGGCAGCCAAGAAAAATTTTATCTCTTGCTGTTTAATTTCCTTAACCCAATTCATTAAGTTTGTTTTGAAGCTGTGTCTTGAATTGGGCTCCACAAGAGAAAAGGGGTAATAAATCATAGAATCATAGAACAGTTTGGTTGGAAGAGACCTGTAATGATTATCTAGATCCAACCACCCCACCCCCCCGCCACAGGCAGACACATCTTTTACTAGATCAGGTTACTCAAAGACCTGTCCAACCTAACATTGAACATTTCCAATGACTGGGCATCCACAGCTTCTCTGGGAAACCTGTTCCAATGTCTCACCACCCTCATCATAAAAAATTTCTTCCTTATATCCAATCTAAATCTATCCTCTTCTAGTTTAAAAACATTACCCATTGTCCTGTCACTACAGGCACTGGTAAAAATCCTCTCTACCTCTTTCTTATAAGCCCCCTTTAAGTATTGAAAGGCCACAATAAGGTCTCCGTGGAGCCTTCTCTTCTCCAAGCTGAACAACCCGAACTCTCAGCCTTTCTTCATAGGAGAGGTGTTCCAGCCCTCTGACCATTTTCGTGGCCCTCCTCTGGACCCGATCCAACAGGTCCACGTCTTTCCTGTGCTGAGTACTCCAGAGCTGGATAAAGTACTCCAGGTGGGGTCTCCTAAGAACAGAGTAGAGAGGCAGAATCACTTCCCTCTATGTGCTGGCCACGCTTCTTTTTATGCAGTCCAGGATACAACTGGCTTTCTGGGCTGCAAGTGCACGTTGCCGGCTTGCATCCAATTTTTCATCCATCAGTACACCCAAGTCCTCCTCTGCAGGGCTGCTTTCAATCTGTTCATCCCCCAGTCTGTATTGATACTGGGGATTGCACCAACCCAGGTGCAGGACTTTGCACTTGATCTTGTTGAACTTCAGGAGGTCCACTCCTCAAGCCTGCCAAGGTCTCTCTGGATGTCATCCCTCAAGCATATCAGCTGCACCACTCAGCTTGGTGTCACCTGTGATCTTGCTGAGGGTGTACTCAATCCCACTATCTGTGTCATTGGTGAAGATATTAAATACTATTGGTCACACTACAGGCCCTTGAGACACACCACTCGTTACTGGTTTCCACATGGATGTTGAGCCATTGACTGTAACTCTTTGGATGCAGCCATCAAGCCTTATCCATCTAGCAGTCCATCCATCAAACCCATATCTCTCCAATTTAGCAGCAAGAATGTTATGTGTGACCTTATCAAAGGCCTTACAGAAGTATAGGTAGATGACATCCCTAGCTCTTCCCTTGTCCACTGATGCAGTCACTCCATCATAGAAAGGTGCTAGATTAGTCAGGCACAATTTGCCCTTGTTGAAGCCGTGTTGGCTGTCTCTAATCACCTCCCTGTCTTCCATATGTTTTGACATATCTTCCAGGAGGGTCTGTTCCATGATCTTACCAAGCACAGAGTGGCGATGAATGTTGGTGGTTCCCAGGGTCCTCCTTTTTACCCTTTTTAAAAATAGGCATGATATTTCCCTTTTTCTAGTCACTGGGTATTTTGTCTGACTACCATGACTTTTTGTGCTGGTTTTGGCTGGGGTCAAAGTTAATTTTCTTCATAGTAGCTAGTATGGGGCTATGTTTTGGATTTGTGCTGGAAACAGTGTTGATAGCACAGGATGTTTTAGTTAATTGCTGAGCAGTGCTTATATAGAGTCAAGGCCTTTTCTGCTCCTCATACCATCCTGCCAGCGAGTAGGGCTGAAGGTGCACAAAAAGTTGGGAGGGGACACAGCCAGGACAGCTGACCCCAACTGACCAAAGGGATATTCCATACCATATGACATCATGCTTAGCAATAAAACTAGGGGGGAAATGTTGGATAGGGTGTCGCAGCTTGGGGACTGGCTGGGCATTAGTCGTTTCATAGTGAGCAATTGTTTTCATTTGCATCACTTGTCTTTCTTGGGTTTTATTTCTGTCTTTGTTATTTTCCTTTTCATTACAATTTATTATTATTATAATTATCATTATTTTTATTTTTTATTTATTTCATTTATTAAGCTCTTCTTATCTCAACCCACAACTTTTCTAACTTTTACCCTTCCAATTCTCTTTCCCCCATCTTGCTGGCAGGGGGGAAGTAAGAGAGCTGCTGTTTGGTGCTTAGTTGCTGGCTGGGCTTAAACCACAACACTTTTCAAATATGATGAAGAGTGGCTTGGCAACTACATCAGCCAGTTATCTCAGGACGTTGGGATGCATCTCATCAGGTCCCAAGAACTTATGTATGTTCAGGTTCCTCAGGTGGTCTTGAACATGATCTTCTCCTACAATGGGAGGGGCTTCATTTCCCTAGTCCCTGTCTTGAGTTTCAGGGGTTTGAGAGATGTGGGAAGAGAGATTACCACTGAAGACTGAGGCAAAAAAATGTTGAGTGCCTCAGCCTTCTCCATGCCAGTTGTCATTAGTTCTCCTGTCTTATTTATTGCAAGTGTGTGTACATTTTCTTTAATCTTCCTTTTCTGACCAACATACCTGTAGAAGACCTTTTTATGAATCTTTGTATCCCTTACCAAATTCAGCTCCAACTGTGCCTTAGCTTTCCTGATCCCATCCCTACACATCTGGGCAGTGTCGCTATATTCTTCCCAGGATACCCATACCTGCTTCCACTGCCTGTGCATTTCCTTCTTACACTTTAGTTTGACTTGGAGGTCCTTACTCAGCCATGCTGGTCTCGTGCCTTCCTTTCCTGATTTCTTCCACATGGGAATTGAGAGCTCTTGCTCGCTAAGAAAAATATCCTTAAAGCACTGCCAGCTCTGTTCAGCTCATTTATCTCTGAGGGCAGTTTTCCAGAGGGTCCCATCCACTAATTCCTTAAAGAATTGTAAGTTTGCTATCCTAAAATTCAGGGTCCTGACTCTACTGTTCACTTGGCCCATATCCCTCAAGACTGTGAACTCCACCAGGCCTCTCAGCCTGTTCATCGCTGTTTTTCAAAGACACCTCTGTGCAGTCAATCCATTTGTTTACATAGAGGGCAACCCCCCTGCCCCTCCTTCCTTGCCTGTCCTTTCTCAACAGTTTATAACCATCAATTGCAGCACTCCAGTTGTGTGATTCGTCCCACCATGTTTCAATGACAGCAATTAGATCATATCTTTCTAGCTGCACAGCGGCTTCCAGATCCTCCTGCTTATTACCCATGCTGCATGCGTCGGTAGAGAGGCACTTCAGCCGGGCTATTAACCATGTCACCTTTCTAGAGGAACCACACCCTAATTCATTTGAGGCATTTCACAGGTGTTTTCTCCTGTTGGTTCCTAATACATCAACAACCCCTGTCTTGTTTGAGAAGCTTGATAAGGTTTGGATTTGGTTGTGTTACTGGTGCAAGCATCTAGATGATGGCCACTGGCATAAAACAGCCTTCTGAGAATTTCAGGTATCTACAAGTTTTAGTAGCTGCTACATGTGTAGTCTGGATCTTAGGCAGGTGCCTACACATTGGACTTATACTGGGTGACAGACAATTTATTCAGATCTGCCTAGATATAATCTAAGAATTCCCATTACCTGGCTATTGTCATATATCCTGATTTTTCTAATGACCACTTGCAAACTTGGTCTGAAGTAAGATTTCCACAAAAAACAGCACTCAGAGGAATCCTCTCTGTTTGTGAGGCATTAACATCAGTGACTGCAGTTATGAGCGGAGTGCAGCCTGCTTTTGCTTACCACTGTTAGGAATTGATGTACCTACAGTGAAGTGTTTAGAGAACAAGTCTTATGAGGAGCAGCTAAGGGAATTGGGGTTGTTTAGCCTGGAGAAAAGGAGGATGAGGGGAGAACTTATCGCTCTCTACAACTACCTGAAAGGAGGTTGTAGTGAGGTGGGTGTCGGTCTCTTCTCCCAAGTAAAAAGTGACAGGACAAGAGGAAACAGCCTCAAGTTATGCCAGGAGAGATTTAGATGGGATATTAGGAAAAATTTCTTCACCAAAAAGGTTGTCAGGCATTGGAACAGGCTTCCCAGGCAAGTGGTTGAGTTACCATCCTTGGAGGTATTTAAAAGACTTATAGAATCATAGAATCATAGAATCATTTAGGTTGGAAAAGACCTCCAGGATCATCGAGTCCAATCATCAACCATGCCCACTAAACCATGTCCTGAAGTGCCTTGTCTATGCATTTTTTGAATACCTCCAGGAATGGTGACTCAACCACTTCCCTGGGCAGCCTATTCCAATGTTTGACAACCCTCTCAGTAAAAATTTTTTTCCTAATATCTAATCTAAATCTCCCTTGCATCAACTTGAGGCCATTTCCCTTTGTCCTATCTCCAGCCACCTGACAGAAGAGACCAACACCCACCTCACTACAACCCCCTTTCAGGTAGTTGTAGAGAGCTATAAGGTCTCCCCTCAGCCTCCTCTTTTCTAGACTAAACAGCCCCAGCTCCCTCAGCCGCTCCTCATAAGACTTGTGCTCCAGGCCCCTCACCAACCTGGTTGCCCTTCTCTGAACATGCGCCAGCAACTCAATGTCTTTCCTGTAGTGAGGGGCCCAAAACTGAACACAGCACTCGAGGCGCGGCCTCACCAGTGCCAAGTACAGAGGAACAACCACCTCCCTGCTCCTGCTGGCCACGCTATTTCTGATACAGGCCAGGATGCCGTTGGCCTTCTTGGCCAGCTGGGGACACTGCCGGCTCATATTCAGCCGCCTGTCAACCAGCACCCCCAGGTCTTTCTCTGCCGGGCAGCTTTCCAGCCACTCTTCCCCAAGCCTGTAGCTCTGCATGGGATTGCTGTGACTGAAGTGCAGGACCTGGCACTTGGCCTTGTTGAACTTCATAGGATTGGCCTCAGCCCATTGATCCAGCCTGTCCAGATCTCTTTGTAGAGCCTCCCTACCCTCAAGCAGATCGACCCTGCCTCCCAACTCGTTGTCATCTGCAAACTTGCTGAGGGTGCACTCAATCCCCTCATCCAAATCTTCGATAAAGATACTAAACAGAACAGGGCCCAACACCGAGCCCTGAAGAACACCACTTGTGACCCTCCGCCAACTGGATTTCACCCCATTCACCACAACCCTCTGGACTCGTCCATCCAGCCAGTTTTTCACCCAGTGAAGAGTGCACTTATCCAAGCCACGAGACGCCAGTTTCTCAAGGAGTATGCCATGAGAGACAGTGTCAAAGGCCTTGCTGAAGTCAAGGAAGATAACATCTACAGCCTTTCCCTCATCCACTAGGCGGGTCACCTGGTCATAGAAGGAGATCAGGTTGGTCAAGCAGGACCTGCCTTTCGTAAACCCATGCTGACTGGGCCTGATCCCCTTCTTATCCTGGACTTGCCATGTGAGTGCTCTCAAGACAAACCGTTCCATAATCTTCCCCAGTACCGAGGTCAGGCTGACAGGCCTGTAGTTCCCCAGATCCTCCCTCTGACCCTTCTTGTAAATGAGAGTCACATTGGCAAGCCTCCAGTCCTCTGGGACCTCCCCTGTTGACCAGGAACGCTGATAGATGGTAGAGAGTGGCTTGGCAAGGACCTCTGCCAGTTCCCTCAGTACTCTTGGATGGATCCCATCAGGTCCTATAGATTTCTGAGTGTCCAGATGGTGTAGTAGGTCCCCAACTGTTTCCTCCTGGATTAAGGGGGGGGTATGTTCTGCTCTTCATCCTTACCTTCCAGCTCAAGGGGTGGAGTACCCTGGGGATGACTGGACTCACTATTAAAGACTGAGGCAAAGAAGGCATTAAGTACCTCAGCCTTTTCCTCATCACTGGTTGCTACGTTCCCTTCTGTATCCATTAAAGGAAAGATATTCTCCTTGGGATTCTTTCTACTGTTAACATATTCGTAAAAACATTTTTTGTTGTCCCTTACAATAGTGGCCAGATTTAGTTCTAGCTGAGCTTTTGCCTTTCTAATTTTCTCTCTGTATGATCTAACCAGATCCCTGTACTCCTCCCAAATTGCCCGCCCTTCCCTCCAGAGATGATAAACTCTCCTTTTTTTTATTGAGTCCTAGCAAAAGCTCCCCATTCAGCCAGGCCGGTCGTTTTCCTCGGCGGTTCGACTTGTGGCACGTGGGAATAGCCTGGTCCTGAGCCATTAAGATTTCCTTCTTAAAGAATGTCCATCCCTCCTGGACCCCTTTGCTCTTCAGGACTGTTTCCCAAGGGACTCTCTCAACCAGTGCCTTGAAGAGGTCAAAGTTAGCCCTCTGGAAGTCCATAGTGGTGGTTTTGCTGGCCACCTTCCTTGCCTCACCAAGAATTGAAAATTCTATCATTTCATGGTCGCTAAGCCCAAGGCGGCCTCCGACCATCACACCTCCCACCAGTCCTTCCCTGTTCGTAAACAACAGATCTAGCAAGGCTCCTCCCCTGGTTGGCTCACCCAGCAGCTGTGTCAAGAAGTTATCTTCCACACACTCCAGGAACCTCCTAGATTGTTTACCCACTGCTCTGTTGTATTTCCAGCAGATGTCTGGAAAGTTAAAGTCCCCCACAAGGACAAGGGCACACGATTCTGAGACTACTGCCAGCCGCTTGTAGAACGATTCATCCATCTCTTCAACCTGGTCGGGCGGTCTATAACAGACTCCCAGCATAATATCTCTCTTATTGGCTTTCCCTCTCATCCTCACCCATAAGCACTCCACCTTGGCATCAGAATCATGTAGCTCTGTACAGTCAAAACATTCCCTAACATAGAAGACATGGCCCTTAGGGACATGGTTTAGTGGTGGATTTGGCAGTGCTAGGTTAATGGTTGGATTCAATGATCTTAAAGGTCTTTTCCAATGTAAATAATTCTATGATTCCGTCATTCTTTGCTATGTACACTGTAATCAGCTGGGGGAGATCACTGGCTTATAATGTTGCCTTTTTTTTTTTTTTAAAGGCTAGATAACATTCAGGCCATTAATTACATTTGTAGCCATAGTTAACTTAATTATGTAGGGGTAATCAAGCTTCTTGCTTCAGGGTGTAAATTAATTACCACAAGGGACATCTACATCTCATGGGCAGCACTGCAAATTTGGAAAGTGCATATAAGGCTCTTCCTCTTCTTTTCAGAGACAGTGTTAATCACTAATTGGATCAGAAACTGACTTCTCTTCTATGAAAAAGCTTTATTGCATGTAAATTCTGTGGAAGCATGGTCTATTCTATTGCTGAATGAATGAAATGGTACCATCATCTGTAGAGCCTGGGTCTTTTATTCTAATTCAGGAGGGAAAGAAAGCTGATAAACAGAACAAGTCTGTTGGTCTAGTGCTGTATAAACTTGTTATCAGAATTTAATTGATGTCTTATCAACTTTAAATCTCTTATGAATGTGGAAATTAGTGGTTTTCCATACTGAAATGGAAAGGACTTTGTCAATGTGAGACAATATTTTTCTGCAGAATAGACTAAATATTTGTACCCTTGACAGTATAGCATTGCAAAGTTATGCACTCTTACAGACATCAAACAAAGTACTTACAGTCTTTTCTGGTGCCAAAACCCTGAACTGTTGGATCATATTTTGACTGGGGAAGAGACCTTTTCAGAGTGAATGAAGAACTGGGAGAACCAGTGTATTCTGTGAAGAGGCTATTTCTTGCAGAAGAATATGAGGAAACCAAGAGTGGCTTATATCTCAAAAATGATGATGATGATGATGATGATGACGACCTTTCAGTTGCCTCAGGAGGCTTTGTGGTATCTTGCTCTTTCTCTATTTTCTTCTTTGTTCTCTGACATAGCAATTTTTAAGGGATTGGCTTCCTAGGAATGGAGCAATATTAAACAACATACTCAAGTGTATCTTGTTTTCTGCTAGTAATACAGTATTTCAGAAGGATGAAAATTCAGATGTTGTGAAAGAGGTGAACAGCATGTGAAATGGCACAGTGATCACAACTGGGGGTAATGGTTAAAGAGTAAAAAATGGGACAGAGAACTGAAGTTTGGGATTTTTGTGAAATCTTACAGAAGTCACTTAACTTCTCTTTATATCACTGTCCTCTACTGCAAAACAAAAAGTTCATATTTATTAAGTTTTGTGAGTTTCAGTTGATCAGTGTTGATCAGTGTTTTGAGACACACCATTTGAAAATGTTCTGTATGCAAAAAAATGCATAGTTATAAAAGAAGGTCTTCAGAAGATATTTCAAAATGCGTATTAAATTTGTAATAAAATACAAAATGATGTGCCCCTCTGAGGTGAGAGAAGGACTCAGCTTCCAGGAGAAGTAATGGAAATTAATAAACTTGACTGCTGCAAGTTACCTAGCAGGCGATATTGTTATAATTATCATTTTCAAACAAGGCACTCAATAAGATTCAGCATTCTTCCTGTTTGAAAAGTAATTGCTAAGATTCTGTCTGTCAAAAGTCATTATACAGTGCCAAAAACCTTAGCGCGTTTGTAGTTTTTAATTGAGCTTTATCTCTTATTACCTTGGTAAGCTCTACAGAGCAGTCCTAACAAACAGGTTAAAAAAGTTCAACAAAAAGTGATGAAGCCACAGCCTTAGCTCCAGTCACAGAAGACTCAGTGAGAGATAGGACCTAAAGCAGATACAGGGCTGCGTGCCAGTGTCCATCTTGAATGGGAACCCAGAGTAAGTGTATCAGCAAAACTGATCCTTGATTAGATCTCAGAAACACAAAACACTAGAACTCAAAGTTACAAGGATAAATATCACAAGCTACACAGAGACAATTCATATGCCTCTGCTAATAATGTCAAAATAAGACACTTGAAGATAATCACCTGATTGGTGTTTGTAGCATCTGTTCTTGTGAGCAATTACTCAAGTCAAGACAGTCATTGGTATCAGAGAGACTCTTATGTCTAAAAAAGACATATCATTTTAGGTGTGTAGGAACATCCATCTCCTCTAAAAAATTGAGCTGATTCACAAAATGGTACTTATGATAAGGGCAGAAACAACATCCTTTATATTTATCTTCAGAAGAACATACTCTGTTTATTGTGTTGAACTGGTTCTTCTACCTGGTCATGAACATTCTGCAGATTTGCCAGATCATTCAGCATTTCGTGTTTTCCATCCAAATTACTTACTTTGCTCCTGCTCACAGATGTAGGGATTACAAGAATTCTCCTTCGAAAGTCATTGGCACACTTGGCTTCTCATGTATGGAGACTGGACAGTAGATTCAGCCACTATTTCTATTACACCAGTAATTGAGAAACAGAAGCAAGCAGAATGCAGTGTTTTGGTTTGCTTTGATCTTTCAAAGACTATTGCAACCATTTGCCTTGTCTTCCAATGAATGACTCATTGGTCATTCTGACATAGCTTTTTGAAAGATTCAGCAGCCGGTGGTAATGCAGAATGGAGAGGGCGGAGGTCCTCCTGTGCCCAAGTTGCTTTAGATTCTCTTCAGTAAAAATATTGAGACAATCTTCTGGTTGTAAAATCCAGAACTCATAGTCAAGGGTTTTGAAAACATTTCATAATACCCTTGTTTTCTGTTCTGTTTGTTCCATGGTACGTGTTAAATGATGTAACAATAATATAGCTATAATTCCAAGTTAAAGTCCAAAATTAGATAAGTTCACACAAAGTGTTGTGATGTCACAAAATCATGGAACTATATCTAGTGACCATCACCTGTTACTGCGATGCTTTAGAGTCTCAGTTTTTGAGGTTTAAACCATACTAACTGTGTGAAAAATGTTTGGTCAAGCAGTGTGCATGAAATATTGAAGCAGGTATGTAGAAGGACTCATAAAATCTAGGTCCAGTGTTACTGGTGTACAAAGCAGAGGTTACTATCACACAATGTGTTGCAAAAGCACATTCAGCGTTCTAGGGAGGTCAGCTGCACATTACAAAACATATGGGGACTCTAATATTGCAAAGCATAATCCAATCTACCTCTTTATTGAATTAGACTATATGGTTAAAAAGAACTGTACAATTCATCCCATCTTACTTTTGAAGGAAAAACTGATAAACTTTGTAAAACCTTCTTAGACTTTCAGTTTTCTTGTTAACATGCATAGTGCACAGATGTTAACAGGGTTGCTGTTGACCCATAATTCTTTCTTCATCAAGGGTTGATCAGAATTTAATACTAGCAATTTTAAAGGGACAAGCTTTTAAGCCTGGAAATGTACATATAAATAAAACCAATGCTATTCCAGTTCTATTGTTAATGAAAGAAAAATGATCCATGTTCTCTCCAGGGATAACTGAGTCTCACAATATATTTATTTCAAGATTTAGGTGCTATTGGAAATAATAACAAATCACCCAACAACTATTAGTGAGCTTTCGCCCATATCCAACAAGCTTATTAACTGCCTGTAACCTTTGTTTCTATATCCTGTACAGGAAAACAAAAGCAGTTTCTTGGAAAAAGGTAAAGTTAAAAAAAATTATCAGACATGCCTTGAAGAGCAAATAATATTACCGAGAGATACTGATTGTAAGAATGCTTTGTAATATTGACGTATTTCCACTTCTTAAGATAATTTTCAGAAATACTATTTTATATTCGGTATATGCGTTACTATCTTGCTCAGGAAGCTTGCCAATCATCCAGAAAGAGAAGTACTAAGAAGAAACTAAGGAGAGAATGAAGCTGACATAGAGGAAGCTACATTGGTTAAAGGATAACCAAAGCAAAGGCAAGGGGAAGGGCAACAATGGAGCACAAGAAGGGCCTGCTAGGTAGTGACTAGTACTATGGAACTTCTGATGGGCAAGGGATGAATAGGATTTGGCGGCAGAGAAATGTGAAGCATTGAGAGCCTCAGCCACCATACTGAAGAAAAAAAAAAAAAGGAACAATGTGCTGACAACGGAAAAGTCATGGATGGTGAATGACAGAAAGTCACAGAAATGCTAAAGGCTAGGGCACAGAAGTCATTCTGATAGGTAGTGTGCAAAAAGACTGAAGGGTGATTAGAAAGGAGAACTGCAGCAAAAGACAGCTGAGTTAAAGTAGCACCTTGTGAAGACTGTAATCAAATAATAGCTTTTTGGGTGGATGTGGAACCACGACACCCGATTATATTAAAATATAAAGGTGAGGTAATGTGCAGAGCAGGGCGTGGACTGATCATTGACATGAAGGCTGACACCATCATAGATGGGTTTAACAGACTATCACAAAAGACAAAAATCCAGGAAACCGAAGAGCTTAACTCCAGAAAACAGATTGATGGCCAAGTACATTTGATATGTGAAGAAATGGAGGAAAGAGGCTTTGAGGCTGCTGCTCCAAAAAAAGGAAAGAAGCTACAAAGCCAGAGGTGACAGCGTATGGAAAGAGATGAAGAAGTTCAGTGCTTAAATTATTCTCTGTATGAGGAAAACTGAAGTCATCTCAGTGTCAGTGTATGTGACACAGGGATCCAGGAATGGCAGTGGCAGAGAGGAATAAGCTGAAAGGTTGTGAAAGTCTCAGTTTCTTAGAAACGGCAGTTACGAATCAATGTTAAAGGTGGAGCATGCACTCCAGAAACTCAGGAAGAAGGGTACAGGACAGCATGTAAAAGGGCTGAAGGAAATAAAGAAGGGGACTGCATGGAGGAGGGATATGGTGGCAACAAGTACAGAATAAATGCAGTTTTGGGACAGTACCACCCCAAATGATGAGGAAGGGGCAAAGGAAGGTGTGCGGGTGGTGTCTGGAACCTGCTGATGTTTGAAAAGGGAAACTGGAATGCAGGGGAGAAAAGGAACTATGAGCTTTGAAAGCAGCAAGGATCAAAAATGAAAGAAAATAATGGAGCAAATGGTGAGAGACTGGTGAGAAGCGTGGGTGAACTACTGAAAGTATTTAAATAACCCTCTGAGTAGTATTTAAAAAATGCTATAAAGTCAGCATCTGTGGAAGCTTACCACTCTTCTCCTATCCTCATCCAGGCAGCTTATGCCTTGTTCCACACTGCTGAAGTCATCTCTCTTCTTCCAGTGTGACAGTATGTACTCTGCAATTGTTTTTTAATCTTTCTCAGGTTTAGCTTGGAGCACAATGCTTAATGGCATGTATTTATGTAATGTAAAATTTCTTCTTGGTCTGGATTTTAAGGATGCAAAAATCCATAACACACCATAAACAAAATAAAAACTTAAGATTCTCATTTTCTGCTTAATTCTTGTTTCCAGAAATCTGGCACTTAAGGTTTTGCAGGGAATTTTTAATAGAGAATTTAGAAGACTAAATGTGTATCCTTGGGGATTCAGGGAAAGTTAATCATTATAGCAGGGTATCTGACACTAACTTGCACATTTAGTCAGCAAATTCTGTTAAAATTTTTTGTACAATACATTTTTCTAGAATCCAGTATAAACATAAGCTTCCAAGCTTTACTTTCAAGATGTGGGTTTAAATTAAGGAGTTCTGCTTTCCATTCTTCTGAGTTGCTTCGTCTTTTTTTTTTTTTTTTCTTTCTTCTCATGTTGCATATGCTTCAGCATTCCTGAGTATGTAAGAAATTGGAGTTGGCTGTTCTATATACCATATTCAGATTGAAGTACTGACATCACATTGTAAATTGCTAAGGTAAAATAAAATAATTAAGATATGAAGCTACATTAAATATGTTTTCTGTTAATTGTGCCCATTTTCCCTTGCACTCCATTTTTGCAGTCATATCCTATTTACTATTTGCCATGAGACATTGTAATCAATTGAGTGTAGAATAAATGTACTATAAGTTGAACATGGTAGTAACACTGTTTGTCTTTGAAAACATTGGCAGAATGAAGTTTGCGTGAAAGTCAGGTTTTGTATCTTCAACAGTAGATGCTTTAAGGCAGTGGAT
This sequence comes from Aquila chrysaetos chrysaetos, assembly GCF_900496995.4. Taxonomy (NCBI): domain Eukaryota; kingdom Metazoa; phylum Chordata; class Aves; order Accipitriformes; family Accipitridae; genus Aquila; species Aquila chrysaetos. Next base: position 24,618,165 of record NC_044030.1, on the reverse strand, counting down.
GCCTTTTTGGTGTGTCTATGGAGGATACTAGTACAGAGCACAGGGCTCCAGCTGCCAGCTCAGTGCATGATGGACTGCCAACATAGCACAGCACAGTGCTCATGAGCTTTGGCGCAGTCTTAATTTGAAGGGACTACATAAGTTGTTTCTGCAGCTAGCTTATGCCACATTTGCCCAGGAGTTTCTGCGACATGCTGCTTTCCATGATACAGATATACCTTTAGGTCTGTACAGACAAAATGTTTTCCTTCCATTTTTTCATTTCTAAGTATATCTGGGGCTGCAAGAAATGAAGCACAAAAACTCCTCCAGGGTGGTGGCTGGACTATGCTTTATTTATTTTTGCAACCTTGGAGCAATCTGAGATTCTTAATTTCAAAGCTCTTCTTTCCTCAGTTATCTTTGTAATTTGGCCTCTGATAATAAAAAATCTTGCCACCTGCAATTGCATTTTCTGAAAATATTCACATTTACAAGGGGCTAGTAACCATCTAGCAATCATAATAGCTGAGCTTGTAAAAGACAGGATCTTAAACTCCAGATGCTCTAAGTGTAGTTCTGCTCCATCTTTTATAAGAGGTTACACTGACATTTTCTAAGTTAAATTTCACATGCATTTTGGCTTCAGATAATTTTCAGTCAATGCACCAACTCTCCAAAGTATCTTACGTAATTTTGGTCATGTCATACACTAATATTTAAGTCTTTTACCAAAAAGAATTGCAACTCATAAGCAGCCTGGAGCCTCGGAGTTCTGTATGAAGAAACTGCTTTCATTGACAGAGCAGCCAAAACAAAGTCCCTTGTTTTGTATAGCCATTACACACAAACAACAAGAGTATACAGAGTATTCATTTCAAATACTGACTTAAGACTCTAGATAGTATGGTTATTTAATTTCATGGTAGCCCAGAAATTTTTATGAGGGGATGTTCCAATTTTGGTTGTAAATGCACCACTATACAGCTTCCAGTCTATATTTTACACACACCTGCATTTTTCTGGACTATATTTTTAATGAAGACTGAGAAGAAGGGGGCATTTTGAATGTACTTTACAGGCTTTCACACCTATTCTGAATGCCTCAAAATCATATATTAGGCAACACCAAATCTTTAACTGTTCATATAGGGAATGGGTTATTAAAAATGTTAATGAATGGCCCCAGTGTGAACACTACATTATTTTCTCACATTGTGAATATCATTTCTTCATATTGAATAAACTGTAAAAGAAGGCTTGAATAACACATAGTAGGAAGTCTAAAAAGCCTTAATTTTATTTTACGAAGAGTCTGACACAAAGTTCACTGAGTAGAATGAACCTTTCTACTGTTTTCAATGAGGTTTAGATGAAGCTTTATGACAACATTATGTTTTGGTGATGTGACTGTTTATGCTTTATGATGAGTCAGAGATACGTACTAACGAATCACCCTCTTGAATGCTAGTGCTATAGTTAAATAGGCGATAATTATTGCCACCTTTAACAACTGATTCTGTCTCTCTCAAGAGAGTTCAAATAAATAGGCTTGTTTTATTATACCAGCCATCAGAAACACAGAATAAAAATATGATAGTCCTAGTATTATTCTGGTTTCAGTATTTTGGCTTACTTCATGTGCCTTTAAACATTTTTACTCAGCCTGTGATAAGCTCTTATACCTCAGACTATATTTTCTCCACAGAAGATGAAGAAACCTGTGGATTCTGTCTGAAACAAAAATACTTCCTTATGATCAAAACAATGAAAGATACCTTCCCACCAAGCAAACAGTGCGATCTCAGGGGCATCATCTAGCAACATCTGTATTCTATTTCTGAAATCTGTTTTGATGATACTGACAACACCGCATGGTGTCCACCCCTCACTACTCATAACTAAGCTGCAGAAGAAGAACACTTGAGTGTCTGGGAAGCCTGGGGCTGACACAGTATGCTCACTGTGTGTTCTCTTAGCCTGCAGTCTGTTTCAGAGGTGCACAAATGTCAAGGTTATTCTGCTGTCTGCCTTATAATGCAGGCACATAGGAGTGATGTGGTGAATCAGTTCTGTAACCACTGGTGACTGCAGGGGCAGCCAACCTGTCAAGAAGCGGCCTGCTGCACACATAGCTCTTTATTGCCTTTGCTAACAGTTGCCTTCATCAGAAGGCAGGGAGAGTGCATGCAGCAGTGCATGCAATTAGGGGCTCCTTTTCTGGGGAGGGGAAGAAGCAATGTGAATATTTCTTATTCAGCAAGTATGAAATGGGACTGTGCCAGTAGAAAAGGGAAGTGCAGTGGCTGTAGACCCTGGGAGGACTGGGCTGGGGAGCTGCGTATGGAGCTGGGGCGGGTCTAGCTGTGAGGTCTGCAGTCAAGACCTGGGCAGGGGGAAGTTTATCGTGTGGCTTGCAAAGGAGTACTTGTGTGAGTGTGGGAGGGAGCAACAGACAAAGACAGAGAGGTTTAGCAGCATGGGGGAAATGAGTGGTAGGTAAAGAGATTATGAAAGAGGATCCACAGTATGGACAGTTGAGTATAGATTGATGGGTATGGCAGCACAGCTGGGCACATCCTCTCTGTGTCCCTGCTGTGTGCCAGCTGCAAGAAAGGCCATCTGGAGCACCAATTTATACTGTGATTCGCCAAGATTAATGACAAAAACAGCTGGCTGCCTCTAAGCTGTGGGTATCACTTTGATAAAGAAATCCAGCGGTCCTATTTTGGGCAAAGGTGGTTCCACACATATTCTTATGAAAGTTGTAGTAAGAGTTGCACTGTTGTCCATTAAATTTCTATCATCTTTCTAATATGAATTTGGGTAATTTCCCTTTTAAGCCACTGCGTCTTTGAGAGACTTGTGTACCTGCCCACTGAAGTGAGGGCACAGCATCAGGACCTAAACTGTGTCCTGTACTAACAACCAAACCTGATCAGTATTTGCACAATTTAAGAAGGCCTTAAAGCTACACTTTCTAGAGATCTTGCTTCAGGAGACACACCATACAGCAGAATCCATTCAAAAGGCAAACAACTTTTATAAGCTTCTTGCAGGGATGATTTAGCTACATCCAGAGAAAGTGTAAAAACTATTGGAAGCAGAGACATTATCTTAGCTGCCTCTTTGGTGTCAGAAATTTAACAATGCCTCATGGGATCCTTTCCAGCTTGTCCCTAAGAGAAACTAGCAGCCCAATTTTGTTCTTGTTGAAGTCAGTGAGAAAGGGAGCACTCCCTAAATTTGTTAGTATGCAAGGGGCAGGTTTCAGGATAGTCCTAATAGTGTATCCTTTCAGTTTGTTGTCTTTTGACATCTTCCCTCAGAGTATCCTGGCAACAGCGGCACTTCTGATAAACAAAAGCCATACAGACACTGCTGCATCCCTTCAGAATGACAATGACTTTCCATTTCAGTATTTGTTCAAACAGTTGTTTAAATATGTGAAGCACTACGGTTGTAAATATGTGAAGCACTACAGTTGAGACCAAACAAATGTGTCACTAAGCAATATTATATTAGAGCATTTTTGGAAGATGCAGCAGAGCAACACTTAACAAGTGGAATGGACTAAATAAGTACAATTTTTCAAATGGCTTGCTGGTGACCCTAATTCAGGGTTGTCTCAAGTAGATAGCTTTGGCTGTGAAATAAAAACTGGAGAAAAGGGTCTTCCACAAAGCACAAAACCCAATTTGCAGAATGAAATTCCTATGAGGTCAAGAAGTTATTACTCTTCAAAAAATTACATTTAAAGAAAAACACTGCTCTCACCTAATGTGTTAGCATCTACAGTGACAAAGGCACTCAGCTATCTGAATTTTCTTCACAAAGCTTTTATACACTCTTTTAAGAACGGTCATATGTAGTCCAATATAAAGGTGAAGCAGAACAGTGAAGTGCCCTATACCATTCAGCAGGCTATGGATGTACAAGAGGTGCAAAGGAATGATCTAGGACTTCTGTAATTAATATTTCAACTTATTTTGAATCTAAACCACTGGAAGCAATAAAAAGAGGGAAGATACATTTCAGACACCTGTATCTCTAGCACTGAGCAGAATGGCATTTGGGGACTATATTTACCACCTTGGTAATACACTCTTGATTGATCTGACCGTTACAGAGCATCTTGTGGCACACAAATATAACAAAATAACCCCCACCAGAAAGGCCAAATATAAAATGTGTAATGCCAGCATTGGGCTGCCCATAGGAGCATCATTTTCCTACCTATTTCCAACCACTATTCTTTCAACTTTATCTTCCCTACCAATAAAAAAATAGGAAAACTCTAGCCTTGAAGGCACTCCAGGTACACCCTGGAGCACGCTGACATATGAGCTTGTTGCAGAGATCCTCCTCGTAGTACTGACTGAGCTGCACCAGACCCAGGTTACCCACAAGGCAGTTTGCTCAGCTGAAATACACTGTGCTGGACAAATGTTGCCAGGATGCATTGGCAATTGTTTGGGAGGCTCCCAATAAAGGGCTCGTTTGCCACCTTAAACATCCAGGTTAGAGTGCAGCAGGCAAGCAATAAGCAAGATGTCCTTATACCTATGGCTGCCCTACAGGCCCCCTCAAAGGGCCCCAGCTTAACGGGTGCTGCTGGAAGTCGGTTGTTCATCCCTCTGCCCAAGGGACAGCAATGACTGATATCATTTTGTAGGCAAGAAAGAGAATTAGATAGCAACACTGAAAGGAATCTTTCTAACTGCAATGTGTGCAGCTTATTCACTAACACAGCAAATCCTTTGTGAATTCTGTGCAAGCTTCTTTAGTTTAAGTCTACTGTACATTCACTCCATTTAAAAAGATTGGTTTTGGTCTTACTTTAAAGTTGTGGTACTTATGCATGACTTGCATATGAATGAGGTGAATGAATTCATTACTGAGAAGCCAGATTAAGTTCTGCAGCTGTTCAGCCTGGGGACCTGGTTCAAAGCATGGCCAAAGTGACTGAAAAATCCTTACTGATTGAGGCAGTTTTAAGCTGCAGTCTAACATAGCAAGTAACATTAGAAATGCCACATTGGAAAAGAAATTAAAATGACTTGCTTACACACATTATCTGCAGAATAAAGATTTTTAAGAGGGCTACTCTGCAGGTAAGTAATGACACTATATGAGCTGCCCCCACAGCTGCCTGACCTTGAGGGTGTTAATTTGTGTCTTGAGTGCAGCTGTGACACTCACAGCAAGTATTCACAACCAAGACGTCAAAGAGGCTTTACAAATTGCAGATCAAATACAGGATGTACATGATGTTGTGGCAGAGAACAAAATGAGAAGGAGAAGAATATCTCATTTCTTCATGTTTGACTTTTTATCCAGCATTCTTTCACAGAAGATCTTTCAGGTATGCTCAGAAATTCTGAGAGACCTTTTTTTCTTTGTAGTAATTTAAGTGCAGAGTATGTAATACTGTGAATGCAAGCTAAGTGGTGGCTAATTTCCTCACATTGTTTAAGCATGTTTCTGACTGCCTCTTAATGGCAATGTTTCATTACTGCTTAGGGCACGACAGTGTGGCCTTTTCCTGTTTATCCCTTTCAGCCTTCAGAGTTTGTTGTACTGTTATGTTACAAATTCAAACTATAATGGCAGAGGTTATTGTATTGTTAGAATACAGGTTATATAGTACAGTCTGCTTGGTAATTTGGCAGTAGTGTTTCTGGATTTGTGTTTCAAATACAGCTGACATACTAAACAATATAGATATGTCTGTTGTTAAAAGGGCTTATCAAAGGAAATTGATAGTATGACTAAGCAAGAAACATGATTGTGTGAACAGAGACCCAGAGGACTAAAACTCCGTGTCATGAGTCTGAAAGCAATTGTCTATATGGCACAAATTCTGCTGTATGAGTTGGAAGAAAGTTGAAATTCCAGTTAAAGAATATCTGAGAGTATAAGCTGTGGGGAGTGGAAGTGATAAAGAAAAAAATAGAGGAAGGAAACCCAAACAGAGGAAAAAATGTGGAGAGATGAGGCAGACCGCCTGTGCCAGAGACCACAGCAGAAAAGCACTATACACCTCCTGTGTTGCTGACATAGAGGCCTGTACTTTGAGAATGTAAGACCCAAATAAGGTGGTTTGTCTTAGTGCAAAGGCTTAGGCTGTTCTAGATACACTGGCTGGAAAATTTCTGCTCACTGGCACTAAGGAGATACACAAGGAACACTGTGAACAGCAAACTGTCTCTAGGTTCCTCACTGGTCTTTTCCTATAAGTAAGAGTTGTATTATCAATGAAGGAATTTCTCCGATAACTGCCTTGCTTCTTTCTTGATATAAAATAGTGACCAAGCAATAAAAGCAACTAGTTTACGTGTAAGTCTTTTGTACCAAAGCTAGAACTGTTTCATTGTTTGAATTCTGCTAAAAAACAATCTTGTCTTATTGATCAATGATCATTTGGCAGTGGATAAGGATCAAATATCAGAAAATCAGAAGAGAAACTCTGAAACTGAGAACTGTATTTAAGACTCTGTTGATATAAATTTAGTATTAGCAATGAAGGATGCTTTTGATTTTCTGTTTGTTTTTTGTTTGTTTGTTTGTTTGTTTTCCCCAAAAGTAATTTAGCATCCAAGAGTGGTTTCCTTCTCTCTACTGAAGAGACTATTTTGCTTTGAGGTGTTTCTCTCCTGTCCACCAGAATGTGTTCTGGTAGCATGGCCTACTTGCAACTGTAAAATGCTTTAAAAACCTTACCTAAGTATTAAGTACCTGATTATTCCTGTAGCTCTTGTTCGTGTACAGTTCTGCACTTTTTATATTAAGTAACTGAATACGGTTGCATGAGACATCTACAGTTTCTCTTGATATTTGTAAGCTTTTAGTGTAATGCTCCTGAGAGGATTAGTCTAGGTGCACACAGTGTGGCAGACTACTTTTTAGAGAGCCAGGTCATGTTCAAATCCACCTCTTTGAACCTGTAACAGTAGCAGTCACAGGCTGAACCAAAGCTAGCAAGTATGGCAGTAAGACTTCCAGATTGTGTGGTGGTTACTGCTTGTGTGTTTCCATATAAAGTGAACGTAAAATATTTTCCTTTAATTTCCAGTGACCTAAAAGCACCCTGGACTTTGCTCTGCTTACTAACAGCAAAAAACCCAGAAGGAGTACCAACTTCACTGGCTGGCTTTCGGGGTTCTCGGCATTGCTTGCAGCCATCCACTCTCTGTACAGACTGCTCTGCTGCCAGGGACCATACAAACTCCCTTGGGATTTCTATCCTTAGAGTTTCAACCTTGCAGATGGGAGCTTGAGTGCCTTGGCTCTGTTTGGGGTTCTTAATAGCTTCCTGCTGCTTTTGCTGTTTGGTTACCCTCACATGTTTGCAGCCTTTGACCTGGAGCCACCTACGAGACAAATCTACCTGCTAAGCTGCTGGAGTTTACTTGGGAGGCCTGGCTGGAGTCCTGTGGGACAGGGATTTCTCCACCACCTGGGAATCAGAGCTTACCAGATACCCAGCTTAAGAATGGGCCTGCCAGTGTGGCTACCTGCAAGGCAAAGGCATCTCCAGTTTCAAGCAGTCTGAAAGGAGTTCCTGTAGATTCTCTCAAAAGACTCCTTGGACTTGGTGAAATATAATAGAAATTGTGATGCTTCGTGTGAAATGATTAAGGCTCAGCAAGCATTTTTCAAATAAATTATTTTACTGGAGCATTATTAACTTCTGCAGTTACTGATGGGTGTTCCCTTGTATCTTTGGTCTTAGGTAACTTGAATAATTTTATTTTTAAACCAAAATAAGTCACAATAAATCCTCAGCATGAAAGAAGAAGCAGCAGAATTATGAACATCTATATTAATGAATTCCATGTAACTTTGCATGCTGGGCCAATGATAGTAAGTCTTTTTTTTTTTTTCTAAATTTGATTTAATCTTTGCTACAATATTCCTGTAGTCTAAGCTATAATATGGTCAAATTCATATCTCAAAACTGTCAGCTGCAGTTTTCACAGCCCCTTCTGTGATCCAACTTTACAAATAGAACATACTATCACAATTTGGTAAAAATACTGAAATACATCCTATCCCTATAAACAGTGCCAGATGAATCCTGTATGCAACCTAGTGTTTTAAGTCATGACCACATCACGAGTTCCAGATATCTTCTGAACCTCTTCACCCTGAAAATGTGTGTGTGTATGTACACATAATTTCTAGCTGAATTCCTTCCTGAATGTTGTCTTGAGTAAATTACATAAGGCAAGATCATCTAATCATAACTTCCTTTCTTTATACCTATATATATCCTTGTTTAGAACCAGAAAAGGCCTCTCTGTTCTACTTCTTCATGTATAGAAGTAATTAAGAGTGTGTTTAAACCCTAAATCAGTGCATTTGCAGTGACAGGGAAGGGAGGAAACAGTAATGCTCCTAATTTTACATGACTCCAAATACCTACTCAGGTCAGAGTTGCAGAGTCATGTTGCTGATCATTCTGTCATTCCAGCCTGAGGTATACAATTATCTCCAGTGGTAGATGTGAAGAAATTTAAATTGGTTCATGTTTCTAGCACACTCATTTCTTGTCCCTCAAGGACTACTCTTGAGTTTGCACTGAAATCTGTAGAAAAAACTTATGGCTGATCTTTGTTTTTAAAAGCTGACGGCAATACATACATTGTCTGGTTTGGGACTTTACTAAAAAAATTTAAAAATTTATCAATAGCATTGTGAAATACAATTTCTAAGTATTTCTGACAATCCCATCACTCCTCCTCCACACTCCTCCCCCTCCCTCCAAGTGATTAGATCTATGCAAGTTCTTGGCAGGTTCAGCAATAACCTTAAGAGAGTTTAGAATTCTGTGGGCAGATGTACCACAACAAAAGACACTTGTACTTTACCTTGGTTTTTGAGCTATGCTTGATTACTCTTCTGTACTGACAATGTCTCCAAACTTTGTTTCAGAAGCACACAGCAGCATATTATTCCAAGATAATCAGCAAAAATATTCACTACAGGCTGGCTTCTAAAACTTCTGGGGAGTCCACTCATCTCCTCCCTGCAGGGTGTTTTTTGGTTTTGTTACCCTCCCTATAGGCAAACTCTCATGCTTTTATTATTGTTGTAGTAATTCCCACCTTTTCCACTTGAACTAATAGCTTCCTCCATGGCATTGTGTCAATTCCTCCACTGAATTCCAAAGAGAAGAGACCTGGAACATTTTCCTTGTCCAGAGTACTGATTATCTGGGAAAAACACTTGATGACACAACCTATCTTTGTAACATGCATTCTTGTTGCATGTTTAGTCCATTTTCAACTTACCCACAATTTTTCAAGTAAAGTCTATTTTGAGCCCTAATAGTTGCAGAGGCTAAACTCTTGCCCATGTGGTTTCCCAACTCATTTACCTTATAACTCTTCCTTTCTGAACCTATGTTAATATTCTATTGAACCATGTTCTGGTTTCCAGTTTGTTGGTACCTTTCTCTGCAATGAAAGATTCGTTGTAAAATCTCAGTGTTGGATATGTGGTTTCGTTTCCCAACTCTTTCAGAATTCTGGTATAAAAAAATATCCTGTCCCCTAATGGAAAAACAAAGAATTTCTTCTGCTTTTGTTTATGATGTGTTCAGTTATTTTGTATCTTGAAAACTCAGGTAAAATATTTCTTTCTGGAGCCATACCTACTTACGTTTTTCTTGTAATTTCCTATGAGTGGAAAGCACCCAGGACTTTAGTCTTTTTGCTTATAGTAAGAAAACCAGAAAGAATATCAACTATATTGGCTGGCTTCCAAGGTTTCCAGCATTAGTTTCGGTCAACCACACAATATAGGCTGCTTTGAAGCCACCAATTCTGCAAACCCTCAAATCTTATAAACTTTATACCTGTCTATGTGTTTTCTTCTCTCCCTTCCTTTTGTTTTCCCCCTTTTTAATTATAGGGGGGGGGGCACCTCTATTTTAATTTCCTTTGCCAGGTTTAACTCAACTTGACTGTTCATGTAGTCTCTTTCCTTTACCTAAACAGCTATTCGGTATCTTGTGATATAATTAAAAAAATACCCTAAGGCTAAGTACCATTGTCCCCCTCTATAGTAGTAAATCTCTATGGAAGCATGCTTACTGGTACAGATTAATTTATTGTTATTACTACTAACAAGACAATTGTGGGTCTTTGTTTAAATATTAACCACACACAAACATAAAAAGGTATGCAAGAATAATTGAATAGCCACTACAGGTTAAAGTACTTGAATAAAGGATTTCCAGACAACTTGATTTTCTTCACATGGAGGAAAAAAAGAATAGAAAACATACCATGAAAAAAAAAATCACACTTAACAACCTATTTCAGTGGTGGTTTCTCAAATAAGAGAAAACACACTTTTCATTTGAACAATTCTCATTAAAGATGTTATATCAAAGAAGGATAGCTAATGTTTATTATAACATTGTTTTCCAGAAAGAAAACTCTCAACCATATCTTTCATCTTTGTTGTGAAAAAAGAAAAGATGACAACTACCTTTGAATATAGTCTTTCATGCACCTGTTTTAATGTATTAGTTGACTTAATCCAGGGATGTGTAGGAAAGGACCAAAATCTAAACTAGAGTAAATACATTCTCCTCTCTGTTGTTTTGGCAGATTGGCTAGAGCTCTTCTGAAGTCAGTTTTTGGTTTTTTTGTTTTTTTTTTTTCTTGATTAAAACCTCAATTTGAATTAAGCCACAGGCACAAGTGTTCTGGACTTAACTGCATTTAGCTCCTGAGGACCCAATAGGACATGGGTTCTATTTTGCAAGGCACCATGGCAGCACATTGAAGGACCTGTCCTTATCACAAAGATATTTCAGACAAAACAGACAAGAGAAATCAGGTCAGAGGGTCAGTATAGGCACCGAGAGAAGTTACATCTGATTTTACAGGACTAAACCAGTGCAAAAGTCAGGAAAAAGATAAAGTTCTTCAAACATCTGCCCAACCTTGTGTACCTGCTGGGCTGGTGGTATTCTTCTGTTGCACACCCTACGTAACCACAGGACAGCAGATGTACTCAAGTCCTGGTCTTGGTGGCTTGTGACAGCAGCTCCCAATTATTTACGCAGAGGTGTTTCCTGGATCCACAGTCCCGTATATCAACAGTTACATGCATTCAGCGATCACCAGGTTACAGACTCCTTGCTGATTTAATCATGACTCACAGATAAGCAGCTCAAGACAGGCACTGAGGAGCTCCTTGCACCAGCTTCTGCCTGATTCCCTGAGTGCAGGTGCTTACCTGAGCCCTGGACCAGCCAGCGGTGAGCTGGCAAGGCAGGATGAGACAAAGAGTTCAGAACAATCTATGCCAGGGTGGAAAAGCAAGGAGATAGGACTAGCACCTGTTTGTGGTGAGTGTAGGAGATGGTTAGGGGAAAGCTGGTGTTATGAATTTGGGGAAGAAAGAGGATATATGGCAGGGAGGTGTGGATGGACATGCATTCCTTCTTCCTGGCTGGACCCGAGCATGCCCAGGTACTGTGGCTCTAGTTCACCACGACTGATGCTGCTATCTTAAAGATCAGGTTTGGGAATTACTGTGTTAAAATAAGCATCCCTATAAGCTACTCAAAGTATTCTGGCAGCTGTTGTTTTAGGAAAGTATGAATTTAAGGTAGATGAAACTACTGTGCACCAGGCTCCTAGCAGCATCACAGGAAAAGCCACATGCTGTTCAGCACTTTTGCTGCAGATCAGTGCTGCCCACTTTTCCAGACAGACTGGCAGATTAGCCACCAGTTTGCAACAGAGAAATTCTACTCTTCAGTATTGAATTCTACCCTGGGAAACAGCCTAGCTCAGGATAGAACACTATGACCCCTTCTGGCTAGTGCTGTCTCTGTGCACCAGTCAAATGTTACTTCTCTGATCTCTAAAACCTGCAACTTCCTTTCACCTGCTACAATGATGGTAGTTATTTTGTAGGGTGTGTTGTATGAAGTAGAATGCTGCAAAGTAAGCAATGACTGTAGTAATTATACGGTCAAATGGTTTACAGTTCTTTGTTTGAAAGATGGGATTTCCTGACTGGTCAGAAGCTCGCTAGAATATCCAAGTTTCGTTGTCTAAATGAAAGGGTGTATTGAGTATGATTCTGCTGGGGACTGTCCTGAGTGATGTCCTAGTCAATATTTTCATTATGATCTAGATGATGGAAGCGAAAGTATAGTTATTACATTTGTGAGCAGCACCAAGACAGGAGCAAAAGTAAGAACAGTGAAGAATTCAAAATAATCTCATGAAAAAGGAGGCACACTCCCCCCAACTTCAAAAGCCACAGGATATGTGAACACTCCTTAACTGCCTAGTACAGTTTTAAGTTACAATGACTATCTTGGCCTTAGTTATTTAATGAGAACTTCCCATGTGTAAAGTTCAAGTCGTGGACGCTTTTAAGGCACTGTGTTTTAATACTTACAGGGGAATTCAACATGTATCTTAACAAGGTTTTGCAAATATCTCCTTTTAGGAAAAGAAACAGTCATTTACAAGCTCAACAGATTGAGCCTTTAGTTACATAGGGGTGTGTTCATGGGACCTGGAGCATAGTATAAACTGGATCTGTGCTGTGGCCCTGTGAGATGTTTGCAGAAAGAGCCAAAGGAGAAACGTTGACAGGGTTATACCTGTGAGAACATTCCAGCTCTCTGCACTCCCCAGACTGTCCCAGAAATTAAAGCAGTAATAGGATGAGACGTCTTTAACATCTTAAAGACAACTGAAAGCTGACCTCTTCTCACGAAATACTAAAGAGGATCTAGTTGTGGCTTAATGGCAAGAAACAGCAGGCAGTCACTTCCTTACAAATGAGGAATAAATTCTTACCACATGCTCAGATTTCCTGTTTAGATCTTTTCCTGTCTCAAATAGGAAACCCTCAAAGCCATAAAAGGAGTCTGAATCTTCTGCAGTATGCCAGAGTGCCAGGATTTGTCAGGCCTACCTGGAAATGACCATTCCTTTTGCCATTTTGCTATACTTTAAAAGCTGCCTCATATATTAGTTTATACCTTTCAGGTTATTAGAAAGTCCATTTAAGTGCTTCTAACTGCAAAGCAACTTTACTTAATGTTCCAGCTCTGAGGAAGCTGCTTTATCATACCCACAAGAAGCTTGTCTGAGAGCAATGGTTCTGGTGCTACACCCTAGATGTGTAGGTTTTCTGCCAGAAGAAAGGAGATTTTCAGTAGGTTAAGGTAATTTGGTTTTGCTCCTTGCTGGGAAAGCCTGTAGATCTGCTGCACTCAGATTCTTCACAGCCAGCTGCACATCATTAGGGAGGACCCCTGCGTGGACACTTGGACCAGAAGGAGAAGTTAGCCAGAGGGCAGGAATGGGTGGCCATGGGCTAGGGAGGAAGTGTGGGATGACAGCACCAGGCTGGGCTAGTTAAACACCTGCAGATTTGAGGTATTGGTTTGTCTGTGAAACAGAGTTAAACAGGCTCTCACTGTACAAGGGTCTCATGAAAATAAATAAATGCACTCACTCAGAAATTTAAGTATTTAGTGCTGATTGCCCTGAAGGACCCCAAAGGGAAATTAGAAATTCTGTCTTCAGAGCAGGGCTTGAATAATGTTATAACTACATGAGAACAATGAGGAGAAAAATAAAATATTGAACAGCTGCTTTTGAAGTAAGTACCATCCATCCTGTGCAGTGAATAAATCAGGGATGCCTGGGAAAAAAATGGTATGTGATCATATGTTTAAATTGTGTCTTCATATTCACTGTAGCATTGCATTAGCTCCGTGCAGAAACTTCACTTGTAATCACATTAGATCGCATAAGTGTGAACTTAACAAAAGTCTCTGTGTGAATTGTGATTGCCTGTTTGCACACACATTTTTTCCTTTAATAATTTTTTGCAACCCTCTTTGGTTGGTGGAAGGAGCTGCCACAACGTTGTAGGATGCTTTCAACACCTCTTTGCTAATCACACCGTGAACATCCCTCCCTGTGACACACTGGACTGTTCTGGAGCTTTGATAAACACCAGGATTTTGGGATGCTGCTCTCTCCACAGAATGGGGTGAAACCCTCCCTTGGCAGGTGTGCATGCTTTGGAGGACAGCCTGGGAAGGCACCATACCACCCGCCCACCCAGAGGGAGAAGAATGGCATGGGGGAAGCCCCGTTTCCTTCTCCACACAGGTGAGTACCCCTGGTTTACTCATACTGCAGGCATGGAGTTTGTTGCTACCATTTCGGGAAGGAAAATGTTGCCGCTGAGCTTGCCTCTTGAGATTCTCTAGTTCTTAGTGTGGCTCTGAAGTGGTGGGTCCCTAGATGATGGGAGCCCGAGGAGCTGTGGATGCTGCCCTTACAGCTGCTGTCTGGCTCCAGCATGGCCGCATGGCCCTACCTGGGGTAGTGAGCCCAGCCCACGCCAGCGGTAGCGAACAGTGTGTCAAGTGCACATACGAAGGACAAATTTTGAGAGCAAAGAAGGAGTTGTCAACAGCATTCAAGGAAAATGAAGAAAACATGGTGGTAAGATAGGGAGGTATAAAAACAATAAATTACAAATTTTGCACCAGTGAAGAACATTTCCATACTTCATGTCGCAGAATACAGTCTATTGCATCACAGTAATAATCAGCATAAAATGAGATGCATGTTGCAATACCGTTATCACTTAATATATCAAGTGCACAAATGTCATTGCTTATGCACGTTTACTGAAACAAATTTACTTGAGAATGAACTGAATTAATCAACAGGTCACCCCTACCTTTGCCTTTTAGAGGAAGTCAAATCAGTTCCCGACATGCACCCAGCTGTGGTAAGGGAGTACAGAGCAGGGACCTTGGTATGCAAGCAGCTGCTGTTCTGCTTCTGCCTAAGTGAGAAAACAGGATGGTTTCAACAAGCTGTTAGTAGCTCTGTGTATGTGCTGTGTAATGTATTATGCAAATGTACTCCTTTAAACATTAATTTGAGGTCAGTCTGGAAAAATGCCAATATTCTTACAGTTAGTTGAGAAACTGCTCTTTGATAAGGTTAGTTGCTAATTTTTTTTATTTGTTATTACAACCCATATTAAGCCATTTGGTCTTGTCATTTAAAATACCAATTTTCTTACACTTTAATCACTTCAATATTTATTACAATTGTACCAGTCTATTCAGTTAATAATTGACCAAACAAAAGACTGCACTCACGTTAACGGCATCATTTTCTTACTCGTGTAACTGGTACCAAACAGTGGCCAGCTGGGCTCATTGTGGGGCTGAATGCCCAGAGTTTTCAGGAATGACAGAGCAAAACAATGCTGCATAGGCTGAGGCCAAGTGGTGTTATGAAGACTTGGACTTGAAACGGCACACTACATATTCATATTTGGAAAACAAGAAGCCTGATTATCTCTGCTGAGATCTAATTGTGACTAAACTGGTAGCTAAGGTGAGGTGTTTGTCTGGAAAAGACATAAATTGTCTTTGTGGTTTGGCTGCTCATAGTGAAGTGATGAGTGTTGGAAGATTGCATTAAGCAGCTGAAAGTCAGAGGATACACAGATCACAAAGCATCTCAATTGGCTTTCACAGTTATATGACATTGCACATGAACTAGCTCTGCCTGGAGGGCCTGCTTAGTTTGTGGTTGGGTTAGTTAACTCATTAAGTAATATATTATCAGGATGTTAGAAGACTAAAACTAGCATGAAAGAGTAATGCATAGTTTTCTACATTTTTGGGAGCTGCAGCTCATTGGCATTGCTAGGCTCTACAATATTGTCACTTGACTGATAGCATACTTGCTATTGGCAGTATGTTCCTTGCCATACTGCCTTATGCAGATCAATTAAGACATGAATCCAGTGCCAATCTAATCTTTGTTTAAGGCTACATTTCCTGATTTGTGGCAATGCGGACTAGAGGACCCTGACTATAGGAAAATGGCTGAACGTGAAGCCATTTTCCCAGTTTTAGGAGAAACATGTCATGAATGAAGCAAATGCCAGTAATCTTAGGCCGTATTTATCCTGCTGTGCTTAGAGCTCAAAAGCATCAAAGATTTGAGGGCTCAAGTAGTGCTGGTGATTTAACGGGTGTTGAGGAAGGATCTCATACAAATCTTTTGTCAACAAACTTCTGCATGTGACATGGCCAGTCATATATACTAGTTATTTACTACTGCAAAAACATTCATGCAGAATCTGCTGCTCCACAGAATGATGAAACTATTAAAGCACAGGATTCTGCCATCCAAATGACACGTGAGAACATGGCTGAGCGTTGTGCAATCAGAGCAGTCAATTTTCAATGAAGGTCCTCCACAAAGGTCCTAACTGCAGTCTGTGTGCTCTTATTTCTGGCAGAATAAATGCTGAACACCTCCATTTGTGAATATACCCAGAAACTGTGTCTACTTTTGAAAATAAAGGCTGGCTTTGCAATCTGTACATGCAATTAAGTGGTTCAGCTGCATACAAGTGTGCCACAACTATGCACACAAAGAGTTTGTGTGTGCATATGAGCATGTGTAGAGGGTCATTTGTTACTGTTGTACTTTAACCAAGTGCAAACCCTTCTTCTGCAAAACAATAGACAATTCCTGTTCCAATTCTCTAAGTAGGCAAGAAAAAAGCAAGGTAGAAAGCAGTTATACCATATATATACAGCCATTACATATGAAATGATCCTCTGCAGCTATCTTTTTTGTTTGGTGTAATTTTTATTTTGAAACTTAAAAAAAAAATCACTTTTGTATGAAACAAAAGATAAGGAGAGGAGAATTAATTTAATGGTCTTTTTGGCTGGGGAAGGAGGAGTTTATCTCTGTGACTCTTTTCTTATGTGCTGGAGATGAAAGCGCCCATGTGCAGTATGAAAGTGAGTGTACACATTTGCTGTGTGTACCCCTGCCAGTTGTCAAGCAAGTAACTGATGGAAATGGTAGTTGTTCCACAGGCAAACTGGCACTGAAGAGTGATGAAATTTGTTTGTTTCTAGTAGGTGTCACAGATACGTGCTGACAGCTACAGACTGATGAGCAGCAAGCATCTGAGGTTCTGTTAAAGGAGGAGAGGGTTCCCTAGCACTGACAGACCCCACTTCTACTTTGGTCTGTCTCCTTTCTGTCTCTTCAGGCCAACTATGTGTCCTGTTATTCCAGTCAGCTCTTTCCTGCCTGCTAGACCGTAACTCCTACTTTATGCTTTCTGCACGATTCCTCACACGACAAAACTTAACTAATAACTCTTCCAGCCTCAATATCTTTCTCCAAGCCTTTTTCTTTCCCCTTCATCCCCACCCCACACCCCCAGCTTTCTCATCCCTTGCTGAGCCCTCTTCTGCCATTTTCGGTTGTGTTTCTGCTTAGTTAGATCCAGCACCACATTTTCCTGACATGTCTTTCCCTCTTCTGTCCTCTCTACCCTGGTTGCTAGCCTCATTCTGAGCAAGAGTGGAACCTGAAATTTTTCAAACTGTTTGACTGAAGGCAGACAACCAGCTTAGAAACTTTCAGTTTCAGTGGTTGAACTTGTCAAAACTAAAGTAATTATAAATGGGTTTTATTGACTATGTCCCTAGAATCCAGTAATATTTGTACAAAAATATGAAAACTGAAATGCTGTTCTTGGGTACATAAGATACAGTCCTTGTTTCAGCATGAAAAAATAAAAATACTGGAATACAATAGCAGTTATAATTAATTATTTATTATAAGGCACTCAGACATTCTGAATTATGAACAGAAACACTCTTCTAAATTATCCAAAAGTATAAAGAACCCTAACAAGGTTAGTTTGAATTGTTTATGATGGGAAACACAAAGCCACTGATCCTTCTGTGCTTATGGTATATGAACATAAAAAATACACGGATGCAAAAATTGGCCAACAAAACAGACATTTGGGCTCATCTCAACCCCATTTTCATGCTTTGCACTGTAACTCCTTCTTTATTAGGTTCGTTCAGAGTTACTTGGTATATCACTTAAATAGGATTAAGGATTATTTAATCACTTTAACCTTAGGTTTGCTGTACCTATTCACGTGCTCTCCCATATTAGTAACAGTGTCTGTCCTTGTGGTGTGGATCTTTTCAGTATGAGCTGACTAAAAATGTGACTGTTTGGTGTTCACAAAGTTCTGATATGTCGACATTTGTTTCCATATTGAAATGGGATTAAATGTTTGATGTATCAAAAGATTTCATTTTAAAAAAAGAAGTAATAATTTTGAAATATCGGTTGTCTTTGAGGGGATGCAAGGGGAAAAAATGAACGTTTTAACAGACAATTCTTCACCTGTTCTATTTGTTTCTCCATCCAGTTTTGAGAAATAATGAGATACCAGCCATCTATACAGTGCTTTAATAAAAAGCCCAACTACTTGTAAATACAATCACTTATCCAGATTAAAGTGTTGTAGTCATTAGGATAGAGATTTTAGAAAAATATAACGCAAAGGACTGTGCTGAGAAACTAGTCTTCAGAAAAATTGTGGTTTCGATTATGTCCCAAAAAGAAACTTTTTTTTTTTTTCCTAAAATGATTAATAAAAATCAAACAATACATCAGTGGTAAATAAAGATTTTTTATAATGTTCTGCTCCTTTCTTAATAAATGAGAATATTTTCATTTTTTCCTTAGATGCTTGAGAAAAATATGGACATAATTTTCCTATGTTCATTAAACTTTAAATTTTCAATATATAAGTATACCTCGGAATAATTTATGTTAATGTTTGTTTACCTCTGCGGAGGAAAAAAATATATATGGGTACATATTTATTATTTGAGACATAGGCTGCACTTTCTCAGCTAATGATTCCCAATTTGAGAAGAATAGTCTTTCTGTTTCCAGCTTTGCATCTGGAATGTGGTGCATGCTACAAAACTCCTGATCAATATTTGATGAATATTAATTTTCTGCTAAGTTATCCTGGATGTGTAAGAGATTTTTTTTTTTTTTTTTTAGTTTTCTTTTCTTTACTTTTCTAAAACACCACAGCTTCTCTAGCACAAATATTCAAGGAAAGCTTAAAAAAATGAACTTGAATATTACAACAAAATTCATTTCAGTCTACACAGTTACTACTCTTATGTTGAGTACCACATTCTGTCCTGGTTTCAGCTGGGCTAGAGTTAAGTTTGTTTTTAGTAGCTAGTATAGTGTTATGTTTTGGATTTAGTATCAGAGTAATGTTGATAACACACAGATGTTTTCAGTTGTTGCTAAGTAATGTTTATACTAAGTCAAGGATTTTTCAGCTTCTCATGCCCAGCCAGCAAGAAGGCTGGAGGGGCACAAGAAGTTGGGAGGGGACACAGCCAGGGCAGCTGACCCAAACTGGCCAATGGGGTATTCCATACCATGTGACGTCATGCCCAGTATATAAACTGGGGAGGATGGCCTGGGGGAGGATCGCTGCTCGGGAACTAACCGGGCATCAGTCAGCAAGTGGTGAGCAATTGCATTGTGCATCACTTCTTTTGTATATTCCAATCCTTTTATTAGTATTGTCATTTTAATATTGTTATTATTAACATTAGTAGTTTCTTCATTTCTGTTCTATTAAACTGCTCTTATCTCAACCCACGAGTTTTACCTTTTTCCTTCCAATTCTCTCCCCCATCCCACTGGCTGGGGGTGAAAGTGAGAGAGGGGCTGTGTGGTGCTTAGTTGCTGGCTGGGGTTAAACCATGATACATCCAGGTGCATAACTTAGAGTTCACACATAATGATTATTGATATAAGTTGTTCTATTAGGAAACAGACAATATCATGTCTGCTATATTCATGAGCGAAACAATACAAATTAAGTGTTCTAAACAATGTGCTAACCAGAAATTATTAGCTCACTGTGTTCACCAATAATTTTGAATAATGAATGCCTGAGAACATTGCCATTTGTTAGTGGCCAATTTGCAAAGAAACAGGAAAATATGTCAAATAAATTATGCATTACGAATCATATGGTCTGTTTTCCTTGGATATGAGGTTGGTTTCAATAAATCTGTCCTTTGAAAATCCCTGAGCTCTTTCAGACTACCACTTTTTTATCACTTCAGAGGCTTCAGACTTAGCATTTTCTCAACACTGATTTTGTAAAAATCAAAGGATGTTTCACCTCCTAACGAAAATAAGTATCTATCTGGATGTTGTGGAATCATTATTTAGCAGTATTTTCTAAGGAGCAATATTTACCTTCTGATGTTAGACATTATGAAACATTTAATAGAATCATGTGTTTTCATGGCTTACATGATGGATACATTTAGGCTGATACTGTTTTGTGTTGAAATATTTTAATAAAATATTTACTATATAATTATATATGGTGTATATAATAATTATCTATTATAATATACATAATATGGCTTTCACATTTAAAAATATTTATAATATATTATCATATAATGTACTTGTACTACTTTTTTCTTCAGGGTTAGCTTATAATTTTGTCGGAGTACTTTTCCTGTAGCCTATTCTGCTCATACCAGAAAAGCTTCTAGCAAGGGTTTGAAAGGTGATCATCTTAAGACGTGCCTAGCGCTATAGGCTTCAGCTTGGTCTATGTGTTGGAAATCACATATGCTGGCTCAGTGGTTTTTTTTGACCTGTAAGCTTGAATACCACTTCTGCTGCACTTATATGGGATTTAGACAGAAATGTATGCTGTTAGTTCAACACAGGGTGTAAAATTTGTAACTTAAGGAATTATTCCCAATTTGTAGGGTTAGCGGTCTGGAAAGATATGGGATTACATTATATGGTTTGTGAAGTTACTTTCTTAATGTCTCCTTTTTAAAGTTCTTGCTGTGTGCTTTCACTTTCAAAACTATCTGTATGAATAATTGGAAGGTACATGTGGAAGTTATCTACATAAAGTATTGTTCTTTTCTCACTGTCACAAATACCACATCTATGTTAGGGGAGAGAGAATTGACTAAAAAGTTCCCAGCAACTTCATAATTCAGTTTATTGTAAATAATGGTTAAAATAATGGCTTATTCTATCTGAATTTCATACCTTCTGCCATGTCTCCATCCAAAACACATACATCAATATTTACTGCTGTTTTTTCATTCAGCCCTACAGTTCAAATTTCTTTGTCTAATAACAAGGAAAAAAAAAATCTACGAGTCAATTTTGCAGACTTTTTGTAATCTCAGTTCTTTGTCACTTGAATTTTCATTTTAGAATGTTCACTTCCTTTTCCTTGTAAGTACAATATTTTAATAGTGCCGCAGAAAATAATTCCTACTCTGTTGTTTCTGACATTTTGCGGAATGGAATAATATAGTAACTTTAGTTTCTGAGGGCAACATCTTATAACATTTGGCCTAAGTATTATAGAAAAAAGCTTTGTGGTAAATAAAATATAAATGAGTGTGTGTTATTTATTCCAAATATAGTTTTGATGAAGGTACTGAGAATACTACTTCAGACTGATTTCTCTTGAGTAGTTGCATAGGAAGAAGAGGTTTCATTTCTCAAAATACAGTACATTTTTTACATTAGTTTTCATTCTGAATTGGAACAAAACATTTAATATTGAAACAGGTTTTTTTGTAAAACAGATTGGAATGAACCAGCTAACTTTTAGGTAGTAAATCACAATGTAAAGTAAAAATGTAATAAATATAAAATTTCAAAACAAAGAAGTGTAACACTGTCTCAATAAGGTTGATATTGGAATATTTTGACCTTTTCAAATTCTTTCAATTAATTGAAAAATGATATTACCTCAACTTTAAATGTATACATATTATGAATTATACAATTATAAATCAATTTTTCTATTTTTAATTGTCTATCTGGAAAATATAGTGATGAAAACTTGAAGTGTTATAAAGTTGTTGCAAAGGCTGTTATGACAATCTTATCGTATGAGATACTTGTGTGTGATTGAACAACTTCATTATATCATATTAAATTAGTATTTCTAATTGCAAATATATTTTTTTAAGACTTACTAAATGCATTTCTGCTAATCTGTTTATTTTACAGTAAACCTTATAAAGCAAAAAGACTTTCCAGATACGAGAGCAGTATTTGTTACTTAGTAATTTGCTTCATAAAGCATGATGACCATGTTAGAATTAGTATTAGATGAGGCACATGAAAAATCCAGTGCTTTTGCTGTCTTCCCTCTAAAGGAAAGTATAGTAACTACCTAAAAACCTACCATATCAGGATTTTTCCCAGCAAGTTATACCAGGTCAGTTCTGAACATAATTGCTTTTGTAAATGTTAGCAGCTGTAGGATATCAGGATTTTAATTTACCAGGGGAAATAACTACTCAACCATGCAGTGTATCTGACATTGACTTGATCCTGGTATGATTTACGAGGTGATAACTTTGATTCAATAGCTGGTACACTTATTGTAATTCACTGAGAGGTGACTGATTTGACGTACAGTGGTTGCTCTTAAAAAGTTAATTCTCTTTCGGTTGCTTCCGTAGGTTTGAGAGAGAATCCATAGTTAAAAGGTGGATAGCACTGGAACTGATGACTTCTCTGAAGGTGGAATGAACTTTTGAAGTGTGACCTCTGTACAAAATGTTTACTTTGATAAATGTATCCAATTCCTATTCTGACAGGAGATGTGCCTTAGAATATTTTTGTAGAGTTGCTTGGTGTTTGGTACTGGGTGAACCCAGATGATAATTTAAACTTCAAGTGTATCATAGAATTTTACCATTTCAGCTTCAGCAGTAATGCAATACTGTAAATTTCTACCCTAAAAGCACTGTGAAATCGGCAATCTGGGATTTTATTTTGTCATTTTTTTTCTGTAGTGAGAATGCTTACATTATATTCTAAATGATGTTGATTTCCAGACTGCTAACACTGCAGGTTCAGTCAGGTTCGTGAATACTGTATCACATTGGCTGTTTTCCATCTTGAACATCTTTGCTAGTAAAACGAGGACAAATCAATACTCCACTTGAACCTGTGCTGCCCCACAGACTCCTGTTTTCAATTACAGTCATAGCAAATCCACAGAATTTATCAGAGTGTTTGGGGTTTTTTTTCCTACTATCAAGAAATGTAAACATTTTGGGATTTCTTCATGAAGTTGTGCTTAAGCTATAACTATACATAAAAAACCTGAAGTTAAACACCTTAAATTTTTATTACTCACAACTCTTAGTTTGAATACCTCATTTGACATATTTTGTTTGAAATATAGTTATATGCTTTGACCTTGAATCCAGTATTTGTGGGTGTCACTTCAATTTCTGGCAGATTTAGAAAGATAGTTATCAAATTGGAATTTATGAATATCTGATTTTAACACAGGGCAGATTTTGATCTTATGTGAAGTTTTCACTAGGTTAAATCATTTGGCAGAGTGGAGTAACTCACTGAATAGGGTTATTCTGAATTTATATTTGTTTAACTGAGAAGACCACTTATCTAATTTTTTTAAGAAAATGTGATAATTTAGTGTTATAGTTTTATGTTTTAGACTTCTGTAAAATCCCACATTCCTTCAGTCATTAGTATTAATAAAAATTAATTACTTTCTTGGCTTTCCCAGTTTTGCTGTAACAGATTTTGTTTCCATTATAGAATCTATTTTCCTCTTGTTGAATAAATGGGGCTAGCTGTGTTGGTAGTTCACCATGCATGTATCAAGAGAGTCTTTTCTCTTCAAATTTAATTTTCTTTGATTTTCACAGCTTTGCATAGTTATCCAGTGTGGAAAAGCTCTTAGACTGTCTTTTAAATAATGAGTTTAGTGCCTGTGAATAGATCAATATCCCCAGAGGCTGGAATGTTCTCTTTATTCAGTGAAAACACACAACAAAATGCAGGAAAGGTATAAACTTTTGGCTGGTTTCCTTGTGCAACTAAACAAAGGGCTGAAATGACAATATCTAAAGAAGAGTATTTTATTTTCATTGAAATTTAGGAGTGAATGTTGAATCTACCAAGGAAAGTATATTTATGTAGCATGGGTGTGTGGTAACTGCGTGGCTAATTAGTTTCTATTCAGGCTGCTAAGCAGCCTTCTCATGGTAGGAATCTGCAAATTACCACTGAGCTGAGCTGAATTTGAGGAATTAAATGATGATGCAGAGCATCCAGTCTTATGACTCATTCATTTTCTATTGATTAGAGTCCGGACGTGTTGATCGTCCAGGATTGTCAAAAAGTAGAGTTACAAGTAAACTCTTTTCATTATTTTAGTAATGTTTATTTGTCTAGATTAAAAGTTAACATCCAGGAGCCTTCACATTCATACACTGTACAAACATGTGGGAAAAAGCCCAAACTCCTTATGTGATTTACTAGTCTGTTCTGTTTTCAAAACTCATTTAGGATCATAAAATAATTTAGTTTGGAAGAGACATCTGTAGGTCCCATCTAGCCAAAGCAAAGCAGGGATACCTTCCAAGTTAAAGTGTGTTGTTCAAGGCCTTATCCAATTGAATTTTGAAAAGTATCCAAGAATGGAGGTTCCACAACCTCTCTGCGTAATGTGTCCCTGCACTTACCTGCTCTCTCTGTGGAAGATTTTTCCCTTGGTTGGCATTTGCATTATCGCAACTTTTGCCTCTTGTCTGTGCACCTCTGAGCAGAGCCTGCCTCTGTAACACCCTGTGAGGTAGCTGATAAGATTGATATCAGATTGTTCTTCTCTAGGCTCAAAAATCTGGCTTCTTCAGCCTCTTTGTGCTCCAGATCAACCAAAGGTACTAATCATTTAAGGCCAAAGCCACAGAGATTTGAAGTACCTGGATCTTACTTGGTATCTCAGTACTTAATTTTTAAATTTTTTTTTTCTCCCCCTTGTACTGTAGACAAATGGCTTTGTGGATTTAGCCTGAAAATTGCAGGCTTGCTTTCTGGTTTGAATAATTTCTTAAGCTACTATCCACCAACATTGTAAATGAGTATGAGGTAAAGTGACAGGGTAGGAGGACAGAAATAGCTGAAATATTTCCACAGCTAAAGAAGCTATATGTGAATCAAAGAGGATAGTAGTGAATCATTTAAAAAAATTTTCTCTTGTTCCCTGATGTAGATGTCATTTTAAATTATCTTATTTATCATCTGTTTTTTAATGTGCCATTTTAAAAATGAAGGCAAAAAGGCAAAAATCAATGTTCACATTTTAAATGAAATCCTGCTTGCACATGCTGTGCAAAAAAGAGAAACAGATTTGTCATTCTAAAGACAGCATTAATCCTGCCAGTATTTGTAGAGAGCTGCTATCCATAAATGTGTGTGCAATAGATAGTCTAATTGCTTCATTCATAGTTGCAGGATATGCATTCTCTTCCTTGGTGACAGCAAACTTCACGATGTTTCCTATTCACCGTATTTCTTGAAGAAGATCAGGGCTGCATATCAATCACAGAAGCATCTGCTTGCATTAAACATTTCTTGCTGTTCTCCTGTGACAAGTGATTTATTGTCATGTTTGATAGTGCTTGTGTTTGTATCATGTTAATGCTGCCCGGAATCTTTTTCTTATAATTCAGTAGTGTTTGAGCACTCGTCACTTTTAAATGCATTGCTTAACCTTCACATTACTGGCATTGTCCAAACTGGCAGTCAAACAACTTCTTAGAAGGATCTGAAATTTTTAAAGCCTTAATTATACAAATTGTCAGATCATCTATATGTCTGCATGTTACTTGTGACCGCTCATGTGGTTTTGTCTGTTAGGAAATAATAAACGACATTCCTGTTGCAGGAGAGAAAGCAAAAGATAAAAGAGCTACTCAGAGTGTAGAGGTACTTTAGAATAAATACGCATGTACAGCAGTAGCAGGGGAATGTCTGGTGTTTGGTATATATTTTTATAATACAAAAGTCAAAGCATATGCCATTTAAAACACCTTACCTTTGTAGACTCTGGGGATGACTTTCTCATATATTTTCACTTGTTTTTCATCTTTTTTTTTTTTTTTTTTTTTTTAATTGCAGACAATTCCCAATCTCAGGGGCGGGGGGGGCACTGTCGGTCTAAGTGAGTCTTTTATTCTTGCATTATTTTTTCCTACAGAGATGCATATTTTCTGTCCAAAGTAGGTGCAAATATAGTCAAGCCACAAATCCAGATAACAGAATTGTCCACAGGGATAAAAGCTGGAATATTTCAGCAATAAAAGTATAAACCTCTATTGTCTGAGATAATGGAAATATCTGTTTTTGCTTATTGTAACACTTTAGACACAATATTTCTCTTAAAAGTAGCTTTATTGTCCTTGTCCTTCTAGTTTGCTTTTCTTTTTCATTTACTTTCTTTTCCTTCACTTATTTTTTCTCCTTCATTCCTCTCACAAATGCCTCTTTCTTTTCATTTCTGTAGTACTTTTTGCCCTAGGTCATGTTTCTAACTTTCCTTTTCTTCTTCTTTTCTCTTCTCTTTCTCTCCTTTTAAAGCCATATATCCTATGGCATTAAAAAAACCCAAATGTACTTTTTTTTCTTCTCATCCTGCTTTCCCCCCTATATCTTCTGTGTGTTCTTATAATGTATTTTGTATGTATACTTTTTCTTCTCTTTCCCAGTGTGTATTCATCCTCACCTTGTGTAACTGAAGGGACAACACAAGTACTTGTCCTGCTGCCTTTTCTCAAGTCCCACATCACCAGGAAACAAACAGAAAGAAAAGCTAACTTTAACTCTTACATGTTTTGATGCCTGCTCTTCTCCTACACAAAGCATCGTTGTCATCCACTTCTTTTTTCACTCTCCCAAAAGAAAAAAGTTGTGTTTCTTCTGAGCATCTCAGGACACTCAACAGTGCTTTTATTGAGAAGCATGATGTAGCTTCTTTTTTGTGGACTTTTAAAGTTTTGATCTGTGGTGTAGGACACAAATGACTAAAAAATGCTACCCACTCATTGCAAGATAGTGCTTATCCTATTGGATTAACCTTTAATTTACTTATTTTTGTGGTTCACCTCATCTGGATTGGGTGTGTATACCTCTCATCAGTGAGTCCAAGGAAACTATTTTGTGGAGAAGAAATCTTTGCAAGCCAGAAAAGGGTTTTCTTCTGCTCTCCAGATGATACTTTTAGGGTTAGTAAGAATCATTCAGAATTTGTGTATTCCTTCTGACTTGCTTTTTCATCATTTGTGATTATCCCACTGGTTCAATGTGTGCAAGCAATTAGCCTAATGATCTCATGAAAATGTTGTGAAGCAACACCTAATTGCTTGGCTGGGAGGCTCATTTCTGTAATTTCTTCCCAGAAGCACAAGTCTACACCACTTACAGCTTGTTCAGAATGGGGTAGCATGTTTGTTCTTGGTTTGTGCAATTGTGAACACAATGCTTGACCTGTTTTATTTTGGCTGACAATGGAGTGGCAGACTGGCTTTAAACTGCCTCTGTGGGGTTTAAAAGCCTTTTGTGAAGCAGGACATGGCTGTATTTAAGACTTGTTCCTTCCCTGCTGATGGAGACACCATATCATATACCTCTTAAATATGCATTTTTTATGTCGGTGTGTGAGTAAGCCTTTGCTGGATTGTCCCTTAGAATGTAGAGCTCAGTCACTGCTATATGTAGTTAGGGGTCTGTGTCCCTCACTTTAAGAAAAACACCTAAAATACTGTATTTTAGCTTGTGCTCAGTGCTCAAACAGCCACAGGAATCTCTGTAGTTTTTGTTTATTCTCCATATGCTTCCTTGATCAGTGTACTACACTTTTACCTAGAATAATCTCTTGTTTTTTAAATGTTGGCATTTAGGTATGTGTTTTAGTTTTCTATGGAGCTGAACTGTGCAAGCTGTTTTGTGGAAATGGAGGCATCATTACCTGGGAAAGCAGTCAGTAATACGTTTAATTTTTCATTTGTTTTGTCAGCCTAATACTCATGTACTGTGTTTGCATACAGACAATTCTCCTAGTAGTCTCCTTCCTGTACTTTCTTTGATCATTGATTGGCCTGTTGCAATACTGGGTTCTTGATGCTGTGTTACTTTAAAAGTGCTGGACTACCAGTCGCCTTCTGCCTTTATTTATGTACAAGTACTCTGACTACTGTAGTGCATTCTACCAAAATAGCTTGATTATCCCTTAGTTATTGCTAAATGGTCACAAAGTGAGTATTTTGAAGGCAAGAGGCTGTCAGCTGTATAAAAAAAACCCCAAACCCTTTGGAATACCCGTGGTCCGCACTGTCTGTACCACTATATTTGTGCTGTGCCCTGCACCACTTTTGAAAGATTAAGGATAAAAAGTTTTGCCTGCTGTGGCTGAAGACATTTGTTGACATGAAGGTGCCAGTCATCTGGTGGTAACAGACTTTTCACCTGCCTGCTTCAGGAATGAAGCACCATAAACACAAGAAAACCAGCAACCTGCTCCTTCTTGTGTTAAAATTCAGATACCTCAGATTGGGTTACTGTCAGTGTCTATCCATCTTCTCTGTACCGCTCAGGATTTTGTAGATTTTTGTCATATTCCCTCAAGGTCCTTTATTTTTCTAAAATGTCCTAGCCTGCTTGACTGTTGTTTAAAAGAAAAATGTTTTATACTTTTAGCTAAAGCAGCAAGGAAGTTTGAGTACCTTCCAGTTCTACCATATCCTTTCTGAGATAGAGTCCAGAACTGCAGATAGTATTCATGGTTCATATGCAGCATGGATTTATGTAGCAAAGCAATTATGTTCTCTTCTTTATTTGCTAATCCTTTCTTGATGTTTGATTTGCTTGTTTGTTCTCTTATTTTATCTCTGCTGACCACCAAACTGTTTATCGTACTACTCAGGAGCAAGGTCTTGGGGTTAATGGACAATTGAGAACAATTCTAACTTCATACAAGGAAGTCTTCCCCCATGCCACCCCCTGCCTAGTTTTACATTTAGTCACATTGATTCTCATTTGCCATTTTAGATACATTCCTTGGTCGTGTGAAACACACTTCATTTCAATCAGTCTTCATCCTTATGATGCTGAATAACAGGGCTGACAGCAAACTTTGCCACCCCATTTCTCACCCCCTTTTTCAGGACATAAAGAAACTTTGAAGAGCCACATACACCTGTGGAACTGGTAATGTCCCTCCATTTCAAGAATTAACCAGTTTTTATCAGTTTTATGTTACTTGTCTTTTTAATTTTTATTTATTTGTCTATGCAAGGACCTTCCTTTTTGTACCATGGCTGATTACTTTGCTAAAAAGTCAGGTATTGTGATGAGTCCACCACAACAGAAGGTCCTACCATGGGAATCTTCAGTTTCTTCTTTGAAGGCAGATGTGAAGAATTCCTTTGACCTCAAATCCTATGTGGACACACTTGGCAAAGTGAGGTGAGTGAATTTAGGCTTCATCTCTATTTCCCAGGACTCTAAATTGCAGCCTCAAGATAGGTACATAAGCTCATGCAGGAGACAAGATTTCACATGTGCATTAATCTTTAACACTCCCTCTTGGATTTCTTTGGGGTCCCAGTGCTCAGCATGTTGGCTGTTTGCATTCCTGAACCAGCCTCCTCATTCACCACTGTGCTATGTGCAAGAATTTTGGTTTACCAAAGTCAGTTTCACATATTCCAGTTCCCGAGCTAAA
The DNA here is from genome assembly GCF_900496995.4 of Aquila chrysaetos chrysaetos. Taxonomy (NCBI): domain Eukaryota; kingdom Metazoa; phylum Chordata; class Aves; order Accipitriformes; family Accipitridae; genus Aquila; species Aquila chrysaetos. Next base: position 24,588,666 of record NC_044030.1, on the reverse strand, counting down.
TATCTATTAGGCTTTCTAGTGCTGAACATCACAGTGCCTAAGGCCCTTTATTGATGCCTGTGTTGGGAGTTCGTAACAGCAGCTTTTGCCATAAAATGGGGTTTCATCAGTTGAGGGAGGGGAAAAAAGAAAGATGTGAATAAGCAGCTGGATATAGCTGTGAACTGTCAGCAGGAAGTAGCCTTGGAAAAGGCAAGTATGATCCTAAGATGATGGGAAAAGAATTCTTAGGAAACAGAAGTGTTAAATGTATTAATGCTTGTTCAGGGGTTGGGTGAGAGGTTTTTCTTGATTTCATGTTCGGTTCCTGTTTCTTATATTAAAAAACAAATAAATAAAAGTTAGGCTGGTGTAGATGAGGGTTCCTTGGATGGCTGGGGTAGTAGGAATCCTTTCTCTTTAGTTTAGAAGAGCTCACTTTGTTTAGCCTACTGTTATCCGAGTGTGGATGTAAGGACATCAAAAAATTAATTGTAGAGAGGAAAATAACTATTTTTACTAAAAGACCAAGGGGGTAAGCAGGGCATGAATTAATTTAATTATTACATGAAGTTGCTCAGTAATTAGATGCCTCCATTTCTAGAGCACCCTTCTACTGTGCACGAAAAAAAAAAAAAAACATTTTTCAAAATGCAGAACACAAACTAAGTATTTGTGACACTATGGGACTGCACTGGATGATCCAGGAGGTGTATTCCAGTCATTTGTTCCTAATGTACAGAGAAGACTTTCAGGTATCTTTGTGACAGACATACTTACAAAGGTTATTGTCTGTAATTTTGTTTTCTATTACCAAATGAAAGAATTTGAATGAACCTGTTTTATCTAAGGCATGTACAGATGGCTATATTTCTGCATGCTTTCTTGTCCTATTTTGGTTTGCCAAGAGCTGTGAATCTTGACTGGTAGAATTAGATTAGCACAATGTCTGTAGTAGCTCTAGCCAGGTCTCTCTGATGTGAATCTCTGATAAGGCTGCAACTTGGCATTGTTTTTTCCGTGTTTTTAGCTAGTTTTGGCCCAGCCTGGGCAACTGTGTTTTGTAGGAGATATTCTGGGCAGTCAACACAAAAAACCATATATAAGTTATTTCTCCAAGTTCATTCAGTGGTACTCTTTGGGACATTAAGACAAATTGTAATTGTGTAAAACAGGACAAAGTCCATTTTTGATGAAAAATTGGAAATTGTATTGCCAGTAATTTTCCTTCTCTATGGAGTATGTAATTACGACTACAAAGGATTTTGACATTTTACAATGTAAAGTTTGATAATTGAAGCTTGTCAGGGTTTTATAGATAGGGACTGATCTCATCCAATCTTTTATATACAGTGTATTTCATCTTTGTGGTGATATTCAGCTTTTATTTTTTTAAAGAAACAATTAAAATTTTGAGGCCCTTGTCCTTGACAGAATGCAAGATCGCTAGGGCCATTTGTAGCTCATCCTCTTAGGTTTAGTTGTCTGGATACCTGGCTCAGACTGACTAATTCTGTGAGGATGCAGTAAAGAAGCTGTCATAAAGGAACTGCTGTTGTTTCTGCTGAGCTCTTAGTCCTGGAAGATATTTGGTGCCTTATAAATATTAACTGAATTGTTGTAATAAAACCAATTTGTTATTTATAGCATGTCTTTATTTTTTGTCATGCATAATTTAGTATCTTTTAGCATGAATGTAATTGCTAGGCTTTTGCAAATATAATTTATATTGAGCTTAAAGGATGGGAAGAAACAGCTGTGTTCTAGTCTCTGGATTTCTGTAATGTCTCTGCTGCTGCCATATGGTAAAATTTAAATAAATAAACATGATCAGAGTATGAAAGGTACAGCATATATTCTATGCTAATCCAGTTTTAGAGTAGTTTGTGAAGACACTCATTATTTAGACATTCTTTGGCTCTGTTAGTCTGTATCTTCTTAAATGAACAGCTTCATATCACAGAAGGGAAAACAGATTTGGAAGGAACAACAGCTCTTCACACCTACCTATCACTAAATCCCTAAACCAAACAGATTTTTTTTTTTTTTTTAACAGTCAGATAGGAAGTATACTTCCTATACAGCTCAATTGAAATTCTCTTTTGTATCTTCCAGACTTAGCTACTTTATTTATAGCATACAAAACTGCTATATTGTCTTTTAGCAGGTTATACAGAATCTGCTTGTTCAAACTGGTTGTGATAATCACCTTTTTCCTGGAGCATCTCATGATAGTTGCCTTGACTGAGATGAGATCATTGAACTGTTTGCTTACTGCTATGGACCTCTTTGTTATTAAAGACAACTTTATCCATAGCTTGAAAGTTGTTATAAAATCTGGATATGGTCATCATTTTGAAAACAGGAAAATCAGCACTACAAGAACATTTTTTATGTACAATAATTATAATTAATTTTGCATTTTAACGACCTAAATTCTACAGAAAATCCCTACCAAAAGAGAATTTTATCAGTAATGTGACATCATTAGAGTTAGCCCTCATGCCAGTAAGATATATGCTTGTTATGTGTTTGTCCATTATCTTAAAACTTGGCAATTTACTGCATTCAGGCAATAAATAACTGTCTGATTTGGATTGAACTTCAACACAAAGTTCTCCTACAGAAATTACCTTTTTTTCTTACAAAATTTGTTATAGTGAATTTTAAATTCTATATGAAACTATAAATTTTAACAAATTGTTTTTTAAACAAAGGAATATGAAAATGGCTTATTTCGAAGTCTTTGATCACAAATTATAAAAGTTAAAATGTATAATAATTCTCAGAGAATTCTGGGTTTACTCATGCATTATATGGTCTAAACACAGGGAATTAAATACTTTATTCTTTTAATCCATAAAATTCTCTAAAACCTTGCCTTCCAGGCAAAACTGAGCATAGCTGCACCATAAGCTTCTGTTATGTTTGTAGTATATTGTAACTTTCTTTATCTTCACCTTCTTGGTTACTTATTTCACTTGTGGAAGGACTTCAAGATTAAGCTACCCATTTCTCACTGATTTAAAACTTTCCAGCTAATCCAAAGGTAAGTAGAACACAAACCTGTTCCATACTCAATACAAGCTAGACTTATAGATTATTTTCCTCAGGCTCATATTGTTTTAAAAGACTATACAGTCGCTGTATTACTGCTGAAGTGTTAAATACAAATAGTTGATACCAGAACATTTCAAAATGGATAATTTGAATTCAAACTATAATTAAAGGATTAAATCCATTCTCTCCATTCAGAGCCACTAAGTTGAGATGACTTGCAGAAATCTGGTTTTGGATTTGCTCAGCCTTACTTACTTTTTCTTTTTCTATGCCTGATATGAACGTGAACACAATACAAATATATTGAGACAAATTGCCTATGATTAAACACTCAATCAATTCTATTGTGCTTGCATTATCTTGTTTGCAATTGTTACCTGTAACATTGTATGACAACAATTACTGATCTAATGAATGAGAAGAATTAATATCTATGGAACAGCATTTGATCAACAAAAAAACAAATTCATAATCAAGTCTGAAGTGTCTTTCCTTTCTTAGAAAATCCATCTCCTTTTCCTTCCTTCAGAAACCCAGCACAGAAATCTGTTCAGTTGTCTGATCAGAGGGACACTACAGTAGGTTTAGTGTGAGGGGAGCACTCTGGAAAATGGTCAAAGTTAATCCTACTATCTCTGTTATTTTATGAATCAAATGTCACTTCAGTTTTGAATAAATGCTTTGCACACATCATACAGAAGTTACCTATTACTCTGATTCCCTCTTTCAGGACTCTGGACACAGACCATCTTTAGATCTTTGCTACAGAGAACCCACCTGTGATAGAACATCAACCTGAGGATGGCTGATTCGTAACAGTATTACTCCACTGAAGAGCTTGCAGCTGGAGAGCACTTACAACATGGCAGTTACTCATCTGCTGCTTTCATGCTAGTAAAAGTGTCTTGAAGAGGGAGGTCCTTGCTAGCCATAGATATTTGACAGCAATAGCAGGTGTATATTGTAAGACTTAAACTGCAGGTGTCTTCTGCTTGAGGTGGATGACTGAATTCCATAAATAAATGCATTTCATATTGTCACATGTACTCTTAAGAGAGCACCAACTGGGGGGACACACACACTTTTATTTGGGGGGGGGGATTTATTCTTCATACAAAATATGCATTGTGAACGATGTTGTGCCTGTGAATAAATGGGAGAGTAATTGTCGACTACTTTTAAGCATATAACCTAGTTGCATTGAATCATCTTTTTGGAGGGTGTTGCATTTCCCCATTAGTTATATAGAGCATTTACTTTCCTAACTTTGGTTCTCTGAAGTAGATGAGAGTATGCAGTGTGCTAAATCACTACAGTGTTGTTCAACTCAGTAAATGTAGACGATGTCCAAAAATCCTAGAGTATTTTTCAAACAATATCCTTGATGTCGAGAATCATTTACCTATCACCACATAGTCCACAACTGTGGGAGAAATCATAGCAGGTGTGAAATACTGTATCTCACCACCATGCAAAAGAATTGAATTTACCCAGAGAATTCAACAGGTGGCAAGTAACTATCCTAAAAGTTATGATACATAATGAAAGCAGACTCTCAAAAGTAATGGGTTTGGTCAAGTTCACTGCATCAGACTAAAGGATTTCCGAGCAGGGTACCTATTCATTCTCTCCATGTCACAATTTCATTATACAGCTGTTGATGGCCATGATTCTGCTGAAGCTGTTACCCTCACCTTCAGTACACTGAGTTCTTTGGATGGTAACTTGAGTTATTTCCTTTTCTGCAATGAAATGCCTGATTCTTGCTGGTTGGTAAGTGTAAAGGTATTTATACATTTTCAAGCAAGCATGCCTTCTTCATAAAACTGTTGTAGTTTATTAATACCTCTAATGTTTCTTTCCATACACAGCAGATACATGCACTTAAAAAATTCTATGATGTTACTTTTGTGTTGTGGCAAAACAAGAAAGAACTAGTTAAGCTCTTCCGATCATAATTTTTACATATATTACATATTTGTTGGTTTTATGTATGTATGCATGTGCATGTTTGCTCAACTATCCAGGAAACCACAAAAGATGGCAAAGAAAACTAGACACAATGCTATTAATAATATAAGCCAGTGTAGATATCCAGCAGGACATAGTGTCTGAAAGTGGCAGAAGCTTCTCTTCCTATACTTTTTCTAAAGGCTTAGGAATTTAATCAACAACTTCAATCTTCAACTCATATGTTATTTGTCTTTGAGCATATGGACATGAAAGCCTCAAATCCATCAAATATATGTATGCATTTATGTATCTTTGAGTAACTCAGAAAATGCAAATATCCCAGAAAAATATTGTTTTTCATGTGGAATGCATTTAAAACAATATAAAAAATTGTCAGAGTTCAACTGTTTCTGAATTTCTAAATTATCTACATGATAAAACTAGCTACAGTTTTTACTTTAAAAGAATTATAAATATGTATCATGGAACATATAGCTGGAGGAACATGCAAAAGAGGCTTACTAAAGGAATCTCTGAATTGAAGAACATTTGCAGATGAGAAAACTGATGAGATAAACTAAGCACAGGAAATTAGAAGAATAAAACAAAGAAGATTTTCTCAAAGCTTTATTTGGTTTTGGTTGTCAATGTTTGAGAAAAGATTCATATCATCTTGATATTTTTGTGTTTTATCAAGAACTTGGCAATGAAGAAGCTAGAAGGCTTATATGGGGAAGAAACTACTGTTCTTATAAGGAGTAACATATGGTCATGGAATAAATTTACTGAGCTGCCTTGTAGCAAAAAATGGGTACTAAATGTAAGAGGTGTGTGTCTTTGGATTAAAAATTCTGAAGAAAAACTATTTTTGGTGAAAACATTGAAAGTCCTAAGTTTCTGGTGCTGGGGTAGTTTTCATGGCTTGAAGACAGCCTTGGAGTTATAGGATCTGGAGTCACTGACATCTTCAACTCAGAGCTGGTTGCCTTAAAGGCATAAATTTTGAAAAACAGCTTCCCCAGGAAGCTTGGATGAAGGTGTTTTGCACCAATTTTACACTGGGTTTTTGTCATCTCAGTGAGAAAGGCACTCAGACTCTGAAGTATTATTTAGAATGCCATTTACTGAAGCTAAAAATATAAGAATGGAGTGGATAGTATAGATAACCTTGCACCTCTTCACATGCTGGGAGCACTGCATCACAAGGCATGGGATTGGCCTCCATTCAGGGCACAGCACTCTGTGCTGATCCCATCTATGGAAGTTTACCCCATTTTGGTCTTTCGAGCTTTTATACAATTTTCCTGATATGGGCTGGTTGGGGTTTTTTTTTGTAGAAAATGTGCATTCATAGGGAGATTTTCACAGCAGAAAAAACACTAGTATTATTCTTTTTTCTTTTTCTTTTTTTTTTTATGGATATGTATGTGAAAATGTGATGCTTTTATTTAATTAGCTTGCTCCTGAGATTGTAGCTGTAATTACATTATTTTAGTCCCTGTATGGGGGGGAGAAATACCCATGTACAGCAATAAAGGTGATTGCTAATATGTCAGACAATATAATACTGTATGAAGACCAGCTGAAATAAGGCAGAAATAATGGCATAATGAAGATGAGTCACAAGAGATCAGGAACACCTCTTCTCTTTTTTTCTTTAGGAGAATACCTTAGAGATATCTTAACTAGTCTTTCTGTTTGTTTGCAAGCTTTTTATTTCCTGCTAAAGAAATGCTGAAAGTCCTGAAATTTCATTGCATTAATCTAGAGCTCTAACTCTCTTTCCTGCATAGTCCTGAGAATAGCTTTTGTTCTTACCTAAAAGTCAAACCCTATGTGTGCAGTTTATTCAACCTGAACTGCACATGAAAATGGTTCAAGGGGCTAGAAAAGGCAAGGGGCACACATCCAAGTGGGAAAGCATCTTTGGAAGTAATCCTTTGCTAAGTGCAGCAAAGAAAGTATGCATGCACTCCAGGAATGAACTTGCTTTTTTATTTTGTTTTTTTTTTTCCTTTTTTTTTTTTTTTTTTTTGTTTAAAGGAAGTTTTGTCAACATGTTAAAAGTCCTGGGTTTTTTATTATTCAGAATAAAAAGTCAGAATATACTTTGCCAGCTTCTTCACTTTTTCATTTGGCAAACATTGCTTTTCCTTCAATCATCCCCCACTACATACTCATCTTTCTCTTTCTCGCATGGCTTAAAATTAATGTGGTTGTTTACTTTACAACAAGTAGATAGCACAGACAACATCCAGACAATTCTGGGAAAAGCCTTCCTTTAATCTACTATAACTGCAAAAACAGTTGGTGTAGCTTCATGCTTGTGGTTTTTGCTCACGTTACAGCAAAATCAATAGAGGACTGTATTAGCATAGCTGAATTTAGACAAATGCAGTTACAGTACTATCTTTGTTAGCAGTACACTAGTAGTCTCTATGCTTCCATCATACTTCTTCCACAGAGAACTCAACTTGTTGTACAATGCACAGGCCACTTCAGTATGACACTGTGGCCAGAGAGCGTCCGTGTGCACAAATTGTACTTGCTTCTCACCTTTCTAAGGACTCATGGTATTCTCACAGACACATGCTTCATGCATATGCTAAGACTGCCTCATCACATTTTTTATTATGTGCAAGCTAATATAAACCAGCTGTAGCTTTTTGGTTTTCACTCTAAACTTGGTGTGGGGCCATGCTCCTTGCTTCTGCTGCCATGACTGAAAAGACAAAGTAAGTGTTGCTCACCTTGCAGTCACCCACACTGAGACACCAGATGCCGTGGCTGTGCTTTCATTTTTCAGCCCTGTATCATACATGACCCTAAAGGTAATCAGGACAGTGCTGATGGCTGGGATTGTCCCAGCCTATGTATGAGCTGCCCATCAGCCTGATTGCTTATCGAGATGGGCAGTGGCTCAACATTGTTGATCATTTTTATGCTTAGCTTTGCTTACATTTTCCTCTTTGCCCTTCAACAATTGATTAATCACTTACCTGCAAAATATAGTCTTTAGTCTAGGCAGCCTCAATGCCTTCCAAGTCTTTATCCATGGCAGCTTTTACGTGTAGGTTCCTGCCTACCATCTATATTGCAGTGGACACAGACGGTGCTCTTTATTTTTAAGGATCAGCAGGGTTTTTTGAGCTGGGGATGTGTGGGTTTTTGGTTTTTTGTTTGTTTTTTAACCTTTGAAGCTTCTTCTGCTTTGGGGGATTTTTTTTTTTTTTTACATGTTCTTTTGGTACTGCAGCTTTGTCTTAAGCTACAGACTTTGAGAAACAACACTTAAGCTGTTATTTTTAAGTTGAGAGCATGAAATAAAGAGTGTGCAGACGTAATGCAACAATTCTTCAAGGTACAGACCTCAAAGTTTGGAATTGTCAGGAGCTTTTTAGATCTGACAGTGTGAGGTGTGATGTTTTAAGTAGATGCATTATTTAGTGTATCTGAAAGGTCTGAAGAGTTTAAATTTGGGACCCTAAAAATTATCAGCCTGGCTAAGAAACAGTAGCTAAATTGTTTCATTCTGAAGGGCTGATATCACCAAAATCTGCAGATTTTTGCCTGCGGTGTTACTTCACTGACCTTAAGCAAGACAACTTAAAAATCCCTAGCCAGACTCACACTCAGGTCATTTTTTATGTTGCCTCAGTCAGAGTAGGCAGGGAGAAATGTACCGGTACATCCTATCAACACAGCAAAAAACCTATGAGCCTTCATTTCACTTACTAATGGCTTCACAAGCGTAGTAAAGAAGAGGGAGGAGAAATCCAAAATCTGCAGTATCATCCGAGTGGCCAGATGAGCAGGTGAGCGTTTACCCATATGTCTGGCATACCTGCTGTACCATTTGAAACTACATAGTTAAGTAAATATTGCAATAGTTCTACAACTTAAGCTTATTAAGATATAGAGAATATATTTCTTTCTCTGAACAGTTTATTCAGGTTTTGGATTTTTTTAATCTCTACTAAAATGCAGATTGTCAGAACAAGCAGGTGATCTGTTCCATGTACAGTAAGTGTTTTTTTAATCTTCATTTTCATGCATCTTTGGATATGAAAATAGCAAAATGTACTATTTTAAAAACAGGAAGTGATTTGACAGCTCTATTTGTTTCTGCTCCTCACCAGCTCCCTACATGTAGGTCTACACTATCATTGTTGGCATTGAGGCACTTGCAGGCATGTCTGTGGAATTCAAATTTCTGTTTTCACTGAATCTCTTTGTTTTAGTAACAGAAGCAGAATTTGCATCTCCAGAAATAGTTGGGGATTTTTTAATATCCTCCACTGAACAGTCTGTTCCCTGGGGCATACCTTTACTGTTATGGGGCTATGCATGCAGTGTAACATGCCAAGGACTCAGGAATAAAGATTGATATATATGAAGGAGCTATACAATGACTTGTGCTGTCAAGAGGGAGGTCTCAAGCCAAGCACCTTTGCAGCCTGTCAATGCCTGTTGGCAGATAGAGGTACCCAGGCACACTGAGGTTCAGAAACACGGATTTTTGAGTGATTACTCACTGCTGCTACTTTTGTAACTATCCAGAAGATCATTTTCCAGCTGCCTTTTCAAAGGCAGGTCTTTCTCCCATTTCTGAACAAAAGCAAACAAATTAACCCTCTGGGACCTGAGAACAAGGCAAACCAGATGTTATTTCTTATAACAAGATTATGTGTTTAATTCCCACATGGGTATGTTTTATCACATCATGACTGTAACAACCTAAAGGCAAGAAGGGACACTAGGGTTCATTATTTCCCTTTTTTTTTGTGCTGCCTGTTACTTATACTGAGCAAGCCCACTGTGTCTGTGCTTGGTGGCTGCCTAATATAAAGTATCACCATAGCTCCTAATTAAAGACTTATTCTTCTGAGATTTCACTTTCTACTGTTTAACTGCATCTGCCATGAGAGTAAAAATTATGGATACCAAAAAACTGGGAGCATGTATTTTATTAGGACTACCATTTTGGTTCATATCTCTCACTCTGCTGCATGATGTCATTTTATAGATGAATGAGGCAGAAGAATGATATCAAAGGGTGACTAGGTTGTTCAATGCTTAAGTGCTAGAAAACAGATGGGAAACACAGTGTGTACTAATGTTCTTTGCCTGGCTCAGCCACTGAAGGCATACTTTGAGGGTGCGCATGCTGTTGCTAGGGAAAAATGGTCATGTGAGTCTCTTACATAATTATGTGAATATTTTGTTTTGAAACATTGCATTCTTGTAATCTTGCAGCTTATGCCTCTAATAGTTAAAGCCCTTACATAAGGCACCTGGTGTGAAACAAAGGAAATTAAAGGTTGGTTTAGAAAAAATAACAAAAAAGCTACAACAGAGGAGAGCAGATTGCAGGGTCATTGAGATTAGCTGGTACTGCCTTGGCTTGCTGTATTCTGAAAAGATGAAAGGAGACTGAATTATTAATTTGAGGGACTGTTTATTGATAAACCAGAATATGTATCCATTTGGCACAGGACACGTGGGATGAGGGGATCAGTAAAAGGAAGTGGAGGGGAAGTTTCTGTGGTACCCAGATGACAGTCGAACCTAATTTTATCTTGTGCCTTTCCAAACACATAATAGTTTAGCCATTTTAGATGTGTTCAAAGCTATGCGTGGTAGGAATGTGTAACTGAACACATGCATATAATCTTCTCAAGTTTTTCTTTTCCTAGAAACTGAACCTGTGAGGGAATGCTTTATTATTCTATGCTCTGACATGGTGCCTGACTTCCTCACTCATACTACATTTTCTGTATTGGCATCAGGAGTCTTGGGATGATCATTATGAACAAATAGAGTTAATTAATTGTAACAAATGAGGTTAAAATACCTTTTAGAAGAGACCTAAATTAATAGAGAAAACAACTGGTGGGTTGCCAGTGCCTGTGTGGGCATAATCTTCTCTTAAAGCCTGCCAAGATGTGAGAAAGGCTTCAGATATTATGCTGTTGATGGTAGAAAATTTCTCAAGATATATTTATAGCCAATCAGGCCCATTTCACACAAACACTGCTTTATAATCAAAGCATAGATAAGACTGTCAATCCATAAAAAGCAGTGATACATGTTTACAAAAACAAACAAAAGAAACCAGCAAAATCCCCACACACTTTAGAATAAGTTTAGTGATATAACTGATGACGTTTGAACACTGAGGTTCCACCTGAATCAGGACTAGTGAAAAGTTTTTGTTATACTAGTCATAAAAAAAGCTGCAGCCCTCTCTCCTTTAACTCACTAGTTTAGGGGCCACCCCTCAAATTCTGCTGTGTGCTAACAGCCTGTGTTGTCTGTACACAGGTATTTGCCATAATTTCACTGATTGCTCTGAAAAGTGGGTACAAGACAATCCTTACTATTCTTAGGCTCCTTGTCCATGTCTACCATTGCCTTTCTCAGAGAAGATTGTTAGAAGATCTGAATTTGAATAACAGACCCAGTCTCAGTCATAATGCTGCATAAATGCAATTTGCTATTTCAGCAAAAATGTTCAAGTATATGCATTAGAAATAGGATAATTTTGGACAATAAAGTAATGATTATTTGTTTTCCCCATGAGGATGACACTTAATAGCCTGATTTCTAGACAAAGTGACAGCAATGAAACTCAATTGCAAGAGGATAGACAAAGGTACACTACCATGACTTCAGAATCGATTTTAGAGAACACTGCTAGAAGCTTTAATATTTGTCTTCATAAGAAGCTATGAAGGATCTCACCTATCTGCAGACTTAGAAAACATAGCTGACTGAAAATAATGCAATTGTATTATATTACTGATATCTATGTAAGAGTTGGGTTAAAACAATGAACTTTAAATTCATATCTATATCAGAGGACATGGCAGGTAGGATACACGTGCATAGGACACAAGCTAAATTTTCATGGATAGGCAATTCCTTACGCAGTTAAGTTTAACTGTAAACACAACACTTAAATGCAAACAGATTAAGTTTGTCCCAAGATCATGTAAAAGACAAACTCTGCCTTTTCTATTTGATGAAAACTTACACAATCTGTAAATGCTTTCCTGTGTCTGCCCTTAAATTGCTATGTAAGAGCAGGTAATTCAGTTAACTTTTCTGTGCCTGAGTTTATCTGCATAGAAAATGGACAATATCAGTTGCTAGGAAAACATTTTAGACCTTAGCATACATTCATGTTTGAACTGGATGGAAGCCACTGCTCCATTAGCTCACGATGGAGCTGTAAAACTGTATTAGTTTATGTACATGCATCCTACCCATTTTTCTTTGGTAAGTTAAGGTTGATCCCTAGAATATTCTGGCCAGAACTGAAGCACAACATGTGGATGTTTTACCCATTATCTGAAGTTTTGCAGAGGAAGTAAATCCAAAAGACACGTAGCTGGTAACTTGCCACTTCAGGCAGAGCAGTGGTGGTGGGCTTATGTTTCTATTCCCTGCTTTGAAGTTTACAGCATTGTGAGAGGCAGCTGTTACCCGCTCAAGCCTTGTCCTTATCCACTGCTTTGTATCCCAGAGCTATAGGATCTTGTGCAGGGAAGCTAAGAGGTTTCTCAAACCACTGCAAGGAGGATAGATCATTAGGTCCTATGTTATTGTACCATCTGGTGCACAAAGTTCTGTAATTTTTATATGTTTATGCTGCTCTACTGGGAGTAGTTAGACCACATATTGTCCCAGAGAGAGTAATTGGATCTATTTAATATTTCTCTCTTTCTGACTTTCTTATTATTTGTGAAGATTTGGAGAACAGGCCACTTCACCAGTTATGACCAGGGCAGTGTGAAATCCACCAAAGACAGGGCTGTATTCCTAGCAAATAAAAGACATACTGTGAAGGGATGTAACATTAGTTTTGTGGTGCATTTGGGCATATGTTTAATATAGTCTTTTGTAACTGTACACTATCCATAGATTCTTTGTCTTGTTCATTGAATGAAATAATCTATAAGCTAACTGAAAGACTTTTTGGTCATTAAACTGTCATTATGTAATGTACACTTTCATGTCTTACTCACTGAAATCTATCTATACTTTTCTGTAAGTACAAAACCCACTAGCTTTCTTACAGCCTTTCTTTGACATTCAATATGATAATGTTTGTGGAGACTGGTTTATTTTCATTGTATTTAGATGGGGAAAAGCTGTTCTTAATGGCATTAATGTATAGGGAGCAGAGGCACAAAAAGTAAAGACCTATTACTTTGAAATTCCCAGAGGCTGATATTCAGATAGTGATTTTCAGCATGCTGGTAAGTTCTCTGCATTGCTCTCACTGACTTTGGTTGAGCTAGTAAGCATCAGTATGCAAGACTGTAAGACAGGGGTCCAAGCACCAAACAGTAGTACACTGTCAGCAACTGTTCATAGACATTTTGAATCAAGTGATTTGCCAAACATTATCTAGGCATGCTGTGTGGTGGTAGGAGGGTTAAAGTCCAATTTTTTGTGGCAACATTTTACAGCCTCACCTTTGATTGACAGATTTTAAGGCCAGAAGAGACCATTAGATCATGTAGTCACATATATCCTGTATATTACAGGACATTATATTTCTTCCAGTGACTCCAGACTAAGTACATTTTCTGGAAAGGTGCCTGGCTTTGATTTGAGAGCATCAAGTAATGGACAATCTACCATTCCCTTTGGGAGTTTGTTCCAGCTGTTAATCACCTACGCTGTTAATCACCTACGCTGTTAAATTTTTTATCTTACTCCTATTTTGAATTTGCCTGCCTTCCTTTTATATCCATTGGTTTCTGTCTTTCCCTACTAGATTAAAGAGTTCTTTAGTTCCTTGTGAGGGTGCCTATACACTGCAATCAAGCTACCTGCCAGTCTTTTTTTTGATAAGATAAACAGACTGATATTTTTAAGTCCTCACTCACCTGTATTTTCTGCAGCCTGGAATAATTTTGCAGCTTTTTTCTATATCATCTCCAATTTTTTCAGTGACATTTTAAAAATGAACTGTGTGCAGTATGCAGAACAGGAGGCAGTTTGCCAGTATCAATCTCACCAGTGCTATCTAGAGGCATAAAATCACCACTGCTTTTCATTACTCCTCTTCCTTGCTTGTTCCTATGAGGTTTGCATTAACCCATGTTGTCTCTATGTTTTACTGGGAACTAATTTTTTTTTTATTTGTCTGTAATGACCCTGAATTTCTTCTTCAGACTTCCTGCTCTCAGGAAATAGTTTCTCATTGTGTAGATATGCACTGCATTTTGGGGGTGGGGGGTGGAGAAGGAAGGGAATTTTTGTTTCTCTGTAAAAAATGCATTGTGTTTCAATTCCAGAGCTGGTGTCCTTGGCCTTACCCTTGTCTCCTAGTTTTGTGTAACATTCATCAGCTTCTGTGCTGATATAAGACATACTTATGAATCACACTTAGAAATAATGGGAGTTTATACTACTCACCTCTAGAAACAGCCAGTTTAATATTAATTCTTATTGGCAGTTGTTTTTACAACTAATCAATTCTTTAATTATTAGTCCTTTTAATATATGCTTTGTTGTAGTGTTTATCATTAATTTGTTAATTAAAGGATAATAGACGCTGAGTCAAAAGCCTCATAAAAGTTATATAGTTATATTTGTGCAGTAAATTCACCAACCAAAATTCTAATCTCAGCAAAGATTGAATCTGATTTGATTTACAAGAGCTTTTTTTTAACCCTTAGATGGTATCAATTGACCTTGATTATATTATTTTTATTTAATTTTTACTAGATATAATTCCATACCAGCTTTTCTATGTTTTTTCCTAGCATGACAAAATTACCCACAATTTCCCATTGGAGCATTCTTAATACTTTCTGACTCCTTTAGAGTGTCTGTGGTATGCTAGCTAACATAATACTAGCTAAGAAAAGTCCAGAAAATTCTTCAGCCAACTTACTAATGATGTGTAGGTGAAAGTTCCACAGGCCTGTTGATGCAAAACTACATAATTCTAATAGATTATCTTTAACATTCCACATAGTTATTAATAGATTTAATTGGATCCCTGTAAAGTGATGTTTATAAAGCGTTCTGCTTCTTTTTCTGCATCATTATTTAAAATTTTATGATATCTTCTGTTAAAATATTCATGGTATTTCTGTATTTCTTGGATACTTTAAAAGGTCCTTGCTCTTTTCTTAAGTTATGTCAGCCACCAATTTTCCCCCACATGTCTTTATCTTCTCACATAAGTACATTTGCTATTTACTTTCTTATTTTGGGTTGTTTCCACATTTTTCATCTTTGAGTTTCTTACCACTGCTTTTATAAGATCAGTCTTTCCCATTCACTGCAGCACAATCTGAATTCTGCAATAGAAGAAATGAGTGCTCTACAGGTCAGTTTTGTTCATTATAAGGTTGCATTCAGCAACAGGTCTGATCCATCTGTGCACTGATGGAGGGTACCAGTATGTAATGCAAGAGTACAAAAAAATATATTAAGTTTGCACAGATCACACTACCTCTGACTTCCATTTCTTGATAGGCACTTCTTTATTAGTCTTGTGTTTGTTTATTTGTTTTTTAATATAGTTTTACCTGTCTTTTGGGTTTTTTTGAGAAAACTAAAATGGAAACAAACCTCCAAAAACATATTCCTTGAACTCATAGTGACACACAAATAAGTCATCAGCAGGATTAGAATCTGTTCAGTCTCCAGCAAGACATGTCAGTAGAGCTGAGGCATACTGGAGTGCAGTATGTATGCTTGCTCAGTCATCCTTACAGGCCATAGAGAGCCTGATCACACTATACAGCTGGGAGATGGGAAACACGACTTGAGTCTTCATTCATAATTTGTACATGTTTTTCTCAGGTATTACTGACAGCATGACAACAATAAACTGCAGGAATCTAGATGTCTGTTCCAGGACACACTCTTCCATCACATAATGGAAAGTGCATTTCAGTGAGTATGAGCCCTTATTGCCCGTCGCAGCTGAACCTGTTTTCCTACTCCACCTGCTTCTTCCCTACACCTGTTTTGGTGTCCTTTCCAGCTTCTTCTCCTGTCTCTTTGCCTTGAGACTTCTCATACTAATTTCTTTCTGTCTCAGTCAAGCCTTTTAACTCACTGCTTTTCCTGTTTTCTTCCTGTATTGGCTTTGTGTGGCAAGGTTTTGGTAGCGGGGGGGGGTTACAGGGGTGGCTTCTGTAAGAAGCTGCTGGAAGCTTCCCCTGTGTTCGAGAGAGAGCCAATACCAGCCGGCTCTAAGACGGACCCGCCGCCGGCCAAGGCCGAGCCAATCAGCGATAGTGGTAACGCCTCTGTGATAACATTTTTAAGAAGGAAAGCAAAAAGTTGCTGGGACAGACGGAAATGGCAGCCAGAGAGAGGAGTGAGAACATGTAAGAGAAACAGCCCTGCAGACCCCCAGGTCAGTAAAGAAGGAGGGAGAGGAGGTGCTCCAGGCGCCAGAGCAGAGATTCCCCTGCAGCCCGTGGGGAAGCCCATGGTGAGGCAGGCTGTCCCCCTGCAGCCCATGATGGTCCACGGTGGAGCAGATATCCACCTGCAGCCCATGGAGGACCCCACGCCGGAGCAGGTGGGTGCCCGAAGGAGGCTGTGACCCCATGGGAACCCCAGGTTGGAGCAGGCTCCTGGCAGGACCTGCGGATCTGTGGAGAGAGGAGCCCACGCTGGAGCAGGTTTTCTGGCAGGACTTGTGACCCCGTGGGGGACCCACGCTGGAGCAGTGTGCTCCTGAAGGACTGCACACCGTGGAAAGGACCCATGCTGGAGCAGTTTGTGAAGAACTGCAGCCCGTGGGAAGGACCCACGTTGGAGAAGTTCATGGAGGACTGTCTCCCGTGGGAGGCACCCCACGCTGGAGCAGGGGAAGAGTGGGAAGAGTCCTCCCCCTGAGGAGGATGAAGCGGCAGAAAATAATGTGTG
Source organism: Aquila chrysaetos chrysaetos (assembly GCF_900496995.4). NCBI lineage: Eukaryota > Metazoa > Chordata > Aves > Accipitriformes > Accipitridae > Aquila > Aquila chrysaetos. Next base: position 24,571,761 of record NC_044030.1, on the reverse strand, counting down.
ATGAACTGACCGTAAACCGCATTGCCCATCCCCCTGCACCACTGGGGGGGGTTGGTAGAGAAGCCGGGAGTGAAGTTGTGCCTGGGAAGAAGGGACGGGGTGGAGGGAGGGTGTTCTGAGGTTTGGTTTTATTTCTCATTACCCTACTCTGGTTGATTTGTAATAAATTGAGTTAATTTTCCCCAAGCTGAGTCTGTTTTGCCCGTGACGGTAATTGGTGAGTGATCTCTCCTGTCCTTATCTCGACCCACAAGCCCTTTGTTGTATTTTCTCTTCCCTGTCCAGCTGAGGAGGGGGAGTGATAGAACGGCTTTGGTGGGCACCTGGCAACCAGCCAGGGTCAACCCACCACAAGTAGTCAGCACGTATTGCAGCCCTACTGATAGGTGAAAGAAGTGGTGTACTTGGAGAAGGCAGAGGGAGTCCCACTGCCCCTCCAGAGAAGGGGGTTACAGGAGTCTTTTCAGCTGTGCAGCTGCAGCCCACCTCTCTGTGCTGAGAGGTCTCTGCACTTAGAGTGGCCACAGCAGTTCCATTTACCTGTATTTAAAATCTTTGCCACCGATGTTTTCACTTTTCAGATATTTTAAATATCATTGAATCTCTTGTAACTTTTTTACTGGTCTTCTCTGTGACACCAATATCTGATTTCATGTTTTGCAGTGCTTGCGGTTTCCACAGACTCAGATTGTGACCCAGAATTGACTAGGTGCAGAAAATGTCCACAGTTCAGAAAAATGAAGACAGCTTGTCTGTTTGTCACAATGATAGATTATAAGAAATATTAGAAAAATAATGGATAATGCGTTTCAGGGTTTGTCTGACCCTTTAAAAAACTGGTCCGCTTATTCATCTGGAATTGCAACTTTTTTTTATTGTTTATGCTTTGCTTTGTCAATTTCTCTTGTTTTCAGTTTAAAACAAAAAAACCCTTATCACATAATAAATTGAAGCTGAAGAAATGTTTACAGAAACGTAGATTGCTATTGTTTCCAGGTTTGTAAGTGGAAAGAAGCAGAAATCTATTTTTATGGTTCCCTTAGAAATGTTTGTTTAAGCTGTTGCAGGTACAACTTATGATCTTTTGGAAAGCTTATTTCATGTAAACTTTCTTTAGGTATTTTTTGTATAATGAACTTGACAAACATTGTAAGGCAGAATATTGCTTTATTCCACTGCATTATTTTCTAAGTACTATTTTTGTCCATATATATGTCCAATTTTTACAAAAGTTGTCATTAAAAGATATAACTCTATTCAAATAAATATTGGAAATACATAACTGCATTTTTATTGTTTCTACTGTGTCCCTGTCTTTTAATATGAAACAAAATTGTGCAACAGAGAAAAAAATGCATATGGTTGCAAGTAATCATGACTCTGATGGTGTGTTAAGGCATAAAAAGGGTATTTGGGAGTCAAAAGAAAAAAAAAAGAAGGCAAACAAACAGAAAAGAAAGCCTACCTATAAGTATTTTTGTGACTGTGGACCTGAAGTGAATAAAATAGATAAAATAAAGGGGAAAACTAATTTTAGATATTCTTCTGAATTCAATGCCTGAATGAGACAGTATCTACATCAATTTTATTTTCTTTCGCTCCACATAGCAATATTAACTTCAGATCAGAGACTAGTGCTGTCTTAAAGATACAGGGTATCCTTCTGATTTAAAAAAAATAGTCATACCGACAGGTGGGCAGAGCAGTTCTCGACATTGCTTCTTTTAAGCCACTAACCCAGTGGCTGAGGAAAATGACTCTCCTGACAACATCTCAGGTCAGAAAAACTACCTCAGGAGTCTCAGTCAGCCAATTCTCATGATGTTTTTTTCCTATGTGTTAGACCCACCTCTTTCTCAGGAAGGCATTATTGCCTCAATATTGATACTCCTATACATATGTATACAACAAAACAGTGACCTCCCCAGAGTTTTGTGCCTAGAAATTCTGAATACATATAATCAAGACTGCAAACAAAATGAGGTAGAAAAAATAGGGTTAGCTTTGGTTTATGTGTCTCTGTTACCTCTGAATCTAAGTTGTACCCAGACATTATAACTCATTGTCTTTTCAACCCCCTGAAGCATGAGAGGGTGAAGTACTCCCATGAGGAAAATACAGGAGGGAAAATTATTCCACAGTTCATCATTAGGGCAAGAACCTCAAGGCAATTCCTACATTGCTGCTGTCCCCTGGCATTCATGGAGCAGTAGGTTATGGCCAACTAATCCATCTATTGTTGATACTTTTTGTTCTGCTACGAGCCTGCTCCCATCTTGTGAGGCTCCCTCTACAGAATTGAGGAAAGCATTATAAATTTTTTTCTCTTAAAGATTCATGCTTAGAAAGTCTTTGGCTTAAATAGCACCAAATATGTTGTCTGAACTCCTTATGTTATCTTATGAATTCTCAACATGCACTCTAGCTCTCCCTGTGGATGGTATTTGCAGATTTTATTGTTACAGCTGTGTGCTTCTTTGATGGAGTAAACAAGTTCACCTATCATTTTAATTGCAAGTTCATCCTGCAAGTTATTATTAATTCTGAATGGGGAACCACAACTCAGAGAAGAGGGTAGTGCTTTTGGATTTTATAAGACTGAACCACAAGCTGAGGGCAATCTGTTGTAAGTAGTGGAGGTGGAAGCTGGGAGGCAAAGGAACCATTTTCCTGTGATCACTAATTAGACTGTTTTGGTTTGTACCTTAGTGCATCAATTTGTGAGATACTAAGTGGAAGCTGACTGGCTATTTCTATGTCTTTGTAAACCTCACTCATGGCTAGCAAAATTCAAATTTGTAATCTTTTAGCCAAACTCTAGTAATGGCAATGTGGCTTCTGGTGCTCAGTTGACTGAATTTTGCCACATCACATGTCAGTCTTTTGAAAGTGTTTCTTGGTCTGCTAGATCATAATGCACACTACAATGACTAAACTGTAGTACATCCCAGAAAGGCAGCTGCAAGCCTACAGCTATGTTTTAAAGGGCATTCCACATCCCCTGTGTTATCATAGTTAATTACAGGAAAAATCACCAGTTTGAATTCTGTCTTTATTCTGAATCCATTTGAAATTCTTATTTGGAGGAGGACCTTTTGAGGAAGACAATCTATAAACTCAGTGCCAAGACTTTTCACTGCATAAAAACTGAGTCCCTTCATTGGCCCTGAAGTTTAACTGAGTTAGAAAGAAATGGCAAATATGGAACAAAAGAGAAAACCTCATGACAATTTAATAATATGTTGTTATATCATTTCTTAGGGTAAATTTTGCAGTCTTTTTCTAATGAAAATCCCTACTTTCTTCAATAAACTATTAGAGAAATTGGCCTTCTTTTTATTATTCTTACTAATATATCAGTAATACATTCCAGACATATTTAAGCATATGAAAAGCAATGAAAATTTAAGCATTTGTATTTCTGCATTGTCTTTCATGGAAAACAGGTGAAAGTTTAAGGGTTTGATTACCCTGCTGTTTGGGTTTGCATTTGTTTGGAGTTTTCTTTTGCCCTAACACAGGTGAAATGTACTCACCTTGTCTCCTGGCCCAGCTTTATCATGGGAGAGAAAGACTATCGGTGAGATACAACCAGGGATGATATTACAATCAAAGACTCTAACTAGATACAAAAAATAGGTTTGACCATAGTTTACACAGATCACCTCCTAGATCTTTGTGTCTTCCTCAAGAAAATGTCAACAGTACAATCTGCCTTTAGAAGAATTACTGCTTTGTCACTAAGGAATGAACCTAGCTAACTATACATTACGCAGTCACCAGTTGATGGCTTTCTCATTTAACAGTATCCCAAAATGTAGTAGCTTCTGTATAGAAGACAGAAAAGTTCATCTCTCTCCAAATAAGCTGACAGACCAAATACCAGCAAGGTGATGATTGTGTGGGTGGTGAAGAGCCGGGAAATGAAGGAAAGAAAGATGAGCTTATCTGATTCCAGTGATCTTTCTAAGAATGTGGGATCATTTGGGTGTTGGTTTTGGGGTTTTTTTGTTGTTGGGTCTGTTTTCTTTAATGCAAATAAAAATGCATAAGAAAAATAGATTACACAGACAAAATTAAACTATACAGAGGCCAGGCCAGATTTTGAAGCTGACTTTGGGAGCGGAAAAAAACGGGGAGCAAGCAAGTGGAAATGACAGTTCTTTGGGAGTGTGGGTGGAGAAAACAAATAGCTTGATTAGTATCCCCAAATGTCTGGCTTAAAGTGGTGTGAGAAATTGTACCAGACCAAGAGTTTGGCAATTCATTTGGATTATATATTTCACTAGAGAGTCAAACATCTGGGGCATGAACAATTAATTAATGACTATTTGAAATTCAGCTGGTGTCAAATGCTTACTGGGGGTTACAATAAGACATGAGGTTGAATCCGCTGCTGGTGTAGGTAACAGTTGTGCATTTGTCCAACAGTAGTTGAATCAAGACTCATCTTAAAACCAGTGAGATTTTACTGCACTACTTCTAATGGGAAGTTCTTCCACAGGCACAATACAGCATTTTTCTTATAGTTTCATTTGAAGAAACAAGAAATTAAACTAAGGAAGAGTTTATAGTGAAAAGTGTATGTCAGTTTGGGCAATTTTCAGAAGAAGCTTTACTGGGCAAACTTGTATTTGTCTGAGAAATAAAGAACGTGATACAAGTCCATGCAAAAATGTCTAGGAGAAACCATGAGATTGCAAAGAAACAAATAGACAAATTGAAAATGTGTAACTTCAGAAGAGAAACTGAAAGCATTAGAAAGTTTTCATCAGGGTAAGTAAAACCAGTTGATTCACATATATGTTTACAAAAAGCCAGGTGTCACAAATACCAAAATGTTGGCAACATTAACTTGACATATAACATGAATAGCCAAAAAAAAAAATCTATCTAGGCAAAATATACCGTCAGGGAAAGAGTGACACAAAAGACCAATGAGAAAAACAAAAGTAACCAATTTAGAAACAGTAATGAATATCTAATGAGATTGAAGAAAAACTGGCATGGAAATTAATTCAGAACATGTCCATAAAGCTCCAAGACCAAAATAGCTTCCAGAAATTACTGTCAAGTGGAAACAGGGAACCACTTTGTGTAGTGGAAGTGATCTGGTATGTCAGTACCTCAATGGCTGAGAAAAATGACCAAGCGAAGGCTTGAGAAACTGCAGAAGCCTAACAAAGACTGGACCAGAAACATTCACAGGTCAAACAGGTCAAAAAGTAACAATAAGTGAACTGAGTAGTAACATGTGTAACTAAAAAAAAAAATAAATTAAAAAAAAAATAATTAATGTCAAGTGAAGTCTACAGGCCAAGCTTGAGCTGCTTTAACTAAATGCCTCTCTGGTTGATACTGTAGATTGTTTGTGCTAAGAATAATGGGAGAATGGGGTATTATGTAGCAATTAACTTGCCATTTGAAAAGTAACTGTTGGGTTCAGCATCACTCAGTGGGCAAAAATGCTGCACTAACTTTCAACTTCTCTGTTCTTTTTAACATCTGCTTATGATCCTCCTTTACATTTGTGGCCTGATTCACAGCCTGTTCTTAGTGTGATTTTGAAGACAGGTAAAAGCCTACAGATAACATGCTCTGTTGTATAATACCTTATTTTTAAAAAAATCTGAATATTTTGTAGCTGTTGCGTGGATTTTCATAGGACTTTGTCAGGAACTGCTTTACAGGAGGGTAATACATGCCTATACTTATATACTTGACTGAGAGGAATCAGCTTACCTCAGGGAAGAAGTAGATGGGCAGGCTGAGCAGCTGATTTTATAGCCTCTGCCCTGACACCATACAGCAGTGGGGCAGGGTGATTTAACAGCTGCTCTGCTCTTCACTGGCTACCTCCAGGCTTAACAGCTTTTTAGGGAAAACAGCTACCAGTGTCTCCTTTGCTGCTATTAGTCAGTGTGGGGAGCAAGCAGACTCCTGATACATTTAGTCTGACTGCTGTGCCATCTCTGTGAAACCACAACAAAACTGAGCTCCCAACAGCATGCAGTATGGGAGCTGCTGTGAATCTCCTTACCTCAGTACCAAACTGTGAGATGTCAGCTACTACATTCTCTGAAAACTGTTCTCAACCTCGTGATGGTTGCTCATGCACTTAATGCTTGATCATCTGGGTCCCTTGTGTTCAGGTTTCTTCAGAACCACAGTACTGTAGTTGTGGCTGTCGGGGTTGGGGTCCATTACTAGCTGCACTGGCCACTGAAAGCCCTCCTCGCTCAGTAGGGTGACACCTGGTTCATATCAATTTAATTTGTCCATGCATCCCATTCTGGAAGGCAGACACTCATGAACTGACTCTTGTGAAAAATCTCATGTGCTGTGATCTGAAATGGCAATAAAAGTTATCAATCCTGAGCCATAAAAAAGTGTGAGAACTGCTTAGGTATACCTAATAATAATAAATAAATATATAAATAATTAGGTATACCTAATAAATAAAAGAATTATTAGGTATACCTAATAATAATAAACCACTGTAACTTTTCATTAATCAGTTGTTCCTTAACTAAGATGTATTTCTCTTACCCATGAATGCTTAACCTGTCCTATTGGATATGTGACTTTGGGTATAAAACATTAGGCAGAGAAAACAGCGGCATTACACAGACTGTTTCTCCCTAGAAACACTTTGCTGTCTTCACAAGAGAAAACATGCAATCTGTTTGGCATCTTCAGTGATGTTGTGGTTTAACCCCAGCTGGCAACTAAGCACCACGCAGCCACTCTCTCATTCACCTCCTGGAGGGATGGGGAAGAGAATTGGAAGAGCAAATGTGAGAAAACTGGTGGGCTGAGATAAAGACAGTTTAATAGGTAAAGCAAAAGTCTTGCACACAAGCAAAACAAAACAAGGAATTCATTCAGCACTTCCCATCGGCAGGCAGGTGTTCAGCCATCTCTGGGAAAGCAGGGCTCCATCATGCCTAATGGTTACTTGGGAAGACAAACGCCATCACTCTGAATGTTTCCCCCTTCCTTCTTCTTCCCCCAGCTTTATATGCAGTCCATGAAACCCTATTCAAAGCCAGAGATCTGGTATGCCTTTTGGTCTGAACACCATTAGTAAGAGGAGACATGCAGATGCACTGGAAACCAGGTAACCCCATACTCCAGCATGCAAGGCGTAGCTATGTTTATGTCACAGTGCGGCTTTAATGAATTCCAGCAGCTTCTAGCTATGTAAGAGAGCAGAGCAGGCAGCACCAGAAGTTTTATAAACAATTTAAAGACATATCAGCCAGTTGCAGTAGACCTCCCACCTGTCTTTAAATATGGAGTAACTGAATGCCAGGTATTGCCACTTTGTGACCAGATATGCAGAGAAAAATTTAATCTGAAACACAGGTAAGTATGTACAAGTCAGCATAAGAAAAACAGAAATTATATGTAGTGCATATTAATCCAACCTCTCAGAGGCTTCATGATTTGAAACAACCAAAAAAAGAATGGTTACATGGCTGGTATTGGCTTTTTTAATCTGATCTGGGATAATTAATGAATAAAAAATACAGCAGCATTTATCAGGAAAAAAAATTCAGTCATTTGGGTCTAGTTATTCAATTGTATTAATAGTCACTGGACCTTTTTAGTGCTCTAAGAAATGCATTATACCTGAGTTCTGTGTCATTATTAATTTGACTTTGCTTAGAGGAGGGTGGGAAATGGAGAGAAGACTGAAAACGAAGTTTGCATAAATAATCTTACTTGTGGACCAGGACATTCCTTGAAATAGTCATCATGCCTATGACCAGTAGATTATATTGGTTCTTGGCAACCCTTTCTTTGGTGAAAGTTTTTTGACACTTTGAAGATTCATTATCAGCACAGCCAGGAGTTATCTATAGTTTGTCAGTGCCATACAAGCAATGTTTTTAAGTTTAAGGCTTAACTTTGTGATGTATGTGCTACCATGTGAATTAGTTTCTGCTAACGGACCCTGATGAACATAGAAAAAGTTATAAGATCGATAATATTTAGATACTTTATCTGCCTACCACAATCTGTGCTCTATTTGAGAAGACAGTATTTTCCAAGATATTTTTTTAACTGGCATGAAAACTGTCAAAGAAGATAAACTATCTTTAAATCACAAAATAGCTTCTTTCCTGCTGTCTTATCAAACAACACCATATAGTCTAGAAATGTGTGCTTGCTGAATTACTAATGGGAAGATTTTTGTGTATCAGACTAGAAGTTATGACACTTAATTTCAGTAAACATGTTTAAAAAAATCTTGCCTCCTACGAATAAGGCAAAGTATGTGGGAATGAAATACTTAGTATTAGTTTGTGCCAGATGAATGGGGAAATACAGGAGAAAAATAACTGAAATTCAGGTGTTACCCTAAAAAAATTAAGTGGTGAAGTGTGAAGTATAAACAGAAGATAGAACTTGGAAGAGAAGTCTTGGTTAGCTTGAAGTATCATCAGTGTCATCGGAAGTTTAAACAGAGAATTTGAAGCCCAGCTGTGAATATCAGTGGGGCATCTTACAGGTTAATCAAACATTTGCAGAAAGATTAGTCAATATGTCAGTAATGTTGAACTTCAGATGATATTAGTATTTGTAGTTAGCTAGGATACGGTAACATGGATTGCATAGTTCAATAGCTTAGTGTATGACACTGGCAACTGAGCAGAGTGCTGCAAGATCCTGGTTCTGGTCTCCAGACAGCTGGAGCTCATCACTAAATGGATGCATTAGACTCAAGGGCTGCTGGAGAGCAAAGAGCAGAGGTCATTGTCTGATTACAAAATCAGACTCCAAACCTCTGCTCACACCAATAAAAAAAAGCCCAAACCCTTATTCAGAGCCTTATGTCTGTCCTGGCCCGACCTGGTCCCCAAACTCTGCCCAGGAACTGTCTGATCGCATGACAGTTGATACACATAGAAACTCTGCTGTGGGGAGGCCTACAGGGTTAACAGTAGGAATAAACATCACCCAACACTTGGGCCCCTAGCCCTGTTTTATTTACTGGTATGGATGTCTCAAGCCCTGCAGAGCACCTTCTGGGTTTCAGCTCTTATTCCTGGATTTTAATCTCATCTGAATTAAAAAGTATCAATATTTTATGAAAACCTGTATAAAATCAGAATTGCTATTTTGAATCCTGCTTAGTAGAAGAGAAATGGTTTCCCTGAGATTCTGCCTGCAGTGCTGGCTAATGTTGTCTCACAATTCACTTGTTACTTTTGTTGTTGTTGAAACAGGTGTTGTAGCTCTTCGAAGCAGGTGTGCTTAGCAGTCCTGATCCCTTTGTGCTGCCCTAGGACACATACTCACTGCCTATCGGGACAATAGCTGGGTGAGTGCTGTTCCCCATTTCTCAGCCACAGTGTCCTCCTAGAGGTCCCCATGGAGCACACTTGTTCTGTGGACATGAGCTATCCAGGATAAACACACAGAGACTGTGACTGTGAAGTGCATCTCTCTTAAAACAGAGGCAGGGTCTCTGGTGTCAGGTATAGAGAGCCCACTCTGACGAGCTCCTAGATGTTATGTTCAAAGAAATAATATAATAATGATTCAGCAAGCTACCACTGCTAGTTCCTATCTCTACAAGACAAAAAAAAAAAAAAAAGAAAAAATATTTTATGTACCCTATTGACATTTTTGTTTATTTGGAAATAAAGAATATAGAAATTATTAGTGGAGTTAACTCTCTAGATGTTGTATTTATCTGAGTTACAAACCAGGCCTGAAATATGACACCAAATTCACAGGAAAGTGCAGAGAAGTGCAAATGTCTTAAACAAGGGATGTTTAAGCAATCAGATGCCATCTGATCGAATTGTAAAGAAGGTAAATTCTCCCATAAGTGTTTTTTAACTTGACTATGGCACAAAAGAACATATTATCTTTTCAAGTGTTTGTTCACATGTTGATATATAATATAGAATGCATAGGTTTCCAAACAGTTGCCTGAATTTGTGATCTAGAATATATGTATGATAGCTAATTTGGAATTTAATGAATAGTTTTTACTGACTAAAATTAAAATGAAAATATTCTCTACCACAAGGACATATTTTTCTTCCAGTTACAATTTTCTATTCAAAGAATATTCCCTTGTTTAACGTAAGAAAACTCATAGCCTGCAAACCTGCATTATTTAGTACTCTCCATCTTTCAATGTATTATTTAACTTTCAACATACCTGAGGACATAATCCAACAGAACAGTAGCAAAGCAAGCCTCTCCTCTCCTGCCTGAAATTCTAAATAGACTATACTCATTATTTGTAGTACTTATTTTCAGAAGAATGAGCTGTGAAGAACAGCTTCAGGTAATGAACTGATTTTATTGCTGTAAGCTTAAAACAAAGCAAAACAGAAGATGGAAGAACAATACTTCAACTTCCATTCAGGAATACATTCTGCATGTACATTCCTCCTGCAGATGGCAAGTAAATTTAAATGGAAGTTTAAGAATATGCCTAAGTATAGACCTTTTTCAAGCCAATGCAATTTGAAAATCAGTATCAAATCTTTAAAATCCCATCTTCTACTGAATATAATACCACCAATTACTACTTCCGATAGTGGAAAACAAGAGCTGAAGTGAAAAATGAATGCAACTCTGAAATGCATGTTAAATGGAAAAACATACATAAACATGCTTAAAAGCTATATTTAGATCAATGAAAACAATGTATTTTTCCACACACAAATTGTGTTTACAGCATAAAATAATTCATATAATTGCCCCAAACATATATACATACAAGTTTATTTTTCAAAATTGTGGTCCCTTTAAGTAAGTTAAGTAAACTTAAAAGGACACTGAATTCACTTACAAGACAATTTGAACTTAAATCAGTAAATAACTCCCACACTTGAAGTTATATCATTGATTTCAACCATATAAAGTACATAAAGCAATAAGTATTTATTTCCCTGTAGGAAAAATAACCCAATTATCTCACAAACTACTGGTATCAGTCTAGTAACTAAAATAAGCATTTCCTGAAACTAACTTTGCTTATTTTTTTCAGAATATTATTTGAAAGACATAAATAACTCAGAGACAGAGTAATATGGTTATCACGCAAATTAATATTCTCCATATACTCAAACTGATATTTTTAGATACATTGATACACTTTTCTTCTTCTTTTTCAAAATTTGCATTTTGAGTAGATTGAAGGGGACTCTGGGTACTTTTGGAACTTTTCTTCCTGTTCCTGTGTTTATCTGAATGTTTTTCTCTTCACTTACCTACCAATCACATACCTTAATTTATTCAGGGAAAAAATCTCTAAACTTTCACTCAATGCAAGTTAATCGTAAGTAGGATTCCACCTGTAAATACCTCAGACTTTAAAGGCAGATCATTTATTTCTACGTTTCTGCTGAGATTGAAACCAGTGGTGTAATGAAAATCTCTAAAATTCCTACTGATAAATGAAAAATCAAAAACACATCAGACTTTTGTGCACGTGCAGAAATCATTCGACTGTAGCAAACTAAACACCATTATTACTCCTCTCTGGTACTGATATATTATTGTATTTTCTAAATGTACTTCAAGGGATTAAACAACTGAAGACGGAGGTGTTGATTTTAATGTCAGTTTTACCTTTTGCAGAACAGAAAATAAAGAGAATTCCCTCTGTATGACCAATCGTTACATTGTGCACTTTAGGTTTTCCATAACTGCTGCCAGTTTGTAGTAACAGAATATATCAGTGAGCAGTGGAAAGCCTCAACTTTAAAATCTCTCATACTTCACTGGATTCACTTCTTTGGTCCCATTAACCATTAAGAGTTCTGTTCTCCCATTCATGTCTCTAGGATCCAGGATTTCAGGAGTTAAATCACATATATTATGTATACATGAATATGTACACATCTATATATGCTATCTTTAAGACTCCAGATAACATATAGATGGGGACCCATTCTTGCTACCTTTCTTTGCCTTCCTTTGTCTTGTTTACTGTGTAGTGATGGACCTGACATTTTGCACTGGAAAAGTAGATTAAAATCCACAAGAACAGTGTTATGTTAGTGACTATAATAAAGGCTTATAAGGCAGGCAAGACTTATAAGGAGAAACCTTTTATTGGAAAAAGCAATATATCCAGAAAAAAAGTACAGGCTTTCAGGTGCACAAGCCCTTTTCAAGTCTGAAACAGAAAAATTCAAATCATCACTGCCACAGCGGTTACTGTTACACAGAAGATCACTACTGCTTCTTGGAAGATGGTGAACTGCACTATATCTAATGTTTTAATGCATAACCTCTGAGATCATGGTTGTTTTACAAAGTAGAGCTTGTATTTTCTTTGGATTTGTTAATAAGCAAAGCCAATTTTCCCTGAATAATCACCACTGCTTCATTCAGCTGGCCCTTAATTATTGTTATGCATTAGCAAATTTTTTACTAGCAAGGTGAAGAGACACCAGTCATTTTACGCATAGGCAGCATAGTAAACAATCTAGGCTAAACTATTTTTAATGTTATTTTTATTGGATATTTATATTACGATAGCAATTACGTGCTCAAGTCAGAGTTGTTGTCATGCTGAGCCAGATACTAGTCAAACAGAATACCCTGCTCTGCTGAGCTTAGAAGAGTAGCACTAACTAGATATTCTGAAATAACATTGAGTCATACTGAGTTCAGGTTTCATAATAATATGGGAATGGCTTCCGTCCTGTATCAGCATTTTCTTTGCTTCTAGGAGCCTGGAAGGAACTCCAGACCCCACTGAAGTAAAAATACTGGTTAGCTGATTACTTGGTTTCATTCTATTCTATTTATTGAACTGTATATGTTGCAGAGGAATAATACTGGATACAGTTTTCCTGTAAGATTTGAGTATGTCACTTTGCCACATAAGTGAAATATTGGTTAGTACCAGAAGAACTGCTCATTACAGCAGTGCCGTGTGGGTTCTGCCATTGGACCAAGCAGATCATTATGGGTCTCTGAAATGTCCATTGCTTCTCATTAATTTTATTTATGCCATTAATTATTCTGATAATAGCTTTAGAGGCTCCATTCTACCATTTCAAAGTAATTAACGGTAATAAACTAGTTATCATGTAAGAGGTCCACACACTGCTGTCGTTTTGTTTGTCACACATAACTGCCTGGGGAAAGCTGAATGAAATTAGTAAGTGCTCCTTTTGTTTGAAAAGACGATTGATTATCTGCAGTCACGGGGTGTTGCCACTCTTACTCCTTTCAGAGTACTTACAAGTATGAAGTTAGTGGGAAATTATTACAGAATCATGCTGATCCATTTAGCAAGGGTTAGCAAATATGAAGAGGCATTTGTTTGCTGTTAGCCTGAGCACTACCGACACCGTGTTCCAGGTGTGCCATTCTTTTCCCTACTTACTGAGAGATCCTGCGCTGGCAATATTGCCAAAAGGTTGCAAAGAGCTCACCAATATGCTGGGTATTTACTGCAAATGAGTACCTGGGCTGTAGGGAAATATCCATTCATTGTGCTAGCTCCATCAAAGCCCAACCTCTCAGCCCACTGAGACCTACTCTTCTGGCTAACAGTTCAGTCAATATCTTCTCTGCTATGCCTCTTCAGATCTTCAAGGTAATATTTTGCTGTAGGCAATGTGGATTGGAAAAAAAGAATTTGAAAAAGCTAATTAGAACAAAACATTTCTGGTTTACTTCTGTAAAGTTCAAAATGCCAAGAAAAGTTGTATTTTAATTGAAAAAAAAAAAAAAACAAAACCAAAACTGATCAGGATTTTTTGAACTGCAGCAGTATTTTGTACTCTTGGACACTTCATGGATTTGCAGATCTGTTCCAAGCATTCACTCTGTGAAACAAACCACAAAGGTCTTAAAAGTACAGTGAGCGAGTAGGAAATCTGAAAGGACAGAAGATGTTTCAAAGAGAGCCATAACAGCCTGCCCACATTCTCAGGAGGGAAACTGGCTAAACCTGTGATCTGCGTTTCCTGGAGTTTTATTTTCAATTTCAAGGAGGATTCAGAAGAGAAAAATTAGACATCCACCTATCTGAACACAAAAAAACATTGTACAGTTGTACTTTTTGTTTGTACTATAATAGCACCTAGATGAGGAAACCAGATTGGGATCCTTTGTAGCTGCTAGGCATATGTATTACTAGAGGAAACCTTAAGGTTGTGAAGGACTTAATATCTTAGCAAAAGTCATGACAGTATTCTGAATAAACTACTAACCAAGGATGACAAATAGAACAGTAATTAGTTATGGGCACAGTTTGCAGCTAAAGTTTTCACTTCACTTAATTCTGTTTTTATCAGTAGCAATAAGCAACAATTTGAAAAATCACAGGTGAAAAGAAGAGCAACTGGCCCCAGTCAAACCAAGGTTCCATCTAGCACAGCCTCCTCTCAGACAGTAGCTGGTCACTTATGAATGGGGACGAGTATAAGGGACAGATGTAGGAATACTTCCCCAGAATACTCTCCAAGTCTTCAGCAATTCAACTCAGAGACTTCCTGAAGTGGTGTCATGGTGTTAATAGTCTGTGGTGGATTTTTCTTCCACAAAGTGGTCAGGTTGCTTTCTGGACACACAACCAAACCATTCTGAAGCGAGGAGTTCCACACAGGTGTTATCTATCCTGCACAGTGAAAGGAACTGGTGTTACAAAGAGGCTTGAAGGAGGGTAAGGTCATGTTTTGGAGAGAGCCATGAAGCAGGCAAGTGAGTGCTGAAGACTGGCCACAGTCTTTAATGGCAATAGCAGTTTCCAGGGTCAGTCAGACTGTGAGGAGGTGGTAACAAAACAAGCGCTTGCATTGACTGATTGCAAAGCTTTATATATCTCTACATTCTGCCAGTGGGGTTAAACTCAAGGTTTTTGTGTTGCTTCTGTATGTATGTGTCAGTGCTACAAAATGAGGAGGAGGTGTAGGAAGAGTACTGCAGTTCCCAGTGACTGCCTCCCTGGTGTTATCCTGGCTATAATGCCCCCCTTTCTGGAGTTTGTAATTTCAGATTTAGCTGTGGCTGACTCAGCCACTTTGTTACCCTGCAACCCTTAGGTTGAAAGAATCTGTGAAGAAACTTGTCAGAGGGCAATTTACCTTTGGTGAATTCAACCTTCTCCTTCCTTCATCCATGCTGGTTTTGTTGTTGAAAAAACTTCTTCTAGGCATGAAGGGCAAAAGGGCAAGTGGAAATACGTCCTACGGCCAGACTCCTTTCTGTTTACACTCTTCATCAAGCTGGAGTGAACATGTGTTTGGTTTTTCTACAGGTCTGTTTAAAGCATGCAGAATGTTTGAAATGGCTGCACAATGATTTAGTGCTACTAAAATTGACAGTCAGACAGGGTAAAAAGATTGTAAGATGGGGATCTTTCCTGGCAGCTGTAGAAACCACCAGCGCTCTACTTTTGTTCAGCTTTACAGCATTATCCTTTATCGTCAACATCATTGTCATAGCAGGGATGCGACAACCATTTTTTTCCTAAAGGACTTCATTTGTGATATAAAACATTCCTAATAAGCTTAGTGCACATTCCAGGAGGATGGGAGACAGCAGGCTTAATACTGTAAGGTGCTTTCCACACACTGTAGGAATGGAAAGCTCTAAGCACAGTTTAAGATCAAAGTCAGTAAAAGCAAGCAAACTCATTAAAGCATTTATGGAGGGCCTGGATAGATTAGATGCCCTTACTGACCTCTGAACCATGCTTTCATTCTGCAGATAAATGAATCTGAAGGCTGTATTGGAACCATGTATTTTCAGTGTGAGTGTTATTATCAGTATAATTATAATATACTTTCACACCTTTGTTCTTATATTTTGTATGCTTTGTGTCTTGTTTGGAAAACGCACATTTATTGCTTTTGAAAATGTATCTGCAGAATGTATATGCAGACTTATACCTCCTGAATCCAATGACACCTGTGCTCTTGATATCTCACAGTTCATTTTAAATATATACAGCAGGCATTACTTTTATCCATTTTTCTTGAATAAACCCATGTGTTGGCAGGGGGAAAGGTTTTTGGTTGGGGATTGGTTGTTTATGGTTTTTTTCTTTTTTAAATTTTGTCTTCTTTCAGTTAATTTTAACTTCATTATTAAGATGAATTGTAATGATGTTTAAAACCCTAGAGGCAAACTGGTTTCATTTGATTTCTTCTGGTAGATGAGGAAAAAAAATGTTAGCAGTTGCAATCTTCTGTGAAATGTATCCCCTACTCTTGAGCTTACATTTTTAATGTGCCTTTCAAACTAAAATTGATTTCTCTCTTTCTTTTAAAATAAAAAACAATGCATATTTTATGAGAAAATGAGTACCTTTGATAGTTTTTTGAACTGATTGATAAGCTTTTGCAGCTAGGCTGATGAGAGGAACAGTTACCTTCTTAATTATTCATAAAAATCTACATTCTTTCACACTTATTTTTATTTCTTTTTAAAAGTTTTATGAAGCTAAAATGCACAAACATTTGTGTAAAAACTTTCAGAGATAATTATTATTTAAAATCATGTATTTCTGAGTTACTGTCTGCTTTATGTAATGGAAACCACCACTTCTAGGGTAATCTAGCTACAAGCATTGGTAATGTGCACTGAGGTAAATGCAAAAAACTCACTTGTAGATGATGGGGAGAACCAGAGATGATCTACCTTATATCAGTAAGTGTTAAAAATAATCTTGTGGTTATCTCAAATAGTATTGCTGTCCATAATTTCCTATCTGAATCTCTGTATGAATCTACAAACCCTTGGACTTGTGGGTTTGTATGTTAATTTGATATAGTGACTAGCGTAATTGTATGTATTTTGCTGTGAGGAATGGTATGAGTTGTTCCTTTTTCATCTGTATTAAACTGGGACTTGTGAATTTCGAGCCCCTCCTTCTCCCCCCTCTCCTGGTTAAAATCCCAGGTCTTCCCTTGCTGGTCTAATTATTAGTAAATTGCTCTTGCTAGATCAATGGGCATGCTTTCAACTCTAATAAGAATGGGGAAAAAAATGTTCAAAGCTGAGGTATTTTTAGTCCTACAGTCTGATGGATTTTTTTTGTGTGTGTGTGTGGTACAAACCTGTGGTATGAAGCTTCCTTTACATTCCAATTCAAATGTCAAATTTAAACCCAGATTTTTTTAAAACCTAGCCCTGTTTTCTGTAAAACCTAAGGAATGGAATATCTCTTGGGAAGAGCTTTTTGATTTTTTTTAATTTGTATATTCCTAGCCTCTGTGCCCAATATAGTCATGGAAACCTTCCTCAGCTTTTGGTGTTAGTCATGATTTCCAAAATCTTTTTGCTCTGTGAATATTTACACTGTGGCAGTGAAATATAGTTGCCCTGCTGCAGAACACAAAGGAGTCGTCTTTCAGGCTTTCTATGAAGTGTTCTTCATATCAAAGAGTGAAAGGAAAACCATTCCTACAACGACATTTCCTGGTTAGAAGTGGGCCAAGCAGTAGTAATTTTTGCAGGTAAAAATAAGCATTGAATTTTTTCTGGTGTGGAGTAAGAAGAAAAGGGGCTAAGGCAGTTGCAGCCTGAAAGCTTCCTGGTCAAAACTACATTTTAATCACCAAAGAATGCTGGAGAAGCCAAATTAAATGCTTGTTTAGCATAATGAGTTCTCTGTGGACAGCACTGAGTCTGTCAGGAAGAGGCACTCGGGCATTTTTTACCTACCACAGCTTGTCCCTCAGCAGCAAAAGTTACCAAAACAATTGTCAAAGCTGGGAGGGGGGCAGAGAAACTGAGCAGACTTCCCCAGTAGAGAGCAGACTTCCCCAGTAGAGGCAAAACCTTAAGATTAGTACCCCTGCTTTAAGCAGGCAAGTCCTTTTCATATGCCTTGAGCTCACTCAAGTTGGTAGAATTCTAAATTGTTTTTCTAGATGTTTCAAGATACTATCTCCAGAAATGTTTTTTTCTTGGCATGGTTTCATTTATATACTTACTGTGAAAAAGATATTGCTATGACTATTCAGTAATGGCATTCTAAGTTTACTTCAGTTGTAATGTATGTTGCTAAATGCACCTAGTTGCCTTAATTCATAGTGACCGAAAAAAGCACATGCAACAGCGTGCAGCAAAAGTCAGAGATGTGTTCATAGACATCAGATTGCATCAGGGGTCCCTAGTCTATGGAAACACAGAATTTGAACTGGAAGCTTCATCCCATTTGAGCAGCTCTTTTAGGCAATGCCATGCACTTTGCAATAATGGGTCCGTGGCTTGAGCTGAAAGATATTTTTGACTGATTTTTCTGGGTCTGCTGAAAGGCTGACATTATAGCAGCTTTTCAAAAGAGTTTGCAAAGAAAACCTGAATAGATAAATACTTATAAATATGTGCCTATATGAGAGCCTTGTTACCATGTTACTCTTACTGATGCCACTTGTAAACATGGCTTCATTTTTTCCTCCTCTATGGACCTTGTTTTCAGTATGCCTTCCAAGTAAACATTCAATGAGAAGAATTATGTACTAAATTTTTTGGTGTTTGTTTAAGCTTATGTATAAAAGATACAGGAAAACATAGGATAAAGGAAATCCAGATTTGTACCTTGCAAATATGGGTTCATGTTCCTCTTCAGATGAGATACGTCTTTGGCTAATGAAGACATGTATTTTGCACTCTACCTGAAGAACAGGTTCTTAACTTAATTGAAATATCAAAAATTCCCATTTCTGACATGAGATTCTGACTTGGATAAAACTGTAATCATAAACAATGTCATTGTTATGGGACCATTGTCATGAACTGGTATCTTGTTTACTGAATAGGAAAAGAAACTGGTTGAACTCTTCGTTTGGAATAATACTCGTGTACTGTTACCCCATTCTTAGAGATAAAATTCTTCACGTATCAGTCACAGTTACTGTGAATGTAACAGCTATTGGCCAATAAATACCTTCAGTTAATATTTTCAGATGTAGTCTGTGAGTTATTTAGCATATAGAGGAATAAGTATTCACTGTTCACCTTGTGTTATCAGTCATCTAAATCACACTGTTTGGTTTTCTTTGGTAGACTGGAACTTTTACAAACAAGACCACAACAGACAGATGCTTCAGATATTCAGATGAATACTTACTGTGCTAGGATCCAGGTACTTGCACAGTTGCATACAGTTTCACAAATAAAGAGTAACATGACCCAATAAATCAAATCATTTTACTCTAAGATCTACTATTATTCAGAGAAATCTTGACAGATTTACTTTTAATCCATGTGACTGAATGTATAGAAAGTAAGGAGATCTCTATTAATTTGTTTGAGAACAGAGAAAAGAATGGCCACTAACATGATGTTTCAAAAAGGGAGACAAGGTCACCTCAGCACCTAAACTCACATATGTATGCAGACTGCACTTTCATCCTGCATTACAATGGCTCTTTCCATGCCCCAATTCTGTGCAAAGGAAATTAGGATGTGCAGGCTAAAAAGGAGCTGCACTGTGGCTTGGCGAGCTCACACCCTGGTGTGCATGCTTAAGGCTGTTCAGTACCATGCCCTGCAGTTTGGTCAGAGGAAGTTTATCTGCCTAAATTATCTATTTAGGATACACATGTAGAAGATCTAGTGTGGAAGGTACATTTGCCTACCACAACTGAATGCAAAATCCTGGCTGCCTGGGAGAAGGTAAAGAGGACTTTTAGACTTCAACCAAGAATATAGCCCTCACTGTAGGGATTCTGTTCAAGGGTCTTTCCTGTGCCTGCTTTACCTCTGTCTAACAATGTTGTGATAGAGGATTCCCCAACAGGAGATGACCCATGGGACACTCTGTACTGAAGCTGTAAAGAACAATAACAAAGCTAAATAAACTTAAGCAAGGGTCACTGTGTTCAGACACCTTCTAAATGAATTTACTACATTTAGATCAATTAATAGAACCTAGAAAAAAATTGTGTAGGTCTTTTTGGTGAATTGGAGAGAAGCCTGATCTTGGACATTTAAGAATTTGCTGTCTACAGAAACCAAACTGGGAGGAGTGTTGAAGGCATAGGAAAAAAACATTTCTGTGCTGTTTGTTTGCACTGGCACATTGGGAACTGAGTTAATCAAGAGAGACCAAAGTTATTGTGGAGGTTTGTTTTATTTGTCATTTACTATTTAATTCTTGCTACATTTTCCAAGCAGGAGTTGCCTTCTCTTTTTGCCACTGAATTTTTCTCTAGGTCTTTGACTTGATGTAGGTAAGTACAAGGGATTCGGAAAAATCTTGATTGCTGAAACTGTGGTTGGGAACTCAATCTTAAGTTATTTGCTAGACTGTGAACAGATGCACATTTTGTAACCATCTGTAGCAGTTTAAGCTACTCCTGCCCTCCAGCTGCTTGCTACTACCCCACTGCTATCGGATCTTGCTCACACAGCTGTGCTAATAGACTGTTCCTACTCTCTACAATATCAGCAGACCTAACAGGTTTGACCTGACTTGATTGATATGACCTGAATCAGATAAAAATTCACACAAACTGATCTGTTGACAGAGCTTTTGGGGCAGTAACCTTCAGAAGAAAGGAACCATAAGAAGTAACAGTGTTGTAATGTCATATGTCACTGCAGCTGGATATGGAAGAAAACCTCTGGCTAAGGAACTGAAACTCTTTGAATCTAGTCTTTGATGTGGTTGACATTGTTTGACATAATGACCACTGAAATGAATACTATTTGACCATCCCTAGTAAGCAGACCAAGAAGCAAGCAAACAGTACCAGCACTTGGTGACCCCATACATGGTCTTTCCCGGTAACTGCTCAGGTATTTTGCCAGGGCAGTGTTAAAAAGCTGCATGCAGCAGAGCATGGCCTGCTCTGTCACAAGTAACTGTCAGTCACCAGACTTATAAATCTCGCATTTTTCAAAAGCAAAAATTCAGTTTTTAGACAGTCCATGACTGTGAAGTGGATACTCAAAATCACTCACAAGAGATTCAGTAGTTTCCCCATGGAAATCTCCTGTTGCATGATGTATGAAAAGAAGCTGTTTTCTTAGAAGACAGTATTCTAGCTTTATCACACATTCTAACTGCTATAAGAGATTTTTTATTAGAAATCTGCCAGGAAACAAAAAAAAAGTTCTGTTACTTTCAAACATAATTGCCTGTAACTTTCAAGCCACCATACCCATTCCAAATGATACGTGCAAGGGTCTCAGCCAGAATAAAGGAAATGAAGTGTAAACTTGAGTAATTTCTTCATTCAGGGTATTGCATCTCAAACTCAGAGAACTCCACTGAAGGTGGCCTAATGAAGGCTTTAAGTCATATAGAATTACCTATTTAATACCTGCAGCTGTGTTAGGAGGTTGCCAAACGTCATTAATAATCTTTCCTAGCAGGGGATATCCTAGAAACTTTTACACAACAAGCTTCAATAAACTAGCTCAAAACAGAAAGTTACAGTAGGGGTGTGGTGTGAGAGACACTAGACTTTATTACATGATGGCCATTGTTGGTAAGTCCACATAATTTTTTGTAAAAAAATTTTTTTCTTTTGCTGTTCTCTGGTAGGAGCTAGGAATTTAAATTGCAGTGGTCAGCTGAGAGCAAAGGAATTAAATGAAAGAGAAAGAGAGAACGATCCCAGATGAGCAACAGCTTTTTAGTGAACAGACTTCAACTACATGCACACATTCAGTGATATACCTACAGTGGACCTACTGCAAAGGAAGATTTCATTTGTGTAAGGGAATGAGAGTCAGATACTCATAAATACTAATCAAAGTGCTTACTGGCCAGATTACCCAACCCTTCCATTGGTGAGGCAGGAATAGTACAATTTAGATATTTCAGGGAGTTTTTGGAAGATTACTCACTGAAGTTTATAAAAACATTTCCAAGACACAGTATGCTACACATGCTAAGTGCTTTTATATTGTAGACTTTCAATCCTCAGCAAAATCTTATATTAGATTATTGTTTCAGTGCATCTTCTCACTACTTTACCAGACCCCAGCTGAAAAAAAGAGCAAAGTGTCAAATATTTTCAAAATACAATAGATAAGGAAAACAAGGGTAAGGAAAGGGTTGTTAGACCCTTACAACTACTATTAGAAAGTCAGGCTAAAGTCCTTGTCCTACTGTTGACTGGAAGCTAGCCAATGTTACTCCTTTACAAGAAGCACAAGAGGGAAGACCCAGGAAACTACAAACCTGTTAGTCTAACCTCAGTTCCTGGAAAAATTCTGAAGAAGATCATACTGGGTACTGTTGAAAGGTGTGTAAAGAACAATGCAATCTTCAGGCACAGTCAACATGGGTTCACAAAGGGGAAGTCCTGTAAAACTAATGTGATATCCTTCTATGAAAAGGTTACTTGCCTAGTGGATGAAGGGAAGGCGGTGGACATAGTTTTTTAACTTTAGTAAGGCTTTTGATACTGTCCCTCACAGCATCCTTCTGGACAAGTTGTCCGACTGTGGGATGAGCAGGTACACGCTGCGCTGGGTGAAGAATGGGCTGAAGGGCCTTGCTCAGTGGGGCTACATCTGGCTGTTCGCTGGTGACCAGTCACAAGCAGTGTTCCTCAGGCTCAATTCTAGGGCCAGTTCTGTTCAACACTTTTATCAATGATCTAGATGTGGGAGTGGAATGCACCATTAGCAAGTTTGGTGGCAATTCCAGATCAGAAGCTGCTGTTGACTCTCTTGAGGGACAAGAGGTCTTGCAGAGGGATCTAGATAGATTGGAGCATTGGGCAATGATTAATGGGATGAAATTCAAGGAGTACAAGTGTCAGATTCTGCACCTGGGATGGAGTAACACTGCATAAATGTATAACTTGGGAGAGGAGCGGCTGTGGAGCAGCCCTGCAGAAAGGGATCTGGGGTGGTGGTTGACAGCAGGCTCAACATGAGTCAGCAGTGTGCCCTGGCAGCCAAGAGGGCAAACTGCATGCCGAGGTGCATCAAGCACAGGATAACCAGCTGGGCAAAAGAGGTGATTAGCCCACTGTATTTAGAGTTGGCACAGCCTCACCTTGACTACTGTGTGCAGTTCTGGGCCCCACAATTTAAGAAGGGTGTGAAGGTCCTTGAATGCATCCGGAGGAGGGCAACCAAGCTGGTGAAAGGGCTGGAAGGCATGTCCTGTGAGGAGTGGCTGAGGACTTCGGGTTTGTCTAGTTTGGAGAAAAGAAGGTAGAGAGCTCTCCACAGCTTCCTGAGGAGGAGAAGTGGAGAGGGAGGTGCTGATCTCTTCTCCCTGAGATCCATGACAGGACGCCTGGGAATGGCTCAAAGCTGCACCAGGGGAGGTCAGACTTGACATTACAAAATGTTTCTTTACCAAGAGGGTGGTCAAGCACTGGAACAGACTTCCTAGAGAGGTGGTCGGTATCTGTCATGATTTAACCTGGCAGGCAGCTAAACACCACATAGCTGCTCACTTACTTCCCTCCAACCCAGTGGGATGGGGGAGAGAACTGGGAAAAAAAAAGTAAAATTTATGGGTTGAGATAAAGACAGTTTAATAGGACAGAAAAGGAAGGGATAATAATAATAAGAATAAGAATAATGATGATGATGATGGTAAAAGAATTAGAATATAGAAAGCAAGTGATGCACAATGCAATTGCTCACCACCTGCTGACCGATGCCCAGCATGTTCCTGAGCAGCAGCCACTGGCCATCTTTCCCCCTAGTTTGTATACTGAGCATGACTACCCTTTGGCCTGTTTGGGTCAGCTGTCCTGGCTGTGTCTCCTTCCAGCTTTTTGTGCACCCCAGCCTATTCACCTGTGAGGTGGTGTGAGAATCTGAAAAGTCCTTGATTTAGTGTGAACACTGCTTAGCAACAACTAAACCATCAGTGTGTTATCAACATTATTCTCATCCTAAATCCAAAACACAGCACTATACCAGCTACTAGGAACAAAACTAACTCTATCCCAGCTGAAACCAGGATGTCCCATGCTTGTCAGTGTTTAAGAGGCATTTGGACAACACCCTTAATAGCATGCTTTAAATTTCGGTCAGCCCTGAAGTGGTCAAGCTGTTGGACTAGATGATTGTTGTAGGTCCCTTCCAACTGAAAATATTCTATTCTATTCTATTCTATTCTCTTCTATTGTAAAAAAGAGGCCTTTTTCCAGTACTAATATGATTTTTGCCCACTTACTGACAGCCACTTTAATAAAGCATTGTGGACATTTTAAATTTTTTTTCTGTAGTTCACCAACAGTGTTCTTCAGCCATTCTGTGCATCTTAACAACATATTTATCATGTCTATGCTTTGCCTGTAAAGACTCTAGAGTATCTCCACTTTATAAACCTCTTGCTTTATTCTGTCTTTTAGCTAGGAGTGTCTGTCTGTGGATAACATTTCATACTTTAGATGGCAATCCACTGTGTCCATGGATCATATGTTTTGTTTTTGTCATATTCCTGCAATCAACACCTTTGATTTGCACAGGTGCTTTATCAAATCCTCTCATGGTGATTCTTACATTAGTAATGTACAAATATAAATTCAGTAATGAAAAGTAGTGAACATCAGATAAGACTCATTTAACATAAGTGCAAGAATACCTTGATTTGTTTAATTTAGACTGTACAGATGCCTAAGTGGTCAAATATTACATTAAATGAAAAATTGCCTTCCTTTCTTTAATATTCCAGACAAATAATTCGTTAAGTGTTCTTCACCAGAATCAAATCCAAGTTGAATCAGAGGCTGAATTCACAGAAGGTGAAATTTCTTAGAAACAAAACAGTTCAGAAGGATACATCTCGGCAGAAGCTCCTAGCTCTGCCTATGGGGAGTTACATCCCTGGCTCACTAGACACAGAAGCAATTGACACCAATGAGCAGATCAGAGTTCCCTTTCTCAGGTCCTCAGGTTGCTCTTCTGTGCCTTGGACCATCTGGAGGAACAAAGCCAGTGCCCAATGTGTGCTTCTAGTTCAGGTCTGCAGAAAGAGAGCCATGGCAGCTAGCATGGAGGTCATAAGAGAAAATAGGCCTTAGGTGGCAATGCCTTGATGTGTAAAGGTAAATGAGGGCATGGTATGAGGGGTCCTGATGGGAAGTAAGAGGGTACAGGAGGCTGCAACATAGCTTGGGGTCTTTGTTTGTGGCAGTGGGACATGCAGTAGATGAGTGGAGATAGATAAGGTTTCGAAGACCTGGTTTGGGGAGATGGGGAAGGAAGTAGAAGGTAGGAGGAAGGGTAGGAGGATGGAGGAACTTAGTCCACAGGCCCATCTCTTTCTCCTTGTGTGTGTGAATCTCCATTAAGCCAAGAACCATTACTGTTCCATATCAAAGGGGATTAGTGGTCCAAGATTTTTTTCTTGTTCTGTCTTTTCCCTTTCTTCCCTATATATTGACCCCAGAGAAAGTTCACATTCCATGCTCTTACCAAAACTTCAGAATGACTTTTAATCACAATTGTTGCAATGGCTTTTATGCAGGGTAAGAATTGTCATAATGCAGCGTGTCCTCAAAACAATGTCTTCTGGTCTTAGTTTGCCTTTAGTGTAGACAGAATCCTTTCATCACATCTAAATTACAACCCAGCTCCACTTACAACATGTCAAGCAGAGCAGTGTTGAATCTGTAACTTTTGATTGGGTTTGTCTTGTCTCTCAAGTGTGCAAAGTTTGGTACCTCTCCTAAGGACTATTATCTAAAATTATTTTGGTTAGAGTTAGGACTTCTGCTAAGTAAGGAAAAGACTTTCACCATAATTTTCATTTTGCTTTGCTCTCATTTCTTACTTCCAACATAAATCTTAACTGTACAGAGACAGACAGCCCAAAATATGCCAGTCTATAAACTGGGAAAACCAATGTTTATTGAGGATGTGGAACTCTGGATATTTATATACCTTTGTCCCAGATAAATCAAAAGGTCACAAAACTAAAAGCATTAAAACTTCACATCTTTCATAACAAGGCTGCAACTGGTGAATTTTGTGGGGGGAACCAAGCGGAATTCAGGATCTGCCTGGATACACTGTTTTCCTTTGATAAAAATGTCACATTTTGTCACTTCAAAAATACATTTCTATTACAAATATTCCCCAGGAACAACTTTAAGCATCTAATAAACATCAAACCACTTCATCACTGACTTTATTTGTGGCTATATATTCTCTGTGGCACCTTTAGGACAAATTAAAATTTGCCATCTTTTGAAAAGCAACTTGGGTGAAACATATCATCTTCTCTTTGATATACAGTAGGTGAAATGTGCATAAAACCATCAACCAGAGAACTTGTTTAGCCTACTACTTCTCTGATTTTTTTTCTTATTCTTATTGCTGAGCTTGTAGCCATAGTGGGCTCTTAAGACTTTAATTTGCAACAAACTAATGTGTCAGGTTTCCAGTAAAAATAAACAAGTTGGGTTTCTCTAAGAGACAGCAGCTTTTCAAATCTAGCTTTACTATCCATTCTGCTGGTATTTTTATCTGACCAGGGATGACATACCTGTACAGGATTTTCTTTTTATCCCTTCTTATATTTCAAAGCTTTTTTCTGCCTCAGACCTGACACTGACAATCCTTTTGTGTTTTCCTTGGTGCCTCAGAGGCTTAATGGTCCAGCACAGTAGCTGAACCTTTAGAAATTTCTTCTGTACCTCTGCAGAGACTGCTTCAGTAAGGGCCACAGAGCTGTCACCATGAAAAGTGAGAGGGCCCTGTGGTTAAACATTCCTTAGTGGTTTTGTTTCTGAAAGCGACAGCAGAATGTGTAAATGGATTTCTTTCAACCACACAGTTGCCTTACAGATGTACATGGTCTTCTTGGGATCACATACTGGGGGGGAAGCTGTGCTAAGAAGTTGGTTAATTCCCTGTATTTTACTACGGGTGATTCATTTGATGAAGGGCTTGATAGTTAACAATTTGAAAAAAATCAATTATTTGGAAGCCTATTAATGTTAAATACTTAAACATCTCATAAGAGCATGTAATTTAAATGCAATTAAACAGTTATTAAAAGTCAAACATCAATTAATGATTGATGGAACATTCACTAATTGAGTAGAAATCTTGGGGTTGCTGTGATGTCCACAGTGAACTGGAAATTCACTACAAATAAAATGTTTGGGGATTTTGAGGCATTTTAAAAGTAATTTTCCATGCAGCTTGCTGTGAGCTAAATAGTCTTATTTTAAAATGAATTTAGGGCCTGCTCCTCCAAATAATGCCATGAACATCCTGCTGACTGTAACAGGACTATTCAAAAAGATATGTGCTACTTGCAAGAGTAAAGGCTTGCAAGTTATAGACATTCATCTTCTTGAAAAGCAATGCTGTTTTTATTTTACATGACTACCCCTTTCCTTCAGTCTGTGTCCTGTGGCCCTAGCAAATGTCTCACCTCTGAGAAAGACATTTTGAATTTTTTCTTCCTTACATGATATTAAGTTGAGATGTTTCTTTGGTTATTTTGGAGAAGCCTATTTTTTGTTAGCCTAGCTGTTGATGATTTCACATCGTTGTTCATGTAAAATAATTTCAAATGTTTTATTTGGGGCACTGTTGTATAATGTTATACCTCAAAATCTTAAAACACATCCTCATTACAAATTTGGTGATGGTATAAAAAAAAAGCTTCCTTCTTAATACTGTGGTTTTACTGTTTCTTGTCTCCTGGCACAGAGGAGCTAACACATACAACAGTTTTCTGAGAAACTTAACAGTCAACCTACATGTCACAGGTTGTGTTAGATGAGGGCAGCCTGCAATCTAGAAAGAAGTGGTATTTTAATGTTTGTTTGGGTGTAGATACAATAATCCTAAATTATCTAGGCTGATCTTTAATTTTCTCCAACTAGAAGAAATGAAGGTGCTGTAAGGAGGTGGTGGGCGTAGAGGTGAAAAATTAATTTTTTTGTAATTCTGAGCTGGGACATGAGAGTTTTTCTATCTGAGTACTAAGTGGAGATTTCTACCATGTAGCCACCCTTCTAGAATAGTGAGATGAAGTTGTATCATTGCCTTGATGCTTTTTACCTAGTAAGTTCTGCAAGTTGCCCACATGAATTTGCAATATCTATGACAACTTCTGTGCATGGAGGGTTTGCGATATGAGGACCTCAGTGTTAATAAGGACTACTTTGTCATATTTGGTTTTGGAACACAATTTTGAATGAGAAGAACAGCTGCTTCATTTACCTGTTATGTATTGTGCCTGGTAGTCCCTTGTGTTGCTTTAAAAATCAGTAGATAGTTAATGAGTGAATGGCACAATACCAAGCAATTAAAGTCTTGCAGTAAGTGTTATCAAAAGGAGAAGCTGAATAACTCTTATTTCTGCTGGTGGGCAGATCAAATGGAAACCTCAGCTCCTGCACAAAATCTGATGTAATGGGTCTCTGCTTAGAAATTATTTCCTGTCCTTTCTCTTCCTCTCTCTCAGCAAATTAAAGAACAGTTTCTAAAACCTTTAGCTCCACCTTTATTTTCTACACTGACCAACCAAAGCTGGAAGGATTTGAAGAGTAAGGCTGTGTGTGGCAGAAATGAGAACATTTGAATTCTGCTCTCAGTGGAACCACTGGGACTACAGAAGTACTGATGGAAAACAATTAGAAATGAATGATTTAAGAATTTTTTCATCACATCTACAACTTGGGGACATAACTGATAAGAGTGAAGTGTTATTATTTTCAGCAGACTCACAAGCTATGACTGAGTCATGTAGATTAATATTGTGACTATTGAAAACATGCACAGTAACAGGAGTCGGGAGAGACAAACCATGCTTTCTGAGACTTATTTGAATACCAAGTAGTGATCAACATTCTGCATGTAAGGACTGCAAATAACTATCATCTTCATAGAAGCCAATGAACACTGCAGGATTTGACAGACAGGTAGTTGTATGCATTCACAGATACACAGGGCTGCCAGAAGGGGAAACACAAGATTTTGATAGATTTGGTGAATGTCCTGTACCAATTGAAACTGATGTGGCTGGCCCCTAAGATGCCGTTCATGTTTTGTTTGAGTGGCTCGACAAACCTACAACATTGGAGAGGTTTTCTTGTTCTTTTATTGTCATTTGAAAATTGCTGTCATTCCTTTGGGATCCAGCCCATGTGTCGTAAAGCAGCTGAAATGTAAAGTTATATAAGGAAAGCTGGTGAGGCAGACCATCTATGTTCTGCCCACTACAAAAGACTGTTATGAGTTTTCAAAAGTGCATGTAGCTCGTAATACATTTGAGAGAAGGCTGAATGGTTAAAGTGGCTGAGGGAGTTTCTGGCTGTTGCAAATGTATTAGCTATAGTCCACTGACCAAACAGACATGTCCTACTGCAGTTACACATCTCTTCCTGTTGATTAACTGGTATGTCACCGTGGAAGAAGCCGTATGACTAGTAAGTTGGCAAGGTTTTACCCAAACCATTGTTGAGGACATTTCAGACTGGGGTGGAACAAAATACTTAACCCCTGCTTATGCCTCTGATCTGACAAATAATAGTAAAGGACATTGTAGGCCAAAATTTTGAAAAGTAGCTCCTTGGTGTTTAGAAACCTGCTTGCATTCACATTTCTTGGGCATTGTTACTGGCAGGCCAATGCAGTTTGACCTTGCCTGCACGAAACTTATCACATGCAAATGATACTGCCAGGAAAGTACTTGTGCAATCTTATGTGTTGACAAAGTGGGACTGGCTTGAAAACCTTTCAAAATGTAATCCAGAATGAGACTTTGATCAAGACAGGTTCATGTGACTTGTTTTTGTGGTTTTATGTGTTTCTGACTGCAAAAAGCTTTTGATAGCAACACAGCTTTAAAAATACTTGGACTCAAGGGGATTTTATCAGGAAGCTGTACTCAGGCAGTGAAGCAGTCACAATAATGTCTGCCTCCCCCTTAAAAAAAGAAAATAAAAATAGAAAAAAAAAAGGGTTGGGGGGACAAATGGGAAGTAAAAAGCACAAAACCTAATAATAAATCCTTTCTTAAGACATTGGGAACAGGAAATAAGCCAGACACTCTGTATGGCCAAAGACAGATAAAATATAAAAGAAAAAGACCAAGCCAGAGCAAAAAAATGAAATGAATGTTTTACACCTCTGTTCATCTTGAAAGAGCTTGATTCCTGTACTAGAACCCTTTTTTTGGAAATATACTGGGGGATCAAATGGTTTCAGATTGAATTGATATAAAAGACAGCATAGAATAAATCACCAAAATAAGTAGTAAAAAATCTTGAAGATTTGTTAAGAGTTTAAGGGAGCTCAAAACCCAAATAGCTGAGCTAGTAAGCTGTAATATGTAGTCTCATGATTAAAGCTGCCTTAGTGTCACAGAATTAGAAGATGGTGAATGCAAAGCCAGTTTTCGAGGGAGGTTCCAGGAGACATCATGATAATGACAGACTACTTGTACAAAAAATATTGCTAGGCACTATTTTGAAAAAGCAACTATTGTTCATATGAATAAATAGTAGACACTAAGGAAGAGTTAAGCAGATTTTGCCTTGAAATACTGTTGTAGTTCTTTGAAGAAGGTTGTAAGTACATACACAGGGGACATGCAGTTGATATGCTCTGCTTGGATTTCTAAAAGGTATTTGACAAGGTCCCTTCTCAAAGGGTCTTAGAGTAATTCAGCTGTCATAGCATAAAAGGGAAGGCCATCACATTTTTATATAACTGACTTAGAAGACAGAAAGCAGGGAGTTGGAATAAATGGTCAGTATTCTCAAAGGGGGAAGGCTGGCAGTAGAGTCCCACAGTATATGCATTTGGGCTACTTTGTCCATAAATGATCAGGGAAAAGAGATGAACAGGAAGGGAACAAAGTTTACTGATGACAGTAAATAATTAAGTGGAGTAAATACAAAGGCTGACTGTGAAGATCTGTGCAGGGAGTGGGTAATAAAATGGCAGATTACATTTTCAAGTGATAAACAGAGGAGGGCAACCATGTGTAGGGAATTATTAGGAAAAAAATAGGCAGATCATTGTCACATCAGTTTATAAAGCCGTAGCACATCTGTGTCTTGAAAACTCTCTTCAGTGTTTGTTCCCTCTTCTAGGAAGTGGTAAAATAAATTAGAAGAGATGCAGTGACAAACTACAGGATACCCAAAGGTATGGAATTGCTTCTGTATGAGAAGTAATAAAAATTGAGTTAAGGATTTTCCATTGCCCTATGTTTTAAAAGAAACCCATCAAATCATAGGTGGAATGGAGGTAACTAAAGATGCCTTATGACTTGGGGAGTTTCCCTTGTTTATTTTTTGTCCCCTCTAGTACAAGAACATGCCAAAATCAGGTGAGTTTATCACGCACTAGATTCAAAATAGGCAGAAAGAGGTGGTTCTCCACAGAGCATGTAGTTAAACTACGGAAAGCATTTCCATAGGATGTTCTAGATGCTGAAAGTATATGTGGGCTCAAGGGAAAACTGGACAAGTTTGTCAAAGAGAAAATAATAATTCATTACTAGTAGAGGGACACATTTCTAATTCACAAAGGATTTGTGATTTTCTAGTGTGTTCAGAGAACTGAATTTTGACTGTTCTCTTCTCTAGTCATCTGTTGGCTACTGTTGGAGACAACATCCTCAACTGGATTGGTACATGTTGCTCTCGAATTTATTAGATTCCTTGGTTCTGGAGCGTAACTGAACAATACAGCCTCAAATACAATAGGAAGGGGAACTGTATTACCCTATTTTGGAAATATTTTGTGGCAGGACATTGAACATATTCAAGAAAGTAATGCTGGAGGAATTTTTCCCTTTTAGCTTGTCCTACCATTTAAAAATAAAGGACCTAGTAGATTAAGTTCTTCTGTGATAAGTTTATCAGTCTTTTTGTTAAGATAATCTCTCAGTAAAACATTAGACCTTAAGATGAAATCACTTTGAAGTTTGGGAAGAGAAGTAGCACAAGACCTAGGTGAAGCTTTTAAAAGGCCTTAATAGAGTATGTCATGTCAAGAGAAAATAGACAACATTTGTGAGAGCTTCTACCAGAGGACCAGACGCTTCCCAGCTGCCAGAAAGCCAGGAAACGGCAGCAGTAGCAGTGCAGCTTGCTTCCATGCTTCAATTTTCTAAAGGCATGGGGGTATATACTGTGCAGTATATCTACCTAAAAAAAAGAAAGAAACACATTAGATATCCATTGGGCCTGCTGAGAGACGAGTCTGGCCTAGTCATTGTAGTTATCCGTGCAAATGATAGCTCTCATACATGATCAGATTACCTGCCAGAAGGATCTGATGAATTACCATTTGGCTATGCCTCCATAATTCGTATCTTACCCAGAGCACTGCTTACTTACGCATAAATACTGGAAGCACAATATGCCTTGTATATGAAATATGTATAAGTAGAATCATTATCATATAATTACATGTTAAAAATATTTTAAATATAGTTTTACATTTAAAAGAACTTTCTGTTTGGTATCGTGCAAAAATAACTTTTTAATGGGTATTGTGGATTTGGATTACGCAGCTACCACCTGTGAGATTATAGTTACAGCTGACTGGAAAATAATGTATAATTCCTATTCACCTTTTCGAAAGAAAAACTTTCTGATATTTACTATATATATGCAGAAGTATTTGGGGATTTCCCTCAAAATGGGATAAAAGACTTTTGGGTATTATTTTAATTAAAATGCTAGAAATCTTAAAATTAAACTGGGCTGAGTGGGTTTTTTTAGCTCTAAAAAGTTTCAGTGTTGTGTTTTTGAACATCACTGTGTACTGCTTATTTCCTGTGAACAAGCATTGATTCAGTCAGTGCCAACTCTTCTGTAACAACGAAATAAGAATTCACAGTGCAGAAGAATGTGAACCAGATGGGAAGGGCATGTCCCAGTTTTCCTAAAATTAGCATACCTATCAAATATATATATATATATAGTTATGTATGTGTGTATGCAATTCAAGAAAATTAAAAGGAACCTTGTTTCCCAAATTCTGAAAAACATTAAGAGCAAGATTTATAGCTTATGGGTATTACAGGACCATTTTACTGGGATATAGTAGATCCTGCAACATGATTAAGCTCCCCATTATGGAAATGGCATTTGTATGAACAAATTGACGAATTAAGTGTTATCTGATCTCTTTGTACATCCAGATTCCTAACCTGAATGTACAGACATTTGGCCACAGACACAAATATCTCCTCTGCCAGATTCGTGGATTTAATGCATTTGCATGCAGGTTTGCTGTACAGGAGAAAGACTTGCCTTATGATTGCATCTACCCTGATACGCCTGTTGAATTATTAAGGGGGTCACACTATTGACTCTATGGTGAGTCTGCCTAGGGACAGTACTAGCAGAGAAAGACGGTTTGGAGAGATATGTTCATATCTTTTTAAAGGTATGGGAACTGTTGTGACTTAGAATACTTCTTCTGCAACTTAGATGAGGAGGTCTGCCTGTGTCTGTCATGGTGTAACATCTTATATCTTGAATGCCAGATTTCTGGAAGAGCTCTTCCCAGTATCTCTGGAGAATGGCATTTCAAAGCTTGGGATTTCCCTCTCCAGGGAAATTCTAATGCCATAAGAAAGCTTTAATATTGACTCAGAAAAAAACCAGACAATTTGAAGATTTCCACAGAAAGGAACTATTCTGGCTTGATTTTTCAGAAAGCAAGACTGAGCAACACATAAAAAAGTGCCCAGGGATACCCCTGCACTGAAAAGCAGTCTCAAGAGCTGGCAGACCCTTGGCTGAATATGGTTCCCAGGGACTCTACCACTATAAAAATTGCCATCAGAATATGTTGTGGGGTGGTGGAAAGCCCTGAGAGGACATCTCAAATGGGAGCTCTCAGGACTGCAGACTCCCTATCTCCCTTTTCCAAAACCAGTCACCTGAACTAAACACTTCAGATAGAGATGGAGGCTCATGGGACTTTTCACTTTGAGAGCCTGAATTCCCTGGAGATCCCAGCTGGGAGATCATGCATGGTTGGGCTTCTTTGCAGCCCTAAGGACCCAGATGTCCCTGCAGCCCAACTGCTGAGCTGGCAGAAAGCAGGCAGGCATCTTGTGGAAGTTTATTGAAAATGAAATGCCTCTGTGAAACCTTCTGGGTTCAGTGTTTCTACATTTTTCAGTGAAAAACTGTTCACTTGGAAAATTCTTGACCAGCTTTTTCTGGAGGCTGCAATTTGAGTGAATTAGACATGTACCATGAGAAATGACAACAGATCATAGGGGTGAAAGGAGGAAAGGAAAACTGCTGTTAGGAGAACAGCTGTAACAAGGAATTCAGATAACGTTTTCCATGTTTTGTTTTTTTAATGTTGTAGTTTATGTTCTCTTCTGTATTTCCAGGCATGCAGCTCTAAATCACAGATCAGTGCTGCAAAGCAGACAAGCAGCATGAGTTATATTATAGATCACAGCTCACTTTTTGGCTTTTTTTTAGTCAGGCAAGAGTTTGGGTTGGATAGTGTATATTTACAGAATACTATTGACGTTTTTTATTATTAAAAAAATGCATTAAAGAAAATCTTATTTCCAAAATAATACCAAATTGCAATCAGATGTTTATACATAAAAGTAGAAGCATGAGTGTGAAAAACATCATGGAAAACACTTTTAGGAGGCTATTTAGAGAACTGGCTGCATAAGTCCTATGGGGGTTTGTGGCAGAATTTCCTTTGAAAACATGGGCCTGAATGTTTTGGTATCAGCTGGCCTGAATGCTTTCTGTAACACTGTGGTAGGAATCACAGATGCTCAGAAATAAAGAGGAATCTGGGTGCCTAGATAGACAACTCTGTTTGAAAATTAGCGATGTTAGGTAAACTGTCTTCTTAAAAGCTCAAGCTTTGAATGCATACACACTAATTGCAACTATTTTGAGGGAGAAGTAACTTTAAGCTGTCTTGCTTGGAAAAGATATGAAGCATTTGACAGAGTAATTAGCTTTAAATGGTTAATTCATTGCAGGTGTGCATATATTTGAGCATATTTAGTTTATTCTGCAGAGTTCATCCAGCTTTTAAGCACTGTTGGCTCACAGCTTGCAGGCTCTAGCTCCAACATGGGTTAACAGCATGGGTTTTATTATGAGCTTCCTTGGCAGCAAGCAGGTAAAAGCAAAACTTCAAAACCATTTTCCTTTGTTGGGAGAAGCTCCTAAAGGAATTCAGAGGAAATGGTGCTGTCTGTCTGACACAGTTACAGTCAGACAGCAGTCTAGTGTCTCAGCAAGTAGCACTGCAGTCACTCAGTAATTTGTGTGCTTCATGCCTTGAAGGCTATAAAATAGTCTGTATGATATACAGCAATAGCTGAGTTGTTAAACAAAAGGATTTAATTCATGTTAACGCATGCAGGGATTCATCTGGATAGTGTGTCACCTATGCAACAGGAAATATAGATCAGCTGCCTCTGTAAGGAAGGGTGTGGGGGGGGTTTCTTGAAATCTTCCACATTAGCTGTGTTTATAAAATATACTGCAATACAAGGTCTGCACTTCTTTAAACAGGGTTAAGTTCTAACCAATAATATGTACATAAAGTGTTACCTGAGTTTAAAAAAAAGGACTGTATGACTACATCTCTAGGTGTCATTTGACCTACGTATTTTAACAGATTTCAGGGCTGAAAGGAAATAAACTGACTGTTCAAGGCATAATGGCTGGCAATATGACCAGCCCCAGTTCTACTGCTAGCCCATGAAATAGTGCCACAGCCACCATGACACAAGCTCCTAACAATGCTGAATCTGCTGTGGGGCCGGGCACACGTGGATATCAGTGGAGAAGCCTGAGGAGAGGTGAGGAGTCTGCCTCTGCAATACACAGCTCTGAGCACTTTCACAATTTTGTATGCAGGCAAGGGCAAGCTTACCCCAGCCTCCAGAGCACTCTGCAGAAGATGAATGGCAGCAGGTACTGAACCATTATGCAGACTCGGTTTCCAGTTCCCATGATTTAGACAACTCTAATGTAGGTGAGATTGGGAAGTGTCGTGGTTTAACCCCAGCCAGCAACTAAGCACCACGCAGCCGCTCACTCACTCCCCCCCCACCCAGTGGGATGGGGGAGAAAATCGGGAAAAAGAAGCAAAACCCACGGGTTGAGATAAGAACAGTTTAATAGAACAGAAAAGAAGAAACGGATAATGATAATGATAACACTAATAAAATGACAACAGCAATAATGAAAGGATTGGAATGTACAAATGATGCGCAGTGCAATTGCTCACCACCCGCCGACCGGCACCCAGCTAGTCCCCCGAGCGGCGATTCCCCGCCCCCACTTCCCAGTTCCTATACTAGATGGGACGTCATATGGTATGGAATACCCTGTTGGCCAGTTTGGGTCAGCTGCCCTGGCTGTGTCCTGTGCCAACTTCTTGTGCCCCTCCAGCTTTCTCGCTGGCTGGGCATGAGAAGCTGAAAAATCCTTGACATTAGTCTAAACACTACTAGCAGCAACTGAAAACATCAGTGTTATCAACATTCTTCTCATACTGAACTCAAAACATAGCACCGTACCAGCTACTAGGAAGACAGTTAACTCTATCCCAGCTGAAACTAGGACAGTATCCACCCCTTATTCTATACCATTGACGTCATGCTCAGTTCCCATACCTTTAGTTACATCCTGGTCAATCATCAACACCTTATCTATCACTTTGAGACATATGAACAATGATATATATATATATATATATACATACACAGAGATATCATTCCTTTAGTTTATGGGTTATGTTCATTAAATGTTCATTGAGTTCATTTAGTTCCTGACTCTGGGCTCCATCCGTCATACCAGTCTTTCTGGGCAGGAGGGATGGTGCAAAGTCCTCTCAGTCGGTAGAGCAGAGTTGGGCTTCAGTGCAGTATGACGAGCAGTTGACATTGGACGCAGCAGGAGGATGGTGTGCACCGTTGGATTGTTGCATGCTGGAGTCAGTTCTGATTCCATCACTACTGCGCTTCGCTCAGTTTTATCACAGTTTTTCTTGCTTGATCTAAGTGATTCTTACTATAGTACTATGGATATAGCATATAACAATTATAGTAATGATAACATACAGTAGCAGGGTTATATAGCAACTAGTATCATACAGTTTAATTCTGGCTATTCTCACCTAAAATTAAATCCCCTTGAGGCACACATCGGACTTCCCCATCTTTTCGCATCACCCACCAAGTGCACCCAGGCCCTTGAGCAAAAGCAATCCCACGAATGGGTTTACCTTTGTCTGAGGCAGGAGTAACCCAGACTGTCTTCCCTAACATATTTTTTGTGTGCACTACAGGGACTTTATCCCCTTCTACAGTACGTAAAAATTCTGACTGGGCAGGGCCACCCCGATTGGCAGATCCTCTGGTGTTGACTAACCAGGTGGCTTTTGCTAAATGTGTATCCCAATGTTTGAAAGTTCCACTCCCCATTGCTCTCAATGTAGTCTTTAACAGTCCATTGTATCGCTCAATTTTCCCAGAGGCTGGTGCATGATAGGGGATGTGATACACCCACTCAATGCCATGCTCTTTGGCCCAGGTGTCTATGAGGTTGTTTCGGAAATGAGTCCCGTTGTCTGACTCAATTCTCTCTGGGGTGCCATGTCGCCACAAGACCTGCTTTTCAAGGCCCAGGATAGTGTTCCGGGCAGTGGCATGGGGTACAGAATATGTTTCCAGCCATCCGGTGGTTGTTTCCACCATTGTGAGCACATAGCGCTTGCCTTGGCGAGTTTGTGGGAGTGTGATATAGTCAATCTGCCAGGCTTCCCCAAATTTATATTTCAGCCATCGTCCTCCATACCACAGGGGTTTTAACCGTTTGGCTTGCTTAATTGCAGCACATGTTTCACATTCATGGATAACCTGTGCAATAGTGTCCATGCTCAAGTCCACCCCTCGGTCACGAGCCCATCTATATGTTGCATCTCTTCCCTGATGGCCTGAAGCATCATGGGCCCATCGAGCCATAAATAGCTCACCCTTATGTTGCCAGTCCAGGTCCACCTGAGCCACTTCAATCTTGGCAGCCTGATCCACCTGTTGGTTATTTTGATGTTCTTCAGTGGCCCGACTCTTGGGTACGTGAGCATCTACGTGACGTACTTTTACAACCAGATTCTCTAGCTGGGATGCGATATCTTGCCACAGTGCGGCAGCCCAAATGGGTTTACCTCTGCGCTGCCAGTTGCTCTGCTTCCACTGCTGTAACCACCCCCACAGGGCATTTGCCACCATCCATGAGTCAGTATAGAGATAGAGCACTGGCCACTTTTCTCTTTCAGCAATGTCTAACGCTAGCTGGATGGCTTTCACCTCTGCAAACTGACTCGATTCACCTTCTCCTTCAGCAGTTTCTGCGACTAGTCGTGTAGGACTCCATACAGCAGCCTTCCACCTCCGATGCTTTCCCACAATGCGACAGGACCCATCAGTGAACAGAGCATATTGCCTCTCATTTTCTGGCAGTTTATTATACAGCGGGGCTTCTTCAGCACGCGTTACCTCCTCCTCTGGCGACATTCCAAAATCTTTGCCTTCTGGCCAGTCCGTGATCACTTCTAAAATTCCTGGGCGACTGGGGTTTCCTATGCGAGCCCGTTGTGTGATCAGTGCAATCCACTTACTCCACGTGGCATCAGTCGCGTGATGTGTAGAGGAGACCCTCCCTTTGAACATCCAGCCCAGCACTGGCAGTCGGGGTGCTAAGAGGAGCTGTGTTTCAGTACCAACCACTTCTGAGGTGGCTCAAACTCCTTCATATGCTGCCAATATCTCTTTTTCAGTTGGAGTATAGCGAGCCTCGGATCCTCTGTATCCTCGACTCCAAAACCCCAGGGGTCGACCTCGGGTCTCCCCGGGTGCTTTCTGCCAGAGGCTCCAGGTAGGGCCATTCTCCCCGGCTGCAGTATAAAGCACATTTTTAACATCTTGTCCTGCCCGGACTGGTCCAAGGGCTACTGCATGAACAATCTCCCGTTTAATTTGTTCAAAGGCTTGCTGTTGCTCAGGGCCCCATTTAAAATCATTCTTCTTCCGGGTCACTTGATAGAGAGGGCTTACAATCAGGCTGTAATTTGGAATATGCATTCTCCAAAAACCCACAACACCTAAGAAAGCCTGTGTTTCCTTTTTATTAGTCGGTGGAGACATAGCTGCTATTTTGTTGATCACATCCATTGGGATCTGACGACGTCCATCTTGCCATTTTATTCCTAAAAACTGGATCTCCTGTGCAGGTCCCTTGACCTTACTTTCTTTTATGGCAAAACCGGCTTTCAGAAGGATTTGGATTATCTTCTTCCCTTTCTCAAAGACTTCTTCTGCCGTGTTGCCCCATACAATGATGTCATCAATGTATTGCAGGTGTTCCGGAGCTTCACCTTTTTCCAGTGCAGCCTGGATTAGTCCATGGCAAATGGTGGGGCTGTGTTTCCACCCCTGGGGCAATCGATTCCAAGTGTACTGGACACCCCTCCAAGTAAAGGCAAACTGTGGACGACACTCTGCTGCCAGAGGGATTGAGAAAAACGCATTAGCAATGTCAATTGTAGCATACCACTTGGCTGCCTTTGACTCTAGTTCGTATTGAAGTTCTAGCATATCTGGAACGGCAGCACTCAGCGGTGGCGTAACTTCATTCAGGCCACGATAGTCAACTGTTAGTCTCCACTCCCCATTAGACTTTCGCACTGGCCATATGGGACTATTAAAGGGTGAGCGAGTTTTGCTGATCACTCCTTGGCTCTCCAGTTGGCGAATCAACTTGTGGATGGGAATCAGAGAGTCTCGGTTGGTGCGATATTGCCGCCGGTGCACCGTCGTGGTAGCAATTGGCACTTGTTGTTCTTCAACCCTCAGCAACCCCACAATCGAAGGGTCTTGAGAGAGACCAGGCAGGGTAGACAGCTGTTCAGTGCCCTCCGTCTCCAAGGCAGCTATACCAAAAGCCCATCGATACCCCTTCGGATCCTTAAAATACCCTCTCCTGAGATAGTCTATGCCAAGGATACACGGAGCCTCCGGACCAGTCACAATGGGGTGTTTCTGCCATTCATTCCCAGTTAGGCTTACTTCAGCTTCCAATACAGTTAACTCTTGGGATCCCCCTGTCACACCAGAAATACAGATGGGTTCTGCCCCTTTATAACTTGATGGCATTAGAGTGCACTGTGCGCCGGTGTCTACTAGAGCCTTATACTCCTGTGGGTCTAACGTGCCAGGCCATCGAATCCACACAGTCCAATAGACCCGGTTATCCCTTTCCTCCACCTGGCTGGAGGCAGGGCCCCTCTAATTCTGGCCAGAGTATCCGGTATTCACTTCTCGTAAAATTGGCTCAGAAGTCCCTTCAAGAGGATCAGAAATAAGATCAGCCCTTCTGCTCTGTTTGGAAACTGGAGCGGCATTTTTCCTAGTAGAATCCCCTTTTGTGGTGGTTTTTCCTCGCAGCTCACGTACCCGTGCATTTAGGACCGAGGTAGGTTTTCCATCCCATTTCCTCATGTCCTCTCCATGATCACATAGGTAAAACCACAGGGCACCTCGCGGTGTGTACCTTCTATATTCTCTCTCTTGGGCAGAGGAGCGCTCACTCCTAATAGCTGAGACATTGGTCCTTACAGGTGGGCAATAGGACATATCCTCTTTGAATTGTTGGAAATCCTCGGACAGCTTCTCCACAGCCGAAATGCAGGCTTGTAGGGAGGAGGAGAGATTTTCTTCGTATTGACGGAGTTGGCGAGCCACTTCATCCACTGTCGGTGCCTCTTCGTCTTTCCAGGTCATTATTGCCAGTGAGTTGGCATAGGACGATGGTGCGCTCCGTACAAATTTCCGCCACATGGGTCGTGTGCATTGGACTTCGTCTGGATCTTTGGGTAATTGTGGGTTGTCCGGGTCATGATGAATCGTCTCTAGCACAGCTAATTCCCTCAGATATTGGATACCTTTTTCCATGGTGGTCCACTTGCTTGATTGACATATAACATCTTCCTTAAAGGGGTACCTTTCCTTCACACTTGACAAGAGTCGCCTCCAGAGGCTGATGGCTTGTGTTCCTCTTCCAATTGCCTTGTCAATGCCACCTTCCCTGGCAAGCGATCCCAGCTGCTTGGCTTCCCTACCTTCTAATTCCAAGCTATTAGCCCCATTGTCCCAGCATCGGAGAAGCCAGGTGATAATATGCTCACCTATACGGCGGCCAAAATCTTTTCGCATATCTCGCAGCTCACTCAAGGATAGGGACCGGGTTATTACCTCTGGTTCTGCCTCTTCCTCCTGTTCCCGTGATGGCCCTGGTTCACCTTCATCCTTTGCTAAGCGAGCTGATTTTTTATATTTCTTTTTCTGTACGGGGGCAACTGATACTGGTGCAGGTTGATCCGCTGGTTCAGTTGCAGTATCACTCGCCGGGTTTTGGATATCCGCAGCGTCTGTCGCCAAGGTTTGGGTAGCAGCATCTGTCGCCAAGGTTTGGGTAGCAGCAGTGCTCGTCGCTGGGGCTGGAGGGACCGCAGTGCCTGTTGCCAAGGTTTGGGTAGCTGCTGTGCTCGTTGCTGCGGCTGGAGGGGCTGCAGTGCCTGTTGCTGAGGTTTGGGTAGCCACAGTTCTCATTGCCAGGGCTGGAGGGGTCACGGTACCTGTCACCAAGGTCTGGGTGGCCGCAATGCTCGTCGCCGGGGCTGGAGGGGCCGCAGCGCCCATTGCCGGGGTTTGGGTGACCGCAGTGCTCATTGCTTTGTTGTTAGGTCCAGAGACCTTCTCTTCCCCTTGGGGGTGCTGAGTTGTGTCGAACAGGGCTCGATAGGCATGGGCCAGGCCCCAGCACGTTGCAGTGATTTGTATCTCTCTGGAGCTGCCGGGGTGACAGCATACCTTTTCCAAATATTTTACTAGTTCTTCTGGATTCTGCATTTGTTCAGGGGTGAATTTCCAAAACACTGGAGGTGCCCACTTTTCTAGGTACTTGCCCATACTACCCCACACACCCTGCCACTCATAATTATCCAGCCTCGGGGCAGACCTCTGGGTGATCTTCTTAAATAGTTGTTTAACCTTAAACAAGAGCTGAACCACATTCAGAAGCATGCTAATTCCCAGCAGTAGGGCTAGGACCGTGCTGGTATCAACATCCCAAGAGTATTCAAATTTTTCAAAATTCCCAAACATCATTGTAACTGGACTGAAGGAGAAAGGAGAGGGGAAGAAAGGTATCCCACTCATAGACTGGTTTTCCAAGGAGGAAAGGTAAATGGTATAATTATTAATAGTTTCCCACAGATGGCTCCCGCAGTATAAAGGTGACAATGCTGAGTGCAAATACCGGATTAATTCCACAACTGATGACTTTATCATACCATAAACCAGTGTTATACAATACATCAAAGCAAAAACCTTAATCCACCTCCCACGGATGATAAGCAGGAGAAGAGGGACTACATACAGCAAGCGAGGTGATACATAACAGAACTTTAAAAACCAGAGCAACAACTCTAAGAACACATAAATCAACATAATGACCAGCGACTATTAGACCAATATAATGAATGCTTATAACAAATTTGTTTTAACGAGCTCTGGTCAGGTTTGTCGTTATCTCAACCCTTCGAGCCCCACGTTGGGCGCCAAAATGGACTGTCGTGGTTTAACCCCAGCCAGCAACTAAGCACCACGCAGCCGCTCACTCACTCCCCCCCCACCCAGTGGGATGGGGGAGAAAATCGGGAAAAAGAAGCAAAACCCACGGGTTGAGATAAGAACAGTTTAATAGAACAGAAAAGAAGAAACGGATAATGATAATGATAACACTAATAAAATGACAACAGCAATAATGAAAGGATTGGAATGTACAAATGATGCGCAGTGCAATTGCTCACCACCCGCCGACCGGCACCCAGCTAGTCCCCCGAGCGGCGATTCCCCGCCCCCACTTCCCAGTTCCTATACTAGATGGGACGTCATATGGTATGGAATACCCTGTTGGCCAGTTTGGGTCAGCTGCCCTGGCTGTGTCCTGTGCCAACTTCTTGTGCCCCTCCAGCTTTCTCGCTGGCTGGGCATGAGAAGCTGAAAAATCCTTGACATTAGTCTAAACACTACTAGCAGCAACTGAAAACATCAGTGTTATCAACATTCTTCTCATACTGAACTCAAAACATAGCACCGTACCAGCTACTAGGAAGACAGTTAACTCTATCCCAGCTGAAACTAGGACAGGAAGGCAAAAGCCCAGTTGGCCAGTATGCACCCTGAGCTCAGTTCTTATGCACAACATAATTCATATGCATAATATGCATTGGATTCAGGCTACAGCCAGAAGAGTGGATGGAAATATGGTGGCTGCAAACTCCAGTGTGCTAAAACCGGCTTTTACCTTGGTAGCGAAATATAACCTAGGCTGACCAGTGCTGCCCTTCAGCAGCCTCTGGTGGCAGGGCTCCTGCAAGGGCTCAATTTACTTTGTAGCTGCTCTTTTCCCAGCAGAGCCTTCAAGAAAGGAAGACAGCAGCAGTGCCGTTTCTTCCATAGACCATTCTTTAGGGGGATGACCTTAAAAAACAAGAAAAACAAAAAACCAAAACACACTGGTTTTTATGTGTCACGGTTTTCCCCAGATATTGGAAGTGTTTACTGTACTGCATTTTACAGCATTCTGCACCATTATAATGGGCTTATTTGTAGTTGGCAGTGTCTTTTGTGCCGTGATGTGTTTCTCATAACTACATAACTGTTCCTCTAGACTGATTTTTACAAAACATAGTTTTAAAAAATGTAAGCTCAAATGTATACCAAATCAAAAAATATGAAAGCATCATTAGTTGCCTAATTATGCCACAAAAATATTACATGTAGGATAGAGTCATCCTCATTGTCACTATATTGTAACAAAGGTAACAGCAGCAAGTAATGAAAATAATGAAGCCTGTGCTTCTCTTTCCACATAGAGTAATAGTGCTACCTGTACGTGTATAAGAGTTTGCGTGTGGCACAATGATAATAATTTTGTCAGCAGCTAATGTGTGTTAGACATCTCCCTGAAAGCATTCTATCTGGAACTAAATATTTAAATACAAGGGAGTGATTTGTCCTAGAGATCAATGACACTTACTGTTTTTTAAAACTAAGCCTTATTTCAAACATATTTGTCTCATTGTAACTTGCAGCCACTAGCTTTTGCTACAGCTTTGAGAATGACACTGCCTGCTTCCACAGATGTGGCCCTGACGTTTGAGTTACATCGACAAGAGGCAATGTGGCGTAATTGGCACTACCAGTCTGTGTGCAATCCAAGTATAACTCAGGCACTCTCTTCCACAGAGCTGCCAGTCTGGTGCCTTTCACAGGAATTAGAATTTGCTTTAAATCTTTATTCAGAAAGAAATCGTAGTGCTGGGGCTGCACAAGTGAAAGTGCATCAGAAACACCACCTGCCCTTCACAGTAGTGACTGGAGATATTGTGCTACCTCCTGCCAAGTGGACTGTTTAAAAATTTCTGAGAATATTAATATTATTATTAATATCAAAAGCACAACTATAACACAAGCCCACCTAGTGCTGCAGTTCATATACCTTTTCTTGTGTTTCAAATTCATATTAACACTGTTAAAGAGAAACACAGGACTTTTTAAGTGCTTCACAGAGCATGTGTGTGCATGTATGTATGTGCATGTGTTTCCTATTTCTTCTTGATTTTTTCCCTTGATATAATGCTTGCTTTTCTCTCTTAGTTTCTACTGAATTTCTGAAAAGCAACTGTAGTTACACATCTTTTTCTCTTGTT
Organism: Aquila chrysaetos chrysaetos; assembly: GCF_900496995.4. Taxonomy (NCBI): domain Eukaryota; kingdom Metazoa; phylum Chordata; class Aves; order Accipitriformes; family Accipitridae; genus Aquila; species Aquila chrysaetos. The sequence continues at coordinate 24,527,058 of NC_044030.1, read as the reverse complement.
CGTGCAAGACTAGCCCAGAGACACAAGAATTCATGTCTAATTGACAGTTCATTGTCACTTGCTTTACCCCATGCTTTAAGTTCTGTGTAGAGGCCAGAGACTGGAGGTGTTTACTCCTTGTAGAAGTTTACACAGAAGTATACCCATACAGCTATATTTGGTTCCTTGCAGAGACACCCATCTTTGCTCCAAAGTGATACCAGAAGATAAATAGTCCTGTTAGTGGAGTGTTCTCCTGCATCTAATTTACTTTACTGAAGCCACAGTGAAGTGCTGAATTAGTGTGAACTTAATGCCTCTGGTATGCAGAGCAACTTGTTCTGAGCTAACCTGATTATTTCCACACTGTACCATGTACTCAGCTAGACTAACTATAATCTAGCAGTGATTGATGTACAGCCTGGATACAGATTCCCAGCATTTTTAAGCTGATGAACTGCTTGTAAAATGAGAGACATCTTTTGTTCTCCTTACCTTCGATCTCTCATCTTTGCCTGACTGTAATTGAACAGGTTACTTACTCTTCCCTGTGCCATACTTAACTGTAAAATTTTTAGAAGTGGACTTTGCAATTTTAAAAATAAAAAATACAAGATTTTTAGAAGAGGAAAATAAGATACCCTGTTTCTTACCATCTTCTTCCTTGTGAAGGTAGGATACTTAGGAATTTTGAAAATCTAGCCACTTGGTTACCTAAATATAAAGTAAACACCCAAAGGCTTTCACTCTTACTAAAAAAGAGACTGGTCCACCTGTATTCACTAGCTGATGTCATTGGTAGACCTGTCTTGAAAGGTCTTTCATATTTATTTGAGCAGGGAAGGTTTGCATTTTAAGTGAGACGTTCCATTGATCATTTAATTTGCTGTCAGTAAGATTGCAGAAAAGAAATATGTGTTTTAGACCCACCGGGACAAAAACTGGTAGAAACCTTTTAAGTTTTCTAGATTCCTGCCACTAAAGCAGATACTGTTCTTTCAAAAATTTTCTAAATCTGCTGAGATGAAAAATCAGGGGGGAAAAAAAAAAAAGTCAGCTATATTTGTGGCAGTTTAATAACATCTGTGTCCAGTTCAACAATGACAGAAGAAATGGATACAGGGCGTCTGAAAAGTTCTTTCAGTTTGAAAATTCCGAGTCAAAACTTTTAGACATTTCCAAAAGGAAAATATTTTTTAATCTTTTTTTTCACAGAACTTTTATTTTCTTCAAATGTAGCGAATGTTCACCTTTCGGATAATTTCCCATGACAACCTGAACTACCCTCCATGAAATGTCAGTTACAGAACAGTTTCATAAGTGTTATCTATCAAATGCATTTCTGGGCTCAGAACCCCCCAGATTTTAAAGCAAAGTATATGAAAGTGTCACTGGAGATCATGTTTCTACAGGGGAAGTAAATTTGAGATGGGCGTGTGATGAAATGAATGATAACAAAGAAAAGCAATAAAAAGAAAGTTGAGTGGTTGTGGGTTAGAAGACGGGAAGCAGAAAGAAACTGTCGGATGCAGTAGCTGAGAGTTGCTTTGAAACAGGGAGAGCAAGAAAAAGGTGAATTTTGGCAGAGCTTGTTTGTACGAATGAACCTGCCTAACCTGGCAGGCTGGTTAAAGCAGTTTTGCAGAGCTTAGGCAGAGATCTGCATTGACCACTTGAGCTGTCTTTTAACAGCCACATTTGAAGGAGCATAATCTTGAGGAAAAATCTGTACATAAAGTTAATAATATAAAGCCCTTTGTGTTACTGCATTGGATTTTTTTCTGTTTTGATTTGAAACTGATCTCATGTTTGATCCCTCCAAGAGAAAACCTGGGAAGTTGAAAGATAGTGACTGTATGGCAAAAAATAACAACCTAGAAACAAGTAGTCCTCATTTTTATCTGGGCTAGTCATGATAACATCCCCTTTTGCAGCCTAGAAGCTTTGAAAACCATATGCTTGTTGACTTCAGGGGCTTTTAACAAATTTGGGAATGCCTTCTTCAGGAACTCTTAGATTGCTTCTCCCAGTTCATAGAACTGTTAGAAAAGAGTCCACTTGGGGATGATGAGAAATCTGGAACCAGTCAGTCCAAGATAAATCTGTGGAGTTTTACAAACAAAGTGGGATGGAAAATCTGCAAAGGGTAGCTCACTTTTGCCTGTGAGGGCCAGTATTATGTTTACTCTGCAGTATATATCAGGAAAAATGGCAGCTTAGGAGAAAACAAAAGAGACCAAGCATGTTTCCTGGTGCAAACAAGTCATCAAAAAAATACTAATTTTGCTACAATTTGTCTTTTTGGCCAAGTAAGTAGAAAGAAGTATGTTTTGAATTATTTAATGTAACAAGAAATCCAGATTTTTCTGGGCTACTTAGCACCCAAAATCCCACTTCCAATACTTACCTAAATTCTTAGATAATCCATAGATATATGTAGTCATATCCCTTGTTTTTGCTATTCCAGAGGACAAAAAAAATCACCATACTTCTTACTGAATTAAATTGCTGGTTACTGGCATTCATCTTCAGGTTAAAAGAGAAAAAAAGGAGGGAAGGAGGGGTGCGATAAAAAAAAAGTGTCATTGCCTACTTTCAGGCAGAGGAAAATTTCTTAATCTCTCTTGAAAAGGCTTCATTTCTAAGAGCTTACTAAGCTTTATGTCCAATTCTCCTTTCAAAGTTAGATTACGTATTGGGCCAGATTTTCAATAGGTATAATTCTGTTAGTCTGCTGGCCTCTAATGCACTCATCATAGTTTAAGCCACCAAAGAAGGTTTGGCTCTCAATCTTCTGTGAAGCTGTCTTTACACCAGTGAAAATCAGAGGTCACTGGTCTCAGAGTATTCTTTATCATAATATAATTTTAAAAGCTCATATATGTCCTAGGGTTTGATAGGAGCAATGGTAATGCTCAGCATCTCCATATGCCAAGCCTTATTTTCTCTAATAAAAAACAGTTCCACGTATTTTATGGCTTTGTGATAGCGTCACATTTAGGGGGCTCAAAAATCACCACTGGACTTATGTCATCTCTATTACAAGGGTCAAGTGTAGTAACAGGGAAGCTAGTATCTGACTTTGAAGGACATTTTACTAGTTTGTGTTTTGGGTTTTTTTTTAATGTCTTCAAGTCCAACAGTTTGTAAGAAGCCGCTTGAAGAAGTCAGGGTATACTGGTTTCATACAGCCTTGTGTGACTTCAAAATTTTTCTGATTAAAAAAATTGTTCCTCCCTTCCTAAACAAGGAAGACTTGCCCATATGGATGATATAAGAGCATGTGATGGGTATACCTACTCATGCTATTCAACCTAGAGAAAATGCATTTGGATTTTTGGAGGAAAACTGTGGAGAGAAAGTAGTAAATAGCAGTCAATTGTGTCACTGACTATTCCCCTTATACATGACAGAATCAGTTGCAATGAAGGTAACTTTTAAAAGCTGAGAGTGCCACCATAGTGGCCACTGGCAGTTTCATGAGTGTCTCCTGACTTGCTGAAGAACATTTCTTTCTTCTAGGGCAGGAAGGAAGTTATCAGCTCCATAACTGAGCTGACCATATTGTAGTGATTTTTGACTGTGAGCACTTTTATTTTTAAATCCAAGGGGGCATATATCCATTCTGAATGAGTACAGCATTTTGGGACTCATGGTGAAATTCGACCTCCAATCACAGCTACGGCATAATGCCATAGCCCAACCTCACTGCCGTCTCTTAAATGTCTTGCATGGGATCCTGAGAAGTGAGATCAGTGGAATCAGGAAGCACATGCTTGTCTGCCAAGGACTATGGAAGCAGTGGGACCATCTTTCTTCACTGATACCAAATGTAAACAGATGGGTTAGAAAAATTGCTAAAACAGTGCAGTAATTGTCAGCCTGCAGTCAGCCAACACAGAAGTAAAGGTAGAGCAAGTAAAAGAGTACTGAGCAGGAGATGCAGGACTTCCAGCTGAGCAAGAGTCTGGAGGAACCCACAATTAGCATTAAATTCTGAAAATGTAAGCCAAGATTTGTCTCCACATTGGTTTTTTTATCAGGTTTAAAGCAAGAATAATGGATCTTGTCTCCTTTGAAACGTACTTTGACAATTGTACTACACAGGTGCTATGTACTATCAACAATACAAATAAGGCGTTTTCATGAATAATCCTTTATATAAGAGCAAGCACGCCTTACTTTAATTTATAATGAAATAGATTCTTCTATAATGAAGCAGTGCTAGTTTAGAACTATGCCAAAGTTTATTGGTCTTGTCTTCAAACATTCCCAGGTACATTGCTATTGTTGGGGAAAAACAAATTCTCAAGTACTTTCTAATATCTGTCTTTGTGTCTGTAATTGATATTGTGTCATTCCCTCTTCCTGCACAACCTCCAACATGCTTTACTTCAGGCAACCCGAAGTGTATAAGCGTAAGAAGTTCCTTTTGACCTTGGAGATATTTTCACTTTATGTCGAATGCAAATTGCTGCATTCAATCTCAGAGGGAAATGTGCTTTTATGAGTACCTTTTGTAGGCCTTGATTCTCTGTTTGGTGTATCATCTAGAAAATGTCGTACAAAATGTTTTGAGCTAAACGAGGAGCATCTGCAGCTCTGAAACAAGGGATGGATGTGTGGGTTATAAAATAAAACTAGTTACCAATGATATGCAAATTGCAAATGATTCATAGCTTCTTGTGAATTTGGTAAAACACTTAAATACATGTCTGAAGCCTCTTCAAACATATTCAAATAATTTCAGCCTTTTAAGGGCAAGATCATGATGTTTTTATAAGGAGTGTGGATAGTGTCCTTCTCCACAAGTAATCTAATTGACATAATAAATTAAGGTAATAACAATATGATTCTTAAGTTCACCAGAGGCTCCTCAGGAGATTTCCAGAGTATTTTTTGAGACCATACTGCATTTTTCTACATATTGGGGTCAGTATCCTATAGAATACCGGTGAAAAATAAGTCTCCATTCTGTGCTTAATGGTCTAAGTATTAGCATGATGTACGGTAAAAATATTAATACGGTGTCATATTGAAGGTGATTATCCTTGCTTGTACAGCTTCTTAAAATGGACCTGAGCTGATGCTGACACTTAGGAGCCAACTGCTTCACCATTATTACACCTTACCACATCATCCTAGAAGAGTCTAGTATTATTACAGAAAGTCAAAGTTTAACTCTCCTACCCTGTATCTCATCTGTTGCAGTGCTTGTATATCCTTTGCTTTCTGTTTTAACTCACGGGTATTTTCTTCTTTTCTTGCTAGTAAGATATTTTGATCATAAATTGTTTTGAGAAAGCTATGTACCTCTGCTGAATGCTGTGCTTTGAAAAGTTTCAATAGCTATTCAATTATCCAGTAAGGCATAGCCCTTCAAATTCTTATTACTTAAATAATGGGTAGAAAGATTAAAATGAATGGACAAAGAGCAGAAATAGAAATAACTTGAAACAGAGAGCCAGATATAAAAGGAAACAAGTTTAGAGGAGCCTCCCTTGTAGACAGAATGTGTGGATGTCTTTACAAATACGTGCGTAGTGGTATCTCTGTCTTTTTTCCCTTTAAAGTAGCTTGTTAGTGTGGAAAGTTGCCCTTTCATTCACTTTCCCCTGCTACACTGAAGACAAGGGAAGATGTTCTTAGAATATTCAACAAAATGCACAGCCACTCAGGCTGCATTACCCAGTGTGTGCTTGTTTCGAGTTCATCATTACTGAAGGGAAAAACATTTTCTTTTCCTATTGTAATTTTAGATTAAAGCTAATTGGTTTTGCCCTATAAGGAAAAGAAGACTTCAGATGATTTCTTTCCCTGTGGAAAAAACAGAGTTAATTATAAAACTGATATTGTCACTCAGCAGAAGATAAAACTAAATCTGTCATCTTGTATGACTGCCTTCCTATCACCACATGAAAGCGAGAAAGAAAGAGCTGTCTGTTTGCTCAGCAGTAGTCCATTTGAGAAGAGAAAAAGAGAACTCAGCTTCAGTAAAGGTATGTCAAACAGTGATGCCAGGAGGCATTTTCAAGCATCATAAATGAAAGAAAAGGGAGACCCCAGACTGATGTAGGTAACATTGCCATAAGCACAATTAGTATAGTATGAATCAATGCTAGAGAAATGTACCTTAAGGCCTCAGTTGCTCAAAACTTCTGAACTCTGAGAAAGGTGTCTACTGGGAACAAAAGCATGGCTTATCAAAATTGCAGTGTGACAATAAAAGTCTTACAGTCAGGGCCTTACATTCAGTATTTTCAGTTTTGCTACTCTCATCTGAAGATTTCTTTTAGTATTAACCCTAAGTCAGCAACCCAGCTGCAGATCAAAATATACATATAGCAATGTCTCCACCTCCCATGGTCTATTTCATTTTTGGCTCACATCTGTCAATAAATGGGAATGTCTTTATTTTGTAGTTGATGCATGGTCTACTCACCCCGACAACACTTGCAGTAAAAATTAATGCTTCATTTATATTAAATATGCTTGTTATTCCAGGGTTTTAGTAGAAGACACCTCTGGGGTTTAAACAGATAAAGGTGCAAAATTTTGTTAGTGCTTCCATAAAAAGGTAAAGATTTGTGAATTAATGTATTTTATTTAAACAAAAACTTTTTTTTTTTAAAAAGCTTAAATAGCATAAGGAATACTATGGAACAGACTAATCTGTGCTCATCCAGCATATGTTGGTGCATTGCTTTTGTGATTTATGTTGCTTGAAGAGACAGTATAGAGCAATATTCATTGCTTAGAGCCTGAAAAAGAATGGAAGCCTCATGATGGGATATAGCAGAAAACTCCCCTGTGGCAAGATTTTGAAAACCCGTCTCAGTCTGAGCAATTCTGAAGGCAAAGGCAAAAATGACCCCACAAAATGTTTTTGAATCTGGGAATAAAGTTGCCTTTGATGAGGTTACTTAGAACCCTGGAAGAGGTAAAAGGATCAGGGAAATTCTGAAGGTTGCCAGTTGAAAATAACTTGTGGAAAATGTGGACTGTATTCAGGGAAGCATTTAATATATGTTTATGCTGTAAAATTACTTCTACATGTGGAAAACAATTGCTTTCCTTAGATAGGCAAATATATTTCTATACAAGATAATAGAAGTTAGAGGTGAAAAATACTTGATTAGATCATTTTCTCTGTCCTCTTCCATTGAAATAATTTTAGAAAGCTGTACACTGTTTGAGCTTTCTGAATGGCTGTCAGCAATCTCATACCCATGTCAATAGTGTTTTTCCTTAAAAATTCAATTTTGTATTAGCAATAGCACTCGAAGAAGTAGTGCCTTTCTGTGATATAGTAAGTTTTTTTAATCTTCTTAGGTGATTACAATCACTAGCCTTTCAAATTTGTGCCTTATATGATCACACAAGCTTTGATATTAAATTTCCCCAAAAAGGCACTACCAGAATTACTTTGTTTTCTTATTTTATTATCACACATTTCTAAAGCAACCATCATGAACGTCTTCTTACACAAACATATCCAATATAGGATTTCTCTCAAAATGGTAATAGAGCTCAATAACCTCTTCTGTACATCTGAGTCTTTAATAAAATTGTCAGATATTAAGTGGAGTCCAGAGATCTCAACCCTTGCTAATAAAATGTTTTACTGGGAGATATATGTTATAACTTGCCTTGAAAACAGTAAAATATATAAATGGAGATAGGAAAGATTAAGCCTTTTAACTTCAGGAGGAAGCCACAGCTACAGAACTTTCCATTATATATATATATATAAAAATATATATATATATATATACACTTGCTCCTTAGCACACTTGCCTTTCTGGATGCAGCTGAGAAACTGCAAGCCAATGGTAAGGTGTCTAGTCCTCCAACTGTTCAGGATTTGGTAAACATAAATTTTAGAAATTCACGTAACTATGTAGGCATATAAATGGAGTTTGGACCTCAGATTGGGTGCACAACTAAGCAGGCAAACCACTATTGCGAGCACTGACAGAGTATACTTTCTGATGCAGGGAGCAGCATGTGTTGGAATCTAGTGGGCAGTTACTGGGTTGATTTTTCAGATAATTTCAGTCACAGTATAGTACAGAAATCTACCTTGGCTATGGCATAGGTGATGTTTGTGCCCTGGGATGACTCTAGGGTAGACTTTCATTCAGCAGAAAATGGCATGACTGCCATTGGTCTTTTCGGCCTCTGTGACTGTCTGAGAGCCAAATGGACTTTGCAGCTACTACCTATATGAAAGTGAGCAGATAAAAAGTCTCACTCCAGTCAGGCAGCCAGTCTGGAACAATGCAAACAGTTTGAAAATACTTCTGCTCATCTCCTCTTTTGTATTGAAGCTCCCTAATGCACTTTTCAAGCAGCAAGAATCTGTCTGCTCTAGTGCTACATCGTTAAGAAATTTGAATATTATAAAGCATTGAAAATTATTGCATGTGGAAATATGATACTGAACCAGGGAGGCTGCTGACACAGTGTAGAAGATAGTCTGAAATTTGCTGCCTGGTGAGTCATAGGGAATTGAAGATTTCCTTTTGCCTCCACAACAAAAAATATTTGGTTTTTCTCCTGAGGTCGTCTCAGCCTGTGCCACCTCTACCTTTGCAGAGGCCTGGGGGATAAATGGCATCTTGGTTTCTCTTGTTCTTATCTTGAAATAGACTCTGGATTTATTTTTACTGGGAAATAAAATGTAGATAAGGTTTTTGGGTGTGCTGCAGATACATGTGTAACATATGGAATGCCAGCCTAAAAGTACAATCCAGTGTCCTTTGCGGTCTTGATTTCTATGAATCTTATTTTCTGCTGCAATAAACCCAAACATTTATCTAGAAGCAGAAAGACCCTGTGGTATCTATGCAGTATTCTCAAAAAATTGTTTGGTCAAAGTTACCATGTAATTATAAATGGTATAGGAAAACTTTGTTCCTGACATTGTTCTCAGTGTTGCCAGCGTCAGTCAGACTTGAATCCATGTAAAGTCACTGGAGCCCACCCAGCATGAGTCGAACCAAATGAAATCAGAACTGACACTGCAAGCAGTGGTTAGTTAAGGTATGGATAATAACTGTTGGGTGGTGTTTTGTGGCTTCTTTGCTGTCTGCTCATTAAAAATCAGGCTTGTGATCTTCAATAGTAAACAAGAGACTGAGAGCTCTTACCGGCCTCTGAAAACCTTTTGGTAGTGCCACAAGTATCCATATATGCAATAAAGTAGCAATGTAAATTGTGTCAGATGTCTGCAGTTCTGTGTGTTTGTGCCTGAGAGTACAGCATTTTCAGGCAATTGCTTTCCCAGTGTTTTGCTTTTCCCTCCCCTGGAAGGATGATTCTATAATGGTGCTCATCACTTGTACTCATTCTGCAGGCAGGCATGCTGGGCAAGTAGCTAGATCACTGTACAATACAAAAAATTAAAAAAAAACCAAAACAAAACAAAAAAACCCCCACACCTCTGATAATCTTCACAAATTGTTAATAAAAGTGTCAAATGACATTTCCCTTGTCATATGGGTGTCATTAAAAAAAAGCAACACAAACCAAAACATTCTACTACTCAATCTGTGAAGCAAATATAAAGTTATGTAATATTGCCATTTGTGCCTGAAGGGCTTTCTATTTCTATTTCCACTTTTGACATCTTCAGCACAGTGTGATATTATTTCTTCTTTGGGACCTTGACTACAATGGCATTAAAGACATTCAGCAAAAGCAGAGTCGATGCCATAATTTGGGTTGACTTCATGATACAATTCCTAATCTAAGTATTTAACATGGTGCATAGATTTTTAGGACACAAAATCTATCTCTGTCTCCTTTTTATACTTCTTTTACTATAGGGTTTAAGGCTTTATTCTAAGAGGGATTATTTTCTTGCTTTTGCTGAGAATTTCTGTCAGGTTATTTCCCCTCCAAAACCATAGTTTAATGTGTTATTTGTGAAGCATCTAACTATTCAACCTTTACAGTACCATTAAATCAGGTGTGCATGTGGGCTGTGAGCAGTAGCAAGCAACAAAAGCAGAAAGAGGCTTTTGTGTTCTATTAAAACATCTTTGTGAGTTTAACACCCCACCGCCAATTTTAGTGTTGATGATGAAAATTGTTGCTAGGAGAAGAAATAGAAGAATTTGGGTAGCATTTCCATCCTGCACCCCCAATACAGCTGAACTTCAGAGTTTTGGTTAGCCAGAGACACCCATGCTGCTTGTGAATGAGATTGTCTAAAAACATGATCTAGTTCAGTCCTAAAACACTAGCTTGCATGCCAGGAGGATTACAACCCTATTACCACTGTGCTGTGCCCAAGGTACCATGTCCTGTTGAAATACCTTATGTGCCTCTTCTATTTCAATTAGCACATCCAAAATTAGGTAAGAGATCGCCAACAACTTCAGCACATCATTTATGCATACTTGTTATATATTTCAGCTCACAGATTTCATGTTCTTTAAACAAGAAAGTAGCTTCTGTGACATATTCTGTGATAAAGCAGGGATCTAATTCTGATGTCCTCAGACCTTGTGTCATCATTCATATCTGAGGAAAGTGCATATTGCTATTCAAACATGATGATGTACAATTGCACCAGGTATGACTGGCTGTGTAAAACACACAGCAGGGGGGAACCAGTCCCAAGGCCCTTCCCTGTCACACATCAATTTGCATTGTCTCTTTTGGCTTCAGAGATACTATTCTAACTCTATACTATTAAAAAGCATGAACATTCCCTCAGTCTTCTTGGAAAGACAAAAATCCTTATCAAAATGGATTTCACGGGAGTGCATAATTACTATAAACTAAGGCCTGAGTAGTCTCATAGTTCAACGTTTCTGCATATGCCGCATGATATAGCACAATGATACAATCCACATCAGAATTAAACACTTGGTTTGACACAGCAGATTTTGTTATTGGAATTACATTGGAGCCAGGTGTTTTCCTTCTAGCTTTAGAAGGCAGGAGTTAGACAAAGGTTGACTGCTTAACCTCAATCCAAAATGAAACTAGTTTATCTCATAGACTAAACAGAATATAATTTGAAGCTTATTTCTTTGCTTCATGTTGGAACAAAGTAGGTTGGCTTTATGGTCTGAATAATTTTATTTTGCATTATTAAGTTGATGCTATTATAAGCAGCTAGCAGTCACTCAGCAATAGAGACATTTCTTCATACCATTATGTTTGGATTTAACTTTTCTGACCTTTATAGGTTATCTAACAGAGAGAGAAAGCTTGAGACATATCTTATTGTGCCAGACAATATATACAGTAAAGACAAGCTGCAAAGAGCCACGGTTTCATAGCATAAATCTTTTTTGCCTCAGCCAGGTTGGAAGTGCTCAGTAATTCACAGGAACAACCTTTAATTTACTGTTTTCCCTGGATACCACTGAGGGCTGGTAGGAGGGAAAAAACTTATTACAAAGAGCATCTTTTCTCTATTGGAGAGCAAAGATAGGAGGCAAAGCATGCCAAGGATTGGTTATTGCTTCTCAATTGCCTATCATCTTGAAAACTGAGCTTAAATCTCTTTGCAAATAATAGTTTAAAGGTACGTTAGCAATTTCTTTAATTTTATAGTAGGCAGAAAACAAAATCAGAGACACTAGTTAAATTATTTTAAACAGCTAGTGTTTGTTTTAATATGTCAGTGAGCTCTGAAGATATACTTATTCCCTGCCATGATAAAATGTCTCCTCCTGCTCAAGTTCTGAGGTCCCTCTATAAGCTACAAATGAAATTTTGGAGGATAAAAGATCATTTGCAAGGCTTTGTCACAGGTCTTGGGAATCTTGTTTGTTCTCTTTGCTTGTGTATCAGAGCAGTTGCTTATACTTCTTAGGTAGGGAGAAGAAGAAAGAGAAAGAGCAAAAATGTCAAATATAGAGAAAATGAAAGGAATAGAAACTTCAGAGTCTTTTCTAGTTCAAAGAATAATATTATTTATTTTGTATTTACTTGCTTTCCTGCTATGGTAAGTTTCTTGCTTTTAGTAGCTTCAGGTGCATTTTCATTATTCAGTAGAAGGAGGCATGGTTGCCAGCACCATAACTGTGTGCTTTTCAGTGCCATTAGGCAATGAATGTCAGTAGGCAATGAATGTCAGTAGCATTTATGGTTACTTCAGTTACTGTAAGCTCTATAGGCTCTATTGAAAGAGCTGCACAACCATGACAGAGAAATTTGCACAGTATGAAGAAAGACAGCAGCAGTTAAAAGCATACTGCTTCAGACCATGACTTCTGATTTCTCAGAGAATCACTCACAGCACTATGCACTTCCTTGAACAGAAAGTCATGTCTCAGTTCAAAGAAGAAAGGCTCCTCCTAAACAAATGCTTAGCATGGTGTTTCAGGGGCATTTCGGGAATTCCCAGAGTGTTGCACATAACAGACACTTGAAGAAAAGCATCAAATAGTGTATTTGTAATCCCCAAGTCATATGAAAATGACATTAGAATTGGACTGGAGTGTATAGAACAGAAAGAGGTGAAATAACAAGTAATGTTTGGGACAATCGTGCTCTGATTCTTCTCTTTCATGTAAGTGTAATCTCAAAATCATCATATTTTTTCTATTATCAGAGGACTTTCCTTTTTTTTTTTAAACCATAGAGACAATTCACTGAACACTTCAGAAAGGAAAGTATTTAGAAAATTACTCGAATCTGAAGATCTGAAACATGAACTATTGAAATTTTTCCCCTTTATGTTAGTAATGTGTTAGGATTTCACTAGTACTATACAACCATTGTTCACAGTTAGCAGAGTTAATGAAGCTTTTGTTTTATACATTGTTGGCGGTATTTTTATTCCAATATTTGACAATTCCATTTCATGTTTTTAATATATATAATCAGTTTTATTTGAATAACATTTAATTTCAGTCTATTTGAATAACATTTAATTTAATTCTAATACTCAGTCTTTCAATTACTGCTTATGTTGGAAGGAGTTGTTCTACACCAGCCTGCTTCTCAGTTCCCTGGCCCTTGTGAAAATTTTTTTAATACAGGTTTGCTACAACATTTAACACTGATACATGCAGCAGACCTTATACCAATGGAATATTTGTGTGTATTATAACTTCAATAATAATGTGCTTCAGGGTGTGGTATCTCCCTCTCCACAATACGCCTGGTAACACCTTTTTCTTTCTTCCATCAGGAGACCATCCTTTATCAGCTTTCACCAGGAGGCAATGCCTCCCAACCCTTTTAAGGTGATTTCCTCATTATTTATGTTGAAGGTGATTTAATACTATCCTGTTCTGTATGTGTAACACAAAGCAGTTTTATCACTAAAATGTACAGCAGTCACCTGGACAGTATTAGATTGACATCTCAATAACTATAGTCATTGTAACTATTACTAGCTGTACTGACAGGGCATTTAAGTCCAATTTCAGTATATCTTTGCCTTTGAGACTCTAAAGACCCATACATTAACTTGATTTGTTTATGATTAACTGAAAATTGAAAACTCCACATGGTGTGAACAATAGCTTGAGGTTGTCACCCATGTTTTAACTGACAACTGAGTACTGAGGCAGTGTTTTCTGAATTAGGGTGTTTTCATAAGCAGAAAGTACAAGGCATTTAATTACCAAACCTTAGCTTTTAGTATTGTTCTTATCATTATTATTGTTGTTGTTATTATTATTATCCTCCTCATCATTGTTATTTATTATTATTTAGAAGATTCTTACAAAATGAGTGAAATTACCTGTGGGCTAACGTGTGATACCAGGCTTTGAATCATCACTCTGAGAGGAGTTCCAATGATTTGAGTAACATGTTTCAGGCCTCATGTAAATATTAGTTGAGTTTCCCGGTACTTTTTTCTAACTGATTAAAAATTCAGTCTCATCACGCATCTTTCTTCCTCCTCATAGGACTTGGAAGTGGTAACACGTTATGTTAAGTCATGCTGGGAGAAGTTGCTGAGTACAGTCATCATAGAATCATAGAATCATTTAGGTTGGAAAAGACTTTTAAGATCATCGAGTCCAACTGTAAACTTAGCACTGCCAACTCCCACTAAACCATGTCTCAAAGTGCCACGTCTACGCGTTTTTAAATACCTCCAGGGATGGTGACTCAACCAGTTCCCTGAGCAGCCTGTTCCAGTGCTTGATAACCATGTCGGTGAAGAAACTTTTCCCATTATCCAATCTAAACCTCCCCTGTCAGGCAGGCAGGTCAAATGCACACCCTTCCTGCTGCTGTCACTGGCATTGGGAGTCAAAGAGATTACTGCTCTTGTGTTGCTGTCCTGAGGAAGTGTGGGGAGGCCCCCTAATTTTTATGTGCTAACTTGTTGAGCTAACTGTGGAATTTATACCTCACCATCTACCTCTTGCACTTGAAGAACATTACTGTTTTTTTCCAGGGTATTTTCTGACATGCTTTTCTGCTGATTGGCAATATTATTTGAGCAGGTATCTGAACAGCACATTTCATTTTCCTGGGTCGTATAGGTTGCTAGGCATGTCTCAAGTAGTGGTAGAGACAGGAGAGGGGGTGGTCCTGAAGCACTGTGGTTGAGAGAAGAATTGCGTCTGTCGGGCAGATGTCAGCTTTAAGCAGGTGTGAATCAGTATGATTGTGCTGGGCTGTGTTAGCACAATGCCACAGTGTCATCCAGTCTTGTACCACGTGACATCTTATTATGCTAATGTATTTATATAGGTGGATAAAATTAGAGTTGCCATTGTAGCAATTTTGGATTGCCTAGATTTGCATTTTTAAAATCATTTTTGTATGTCATGCATTTTGTTATTCCTCCTACATATGTCAATAAAGGTAATGTATAAAATTTTATTATCAGTGATGCTATTCTGCTTTGTTTGTAATTGCTATGCTGTTGTAATACTAAGTGAGAAGAGTTATTTTAAAAAGTAAAATTCTATTACTATATTTTAAAATCATCGTAAGTGTATCTATACAAAGAAATGTCATTTCTTGGTGTGAAAGCATCGTACAAGCTAATCTCTGTTCTTGTTTACTTGTATTATAATAGAGTCCGTTACTTTTTTTATAGTAGGGACCAAACACTGTACAGATTCCAGAGGTTATTACCTTTCACCAAAAGCTGTAAATGTAAGTAGAGAATACTGATAAATGAGAGTTGCAAAGAAGCCTTATAAGTACCATTTTTTTAACCTGAGAGGACTGCCTAGCTAAACAAAGACAACATCTGTAAATTCATAGAATCATAGAATCATTTAGGTTGGAAAAGACCTTCAAGATCATTGAGTCCAACCTTTAACCAAGCCCACTAAACCAAGTCCTGAAGTACCCTGTCCACTCGCTTTTTGAATACCTCCAGGAATGGTGATTCAACCACTTCCCTGGGTAGCCCATTCCAATGTTTGACAACCCTCTCAGTAAAAAAATTTTTCCTAATACCCAACCTAAATCTCCCTTGCCTCAACTTGAGGCCATTTCCCTTTGTCCTATCTCCAGCCACCTGACAGAAGAGACCAGCACCCACCTCACTACAACCCCCTTTCAGGTAGTTGTAGAGAGCTATAAGGTGTCCCCTCAGCCTCCTTTTCTCCAGACTGAACAGCCCCAGCTCCCTCAGCCGCTCCTCATAAGACTTGTGCTCCAGGCCCCTCACCAACTTGGTTGCCCTTCTCTGGACACGCTCCAGCACCTCAATGTCCTTCCTGGAGTGAGGGGCCCAAAACTGAACACAGCACTCGAGGTGCGGCCTCACCAGTGCTGAGTACAGGGGACAATCACCTCCCTGCTCCTGCTGGCCACACTATTTCTGATACAGGCCAGGATGCTGTTGGCCTTCTTGGCCACCTGGGCACACTGCTGGCTCATATTCAGCTGGCTGTCAACCAGCACACCCAGGTCTTTCTCTGCCAGTCAGCTTTCCAGCCACTCTTCCCCAAGCCTGTAGCGCTGCATGGGGTTGCCGTGACACAAGTGCAGGACCCGGTACTTGGCCTTGTTGAACTTCATAGGATTGGCCTCAGCCCATCGATCCAGCCTGTCCAGATCTCTTTGTAGAGCCTTCCTACCCTCAAGAAGATCGACCCTGCCTCCCAACTTGTTGTCGTCTGCAAACTTGCTGAGGGTGCACTCAATCCCCTCATCCAAATCATCGATAAAGATATTAAACAGAACAGGGCCCAACACCGAGCCCTGGGGAACACCACTTGTGACCCGCCGCCAACTGGATTTGGTCAGTATCTTAAAGTTTGTCCCATGTGCTGGATTCTGTAATGAGAATAAATTTCTGGTGTGTTTAGTGGTATGGCAGGCACACGTGCAAGCTGTGTCTTCGAAGATGTGGCCTTGTATTCACTGCACACATAATGGCAGATGCAGGTCCATCAGAGCTTTTCTGAGCACTGGCCCAAGTGGAAAATGTACACAGCTGGATGCAGCATGCTACCACAGCTTCCCTCCTGTCCTGGGTCCCTGTGTACCAGCCTCAGCTGGCTGGAGGATCTGTGGTCTTTGACTCACTTTCTCTACACTACCGGATCCTAGTACAGACAGAGGCTGCCCTGCTGTGAGAAGAACACAGGGAGCATACATACAGCTGCAAGGAAATGTGAGAGAAACAACTAGGTGAGATCCATGCATATTAAGCGAGTTTTGACATATCTGAATCTATGGCAAGGAATGAAATTGAAGTAATTTCAATGTAATGCCCATCCAGTTCCTTAACCAGAAGTCCTTTTTTTGTTGTTGTTCACTGCTTGTGGGTTTGATGCATATAGATATTTGAAAAGTGTGAAGGCATATCTGAGTGGGGTACATGAATCTGCAACTAACAGCTGTGTAGATTGTGACAGGAATTTTCCATGGAACATTTAGTCAAATGAATACTATTACATTCATTGTACGTTTCATTTGCTAACGAAAGATGTCCTTTTTTATCTGATGATACTCAGTGCTCCTGCTTTATGTTGATGTTGGGTTTAGAGGCTTCAACAAAAAATAAATGAAAATAAAAATTAAATTAAGATCTCTGTAGACAGCTCACTTCTACCCTAGCAGATCTGACATGAGAGCTTGTGGTGTAAAATGTGGTCCTCAAGACAAAAGTTATGTTATGTATTGCTCCTGATCTTTTCTTAAAATTTAGTTTGACTCCATTGGCAGATTGTCTTATATTAGAGATAACTCTTGGCAAAGTTTCAGAACTGTTACAGTTACTGCATGATGACTGCAGAGAGAAGAGCAGTAAGCCTTCAGTTTATGATACTGTATGTTCTTTTCTGTAATACATAATTGCATTCACATATTTCTTATCTATAGTTTTTCACATCATATTTTCAATGTGGAAAATAAGTGTCATAGTATTAAACACTTTGTTTTGTTGATTGGTTTTCCAGTCCGCTCCTGATCCTGCTCAAACACACTGACAACTGGACTCTGTGTCTGACCCTTTTAGAAGTGGTTGAGCCTCTCTCCTGTTCTGCACAGGATAAATATGTAAAACATGCTACAACATCAATTTCAATTGCAAAACCCACCTTTTTCAGGTTTTAAATTTAGATTTAATGAGCAGGTGACTCAGAATCAGTGCCATCACCTGATGTCCAACAGTTGTATTAAATAAGTTGGTGGTCTCATGGTGTGCTAGCCCTGAGCAATGACATGCGTTTCTAGGATGCCCAAGCTGGCCTAAGCAGGCTTGCTTTAGGACTGATTGCCCTGTTTTTCCCAGCAAATTACTCAGGCTTCTCCATGTTAGGCTCCACTGCACTCTAAGAATATGCCTTTAGCACTCACACTTAGTGAGAAAGCACTGTTGCTACTCTGACTAGCCCCAGGAAGAAACTTTCAGAGAGTAAATGTGTGAGGCAAGCTCATTTATTGAAGTCTGAAGTAAAATACAAAAAAATCCTGCAATGTTTGCAGCCCTGTGTTGCATTACATGGTAAAGGAATTTGGCAGAAAATAAACCCTCTTGCATTCCAGCTTATCCTCAGATGTCAGAGGGGCTGGGGGTGGCTAGGTTTAGTTTCTGAGTAATGTCCAATCCAGCACTATAAGTCTGGCCATGTAACTATTACAACGAAGGATGCACTTATAGCACACTGCACTCTCGGCTTAGCCACGTTCAACGCACGAGAATTACCAGACTTAGGGAGTTTGGTTGCGTTAATGAACTATCACGACTAGATTAATGAGCAGTGCAGTTTATTAAAGCAACAGTACAGGTTCTTTTGGATTGCCGGTGATAAATACACTGTCTGCAAAGCATGCACAAATGATAATACAGTCGACTGTAAGTGCATAAAATTAGGAAAGAAAAGAGCTCTAAAGAATTCTAAGTTTCCTGGGGAAGCACTCAGTACAGCTGAGTGTTTGAATCTCACCCAATAGGCGTCCCTATGGGGGGGAAGAGAGGTTCAGCCTGTCGACTGATCCCAGAAGTGAGCGATGTCCTCCCGACTTGTCTATGATGGTATCTTCCCTAATAGTCTTCCTCTTTTGGGGTCTTTTTATACTATTTTTCCTTTTAGGTGGAGCTTGAGTGACTCTAGTCATACATACCTTTACTCTGATTGGTATAAAGTTCTCTCACTTTGCTTTTAAAGGTATATGCTAGAAAGAATTGAGAACGCATGCTGCATTGGGGGGGTGGTTGCACCTTGGAGGTGGGTAGCTTTTGGGATGGAGGTGTGTTTTGGTATTATAATGAGCAAGGTTCACCCAAAGGACATGGTGTTACATGTCAGTACCCCAGAACTGGGCACATGTGATATAAATCAGAAGTAGGGCATTAGACCGACAGAAGCCCCATTATTTTACCTCCTTGCCTCAGTGGATTCGATGCAGGGACCAACCATTCTTGTTCCTGTCATTCCAGATCCCTATCCCTGTGATCACAGAGCCTGGCCGTGGCGCCTCCGCTCCACTCCACCCTCTGTGTTACTTTTCAGAGTCAGCACACCAATGTTGCTAACATCTACCTGCAGGGTTGCAGGTTATGTTGCTTAGGGAACTACCATGGAACTGATTCTTTATGTGTCCATTGCATTCCACCCTGGAAGTTCACCTTCCCTTGATGGGAGGGGGGCGGGTCATATTGATAAGTCACCTCCAGCAATCATCCCACACCCTGTTGTTAGGAATTCCCAAAATATTAAGTAAGTAGGGGTAGAGGATTGCATCAGAACACCAAAAGATGCAGCTGAGATTATTTAACTCAGTTTTGGTTACATAAAACTGACTTGTATATTACAGCCTGGATTTTCTATTTTCCATTTGGATTAATTTTATAGCCATTCCATTTTTAAGCTAAGCAGGCAAATGTCAGTCTGTCATAGGTTTTTCATTTCTGTGGAGGGAGAATGAAAGCTTTGCTGAGAAATGAGCCTGGGTTTTTAAAAAACAGGTTTTGATGTTATAAGAGTAGTTTAAATACAAAATAACTGATTCCCTTGTGTTATAGGGACATTACATAAGTATGCAACCAAATATTTTTAAATAACTGAAAACATTTACACCATAGTAAGTATATGTGGATGGTCACTGAGATTTGGGATATGGAAGTTTCAAATAACTTATTTTTGTATAAGCAAGACGGTCCTGTTCTAACCAAAAATACAGTTAGATTACAACTTACATTAGTAATGCAATTGAGAGAGTGAAAAGAAATACCCATTCAAGCTTGACATTACATATAAAAATCACTGCATCATTTGGAAGGCTAATGTTATCCTCTCTAGGTTTTGTGTATGTGTGAATGCTAATGCTAACTTATATTCAACAAGATAGCACTAAGTGTCCCATAAATATGTCAGGCCATTTAATTGTTGTTTTAAACCACTGCTGTCCGAAGTCTGTAGTGGATTTTTTTAATTTCTGTGATAAAAGCCATAAAAAAGACAAGCACAAAAAAAGCCAGCTATCTTACCACTACTGTTACCTCCACTGTAAATGTCTTCTGTGTTGAAAAGAAGGTATTATGAGCTTCTCAGTAATCTGAACTCACCAGAGATTAACCGTGGGTTTTGTCAGATTCCTTGGCTGTTCATAGTTGTTAGGAAAATGGATGTAGATAGAATAAGATATTTTTCCTTGCTAAAAAATTCTCACAACACCTGATCAGCCAGACCAAGATCAGGCAAAAATTTGAAAAATATTTTGGTACACCTCCCACTTATTTCTTATCTTTTGCTACCCACAATATGTACTGTGTTTGAAAATACATTGTTAGAATTTCAGATATAGTTACAACCTCTCCAAAATCCTCTAGTGGATTAAAAATAAGAAAGCATTTTGAGTTACAGTCATGCTGGGTGTAATTGAAACATCTAGACTGGTTTGCTATGATAGGTTGTAAGCAGAGATGTATGTGAGAGGAGGAACTAATGCTGGTGTTGTTTTGAAGGGTGTGAACATTTACAGAACTATGATGACAATGATGAAGAACACACTAAAAGTTCTGCAGAGGCCCTTTCTGCTGCACTGTCAGCAGAACTCAATCTCTTCTCAAAAGCAACAGAGCAGCTCCATTGCTAATACCTAATTAATGCTCTGTTCCATCAGCTATTTTTCACTGACTGCATAGATCTCATCTCTAAAAACTTACCTGGCCATGCCCTGCATTTCTCTATTTTTTTCAGGCTCTTCTGTCTGCCTAAATGCTACAGATGTATTTTTTTTCCCAAGGTAGAGCCTCTGTTTCAAGTAAGGATCGTGAAGATAAATTTCAACTGTAGAGCCAAGTATCCAAATCTTTGTAGATGCATTCCTCACAAATATTTCTCAGTGGTTGAAGTAGAGAAGGACGAGACATGGAAAGCTCTGTTGCTGTCTGCAATTGCTGCTGCTATTTCAAGATGAGTTTGATGGCTCCTTCTGCAACTGAAATTCAAAGCTAAGACAGACACTGCAGTAAAAGCCAAGTAGCTGCCCACAGGGTCAGTTACGACCCTGAAATGTAGCCACAAGTGCATGAGGAAGCTATTTTGCTTGTGCAAGCCATTTATTTTAGCCCAGGACAAATATAAATGTGACAGTAGAAAAATAACCTTGGATATGGAAATACAGTTTCTGATATGAATTTGTAAGTCTTCATGAAGTTTTGACAGTAAGGGCAACAGTACCAAAATAAGGTGTCCTTTAGTGAAAATAGAACTTATTCAGCAGGTTTAGGAAAAAATACTATATTCAATGAAATGTTTGAAAAGTTAAACCTTTTATTGGTGTATTACTATTCAGTTTTCCATGGGATGTCGATCCTTCAGCCACTGACGGTTTGCTGTCTTTTAAATTTCATGTAATGTTGGTTTATGCCATATTCTTTCCGAAAAGACCAGTAACTGGATGCCAAGGTTTCTCTGCTTGCCCTCTGTGTTACAGGTCCTTGGAATTCTTCACAGGGGACTTGTCTATTGCTGGTAGCTCTGGCCTGGAAATGAATGAATCATGGTGGCTATTTAGCAAGCAAGATACCATTCAGGACATGCTATGGGGAAGAAATTAAGAGTGTATGATCTGAAAGAGGAACCTTGGCTATGGCTAAAATGTTATTTAAATAAGCAAATCTAAGCAGGAGAAATTTGAACTAGAAGCAGAATGACAATCACGGTAGCTCACTCCGTTATCTGTTTTCTTTCTTTAAGCAATCTGGTGGACTGATCTGTGTAAGAAGAGAGGAATTCAGTGCTGATACCTTTTTCTGTATTTCCTCAAGGAAGAACTGAAATTACATTCTTTGATACTGAGACAAAAACTGCAACCCTGTATTCAAATTCATCCCAAGTTGGTGTGAAAATATGTGAGTTTCAATTTAGTGCCTCAGATAATGCTTCTCCATCTGGAGGAACCGATCCTAGAAAAATGTATTGCCAGCTACCATGACCTGGGCAGCACTCACCAGAGGCAGTTTTTAAAAGCTGTAACTCTCCAGGAAATATATTGAAAAAGTGCAGCCTCTTGTTTCACTGGTAAGCAGAGGTCATTTGCTGGAATGTGTTTGTGCCTTTAAGTTTCTACATCCTCTGTTTAGGTAGTTTGTCATTTCTGGGCTGCAAGCATGGTTTGTATGAATGGAAACTAACATAAGACTGAACTGAGTCTTGCTGTTTAGTATGACTGCATTGGGTGGATTATTTAGTTGCTTTATCTAGTGCAGTTATTTGCTGGTGTAATGCAATATTATCTATCAATATCCATATAAGGAAATTGCCTGTATTGGAGAAAGAGAGAGGATCACTGTCATAAGACACAGGCACAAAGACTGGGAGGTATTCTGTTCAACTCTAGCAAAGACACTGCTGATGTTTTGAGTTATTGATCTGAGTACTAAGGACTGGAGTTAAAGAGCAAAAGTGTTGATCTGAGAATAAGTAGTGCTTGTGTCACTGGTGACAGGACAGAGTTTATATCCTTTCTTGGTTTTATGATATTCAAAAAAAAGGCTAAAATTAGTGTGAGATAGATAGGTTTCTTCCTGTTTTACTCTTGTGTTCAAGAATAATGGTCCTTAAATGTATAATCATGATGAACTAGCTACCAGGTTTTTGTCAGACTTTTGCCTCATGAGAAAGCAAGCTGCAGAAAACTAACTGTATACAGAGTATTCAGCAGAGAGAGAAAGACAGTGTTTGGGGGAAGAGATTTTATATGGTGTCATTTTTGGAAGGCTGTGCTCCTACTAAAAAAAAAAAAAGTTTTGCAACTAAAATGTGAGAATTTGAGCAAGATAAACTTTTCAAACTTACTAGGTTAGTGTGAAGGAAAAAGGCCAGAAAACCCATGGTATTTAGTAGTCCCTGTGGAGGGGCAGCATGCATCCTGTCTACCAACTCATAACAGAAGGATCAGTAACCTCTGTCTTCCAACAGTGTTATAAGATATCAACACATACTGTAATACTCTGATAGCTGCTATGACCTGGACCCCCAGTTCCTTGGACTGCAGTTCATGGCTGCTGTAACCAGGTATGTGTTTTCTTCCACGTGACTTGATATTCTCAGAAACCCTCCAATTCTCCCCTGCTGTAGGCATTACCTACTGCCACTGCAGTGTTCCGACAAGGTATGTGAAGGCAGCACTTCCATTCTGATCAAATTTTCTTGCGCTTCACTGTGTCACTTGCATTCTGCTGTCAGAGGGAGAATGAAACCCCACGCTTTGACTGCAGTAAAAATCAAATGTCTTGCTTCCTCTTCACAGTAGAACACCCCTAAAATAAAAGACCATTTTTAAAAATGTATCTTTTGACTATTTGTTTCCGATCGCCTTATTCTTGTGCCTTGGTTTTTTGGGCAAAGTACACACTACCTGGCAAAAAGTAAATGAAAGATATTTTTTTAACACCTCCCTATTTTTATTTAAACCTTGTCTTACAGTTTGTTGAAAATCGTCTCTGTTTAGGCAGGCAGCAAGGTGTGCTTGGTGTGATTCATTATGATGATGATGCTTACCCTTTCCCTTTTGCTCCAGTACATCTAAAAGCTTTAGCTATATAACTCCAACTTGCTAAATTGAAAGGAAACATTACTCAGTGTACTGAGTGCCAAGACTTTGAGCTGGGTTTTTAGGAAAATATATTCCCTTTCACTGTGTGTGTTCAGAATTGCCTTTTATATCCACTAACTCTTAATACCAAAAAAAAATTCCACTGTAGGGAAAATAGCATGGAGCAGAAAAATGTTGGAAACTGTGAGGAGGGGAGAATTGATAATGAATTTAAAAACATAGAAAAGAAAAGGAAAATATAGAGATTATTTATGAATAGGAAAGTTTTTTCCTAATCATGGCAAAGTTTTACTAAATTTCTGTTTTCAGGGGATGACTTTCATTCAGTAGCAGGAAAATCCTACAGGTATGTAGAAAAAAATTGGATAGAGGGATTTTCATTTTCCAAACTTCAAAATTATATTAGAATTTCTAACTCCTAGTTATTTCTCTCAGGCTTCCCCTCCCCCCTTTCTCTTCATTTTTATAGTGGAAGCTAGATGACCATTGATGCTCCTCACCTACAGCATCCCTGCCTTCAAGTTCATATGTTTTAGTTTTGGCTTATTTGCAGACTCTAGGTGAGAAAACTAAAGGAGATGAGAAAATCAAAGGAGATGAGGAAACCAGGTAGAAAAACCTTTACACTGCTCATTTTTTTTAAATAGTATAAGGACCTAAAGAAATGGAGCATCCATAGGGAAAGAAAGGGCTAACCATTCAGGACATAGGACACAGAAGGAAGCCAGCTAATGATTCAGGGCAAAAAAATTTAGAAAAACTCATAATGAAGAGGTAACTGCTGTATGTTAGAAGACATGTTAGGAAGGAGTAAATTTTCTGAGAGCAGATATGTTGAGTCACCAAGTCTTCCAAAGCTGTACGAGCATGAAAATGGGTATTCCTGTGCGCCAATACTATTTCTGAAGTATTTGCAAGGACTAACAGAAGAAAAGGAAGAAAGAAAAGACGTCATGAAAACTCTTCAGTCCCATTGAGGCTTCACTGTATTCACATCAAAAGACATGTGGTTTTGTTTGAGTGTTCCACAGTTAGGCTGAGAAAATTCATAGTTGGGTGTGAAAATGGGAAAAAAGTGTGTTACAAGAAATCTTTGGTACTTGCAGTGGAGCCTCTGATTACAGCAACAAATTATTACCACTGTGTATGCTGTAGTTTTATTTCAAAGACTTCAGCACCACAGTCCACAATCTGTTATAATTCACATAGTTTGGGCTTTTGTTTTTTTAATCAGAAACATGTTTTGCTTGATCTGCCATAACACTGACTGTCTAGATGTGGTGATGGACATCCACATAGACCAAATTTTGCCCTCACTTTCTTCAGTATTAATCTGAAGTACCACTGGTACACTGAATAAATTTACTTACAATGTTATAAATGACTGAATGTAGTTATTATTTATTCTCTATCTCTGTATTGTTATGTAGCTGAATTGTGATAATTCACAAGAAATACAATGTAGTCATTCTTAGATTTATTTATTTATTTTAGAATTATGACCTTTGCAGTCCTCTCTTATCTTTCCCTACTTCCAGGAATATTGACTATATTTACACTACACTCATGAACATCATCCTCTGACCCTGTCAACTTTTCTTGCTTGAGGTGATAAAGTGAGATCTGATTGGAGTTACACATTTGCTGATAAAAAACTGAATTCCTGTCTCTTGATTTCTTTATAAGATCCAGTCAGTAAATTAAAGGACCAGTGTAATAACAAGGGCATTGAATTTTCAGGTAGAAGAAGTTACACTTTTCATTGTAATATATAATGAAGTTTTTTGGTCAGAAAATGCTTAAATCCATCTTCATCTTTAGTCACTGTCTTCAGGAATGGAATGTTTTAGTTTTACTTTAAAAATTAACTATTAAAATCTTATCTCTCTCACAATATTCTGTCATACATACCTTAGCAAGATAATGAAGCCTCTAGGTATTAAAACAGGTTCTTCATTGTTCATTCATGCATTCTGACATCTCATCTTCCTAAACTAGTACAGTGTTTGAATCTGAAAATATAGCATTGTTATTGGTAGCCTTCCTAAAGATGTGAAAGATGGTACAGCAGCATTATATTATGCATAAGTTGAAAGAAGCAGCTCTGTTCCTGGCTAGGGATACACTGAGATTTTGGTTACATGTGAGCAAAAATCATGGCTGAAGTATCACATTCTTATGAATGCAGTAAAATCTCAAAATGTAGTGTGTTTAGTCTCTGTATAATTATAATACTTAAATGTTCCTCTGTAAGTTTATACACACATACACATTAATAGATAAATGTGTAAATGCAACATCATGGGGAAAATAACAAATACCCTGAGAATATATTTCAGACACATGTTTAGTCCAACAAAAGGAGCTGTGGGGTAAGAGCCAGGGCCTTGTGTACTCAAATTTCATTCTAATGTAATTTATTCCAGTGCTATAAAGTGCCCTTAATGTCCTTATCTCCTCTTTTATAATAACTGTGGTATGCATCTGAACTGTTTGTTACGGTAAAATCCAGTAGCTAATATTTCTGGGGATAAGTTTCCCCATTGTCTTCTCTGTATAACCTGGCTTCAGCCTTTGAAAGTTTAATTCAGTTATTCCTGCAAGATCTTTGCAGCTGGAAAAGCTCTTCATTATCTTTGGTTGCTACAGACCTTAGCTTCACTGAGTCCAGTGCACCAGCCTGTCTTTCTGGCTCACCCTTCGGTGGTCTTTGCTGTTTGTACATCAGTTTCGTCGTTGCTGCCTGCAGTATTAGAGACTGAAGAAAGTATGCACAGTCATCTCTTTTGCTTACTGTTTTGTAGAAGGCTGGATAATATGAGTCAGTCCATCTTTGCCACAGATAAGCTGTAATACTGGTTTGATAACAATGAGAGAACTTAAAAACCTCTTTGGTGGAGGTGGCCCAAGAAATTTAATCATCGTCTGAAGGTATCAGACAAAGCTGTTTTCCCACCTGCATCATTGACTTCAGAGTTCTGCTTTCCAGATACATGATAACATCACTAGACTGTATTATCTCTAGATGAGTATTATGAGATAGAAATAGTTATTGTTGAACTGAAGTTTTTGCCTACATGTGGGAGGTAGTGGCCTATCAGTATTTAACCTGGATGTACATATAATAGCTTAATTTTTGAAGCACATCAATTTTGGTATAACTTCTTAGTATGAATCCTGTTTAGCTAGAAAATGTTATTAAATGTGTGACTTTATTAAATGTTATTAAATCTGTGACTTTGGATGACACTCCTTTGTATATGTAACTAGCAAAACTTTTGTTAATGTGGGTTCATGTCAATGGGTATTTTACACCTGATTTGCTTTAAATCTGATTCCAGGATATCTAGTACATTTCTTTTGTATGTACTTACACACACAAACATGGAAAAAATGCCCCGAACTCCCAGTTCTTGATCTCTTTCTACATTTCAGCTGACTTTCATGCTGATCAGCATAAACTCTCCAATAGTGTGGAGCAACCTATTAACATACTTTATTGACCTTTTCAAAAAGCTATTTCCTTCCTTCTCTGGGGATCTAATATTTAGAACATAGCTCTTTCTTCATGCAACTGAGGAACAAAAGTTATACAGCTGGCCTTATGCCTGAAAGGTATTCCCAGGTGTTTACCAAGACGTTTACCATCTTATATTAACAATTTTGTATGCAGAATATATTTCCAGGTGTCTTGATCCCTCAAGCAAGGAGTATTGTGTTTGGCTTGGGCCTAGTCCAAACAAAATGAGATTCCATCAAGTTTTGTTGCTGCATGTCCAAAATCCTCAGCCCTAGTGGCTCTGTCCTTCCAGCACATAAGCTCCAATGTAGTTATGCTACCTTCATGCTGAATAACTACATCTCTTTGCAGAAGCCACCACTGATGTCTGCTGTGATTTTGACACCAAAGCATTTTACTTTTGGGGTATAAAACATCAGTAAGAGACAGATGCTTATAAGCTGCTGCCATAGGCATTGTCAACATAGAAAAGACAAGACATTCATTATTCTTGTAAATCCCTATGCTTCCATACATTTATGTTACGTAAAAGTGTAAGACTGCTCCAGGTTTCACCATCTCTGCTAGGAATGAGAGTTCCAATGAGAATGAAATCCATGAGAAATTTTTCTTTACCCACAAAGATGCCTTACAAAGGAGATTTTCTTGAGGAAGAACAATGGGGCAACAACTGCAGTTTAGCAGTCGAGCAAAATCTTGGTGTATCTTTCAGAACAGGATGGTTCTCCAGGAGGTAATGACATGCCAGCATTTCATATTTAGAAAAGGACATAATTGTGTCTTATCTCTAAACTGCTTTTCTTTAATGTATTTATAACCTGTGTCTGGCCTATGTCTCATGCTTTTCATGCTGAATGGATATTACTGTGTTTGTAAAATATTCACAGCAACATTCAGAAACCTCACATTTCTGTTTTGATGATCTCATTTAATGAAATTTTATCAAACAGTTTTACAAACACAAAAGAAATGCTCAGTGCAAAGCTGGAAACATTTTTATTGTGATGTTATCTGTTTTCATGGTTCTCCTTTATGCTCTCTGCAAATCACATCAGCCTTCTCATGGCACTGAAGACATATCATAGAATGCAATATATTTGATGGCGTATCTGTCATTGAGAGGTGGGTTTGGTTAGGCAACTGTGACTATTGGTTTTATACAGATCAGAGCTCTGTTGACCAAATCTGGCTCGCTGTTTGAGGGGGAGTAGCTGAAAAACATCAAAGAATAAACTTACTGTGGTGTAGGTATGCTACTTCTTACACAATGGGGTAGACAAGTCTGGTCTTCAGATGAGCTTGTTTTATTCTGAATGCACAGCAGGTTAATGCTTATTACCTGGCTGTCCTCATGGTGGGTTACATGCAGCTGAAGCAGTGATTCAGGGTAGGGTTTTTTCCCCCATAAGAAACACAACCTGTTCCAACCTTAATTTTTCAGGTTTCCTTAGGAAACGTGTCTTCATGGGAAGCACATGATTATGACCAGGAGATATTTGGAATATTTTTTTCTTTCTGAATTTTCGTTGTCAAGAAAGTGCTAACTCTTTTATTTGATATTTAAAAGCATAATTTTATTCATACAGCCATTAGATCCTTCCATCATCATTGACCTGATTCAGCATAATTTGAATTGGCCTGTGCCATGGGACAGTACAACCATAAAGATGGGGGGGTAGCCCTTTAGGATTTTTCAAGAGCCTAATGATTTATTTTATAATCATTACCGTTCCATGTGAATCTGGAGATGTGTTTATTAAATAATTCTGTTTCATGGGGATTGGCTGTTGAACATATTTGCACAGAAATAGGATTCTTGGGAGAACGTTCATTTTTATTGTTTCTATTCTAACTACAAAGATAAGCACAGAAAATCCCATCTATTTAAATCATCTGTTACTTTTTGAAATAATTTACTGTAATTTTCTCTAAAAAAGCCTTTTAAAGCAGGTGTTGTGCATGCTCTTGGGTACTAGTGTCTCAGTTCTGAGGAAATTTATTCATAAATGTATTCACCTACTTCTAGTAAGAGCAGCAGGAATAAAGCTGTAGGCACGCAATGGGTCCAAAGTGAGAGGAAGAGGATGAGCAGTGGTATTCCATGTACCTTATTCTTTGACATAATGTGGTCTTTGACATGGACATCCTCCATCACCACCACAAAAAGGAGAGGGCAGAAGAAGCATCAATGCTGTGCAGGTGCCATTGCACTGTCTGTACTTGTGAAGAGGTAGGAGGAATTTGATCTTGCCCCTCCTCTGCTGCCTGTATCTAATTCAAAGCATTTAGATCATTTTATGCTTTTACTTTTTCACATATTGCCTCCAGTAATTACACTAAAATGGCAGATAGGAGGGAGAAGGAAAAAAAGCAAACCTATCATGTGCCTGTACTTAATCTTAAGCACCTCAGATTGTATCCACTGATCTTAAAATAAACTTTCTAGTTATGAAATCTGGCTTTCAACCAAAGTGGGTGTTTTTCCTTCACCTGAAATAAACAAAAATTAATTTATTTTATCAAAGTCCTTTGGCGCCCTTGTCTGGAAGAATACCAAATGTGTTTGGTTTTTTTTCCCACCAATAACTTCCACAAGACAGGAGATTTTTGAGGGGAAGATTGCAAACTAACAAATGATATGGCTGCCACAGATGATCTGACAGTCCTTCCCAGCCAAAGGCTATGAAACCTGGGAAGGGTCTCAGGGTGCAGCCGAATTTCATGCCCTCTGGTAATTCCCTTTCAGAAAACAGCCTGAAGCCTGTGCTTCCTCCCGCTCCCGAGTATTGCTAATTGTGCTACTTTGACAAAGTTAGCATGGATATGTTTGCCGTATTAGGAAAACATGTTAGGGGGCACAACACCCTTTTTCTGCTGTACACTCTGATGAGGCTGTTCTGGTGTGCAGTCTCTCCAATACCATCGGGTTTTGTAACTTCAAGGTGGCACTTGAACTGTAGGCCACTTGGTATCATGAAACTTGCAGGTTCACTTTCTTCCTCGGTTTTTAGGATCTCTTGTAACTCAGTGCTAATGTTTCATAGATTTTTTTATTGAGAGGGGAAAAATTATTTTTCTAACTATACACCAATTAACAGGACTCAAAAACCTTCATTATGATTTTTTCCTAATGTTGACAAGCACACACTATCCTGCCCCTCCACCCTTTCAGTATTTATTGTTTGTCTGAAAAAGTCATGGTCTGCCATCGCAGATTCCTTTGGGCCGGAAAAGAGAAAGAGCTGGCCAGCTGCAGTGTGAGGGCCAATACCACTTATAGTGAGTTACTTGTAGCAGCAACGCTTCCCTTTAAGTCTTTTTCAGTCTGAAAGCGGACAACGTATGTGAGTAACTGGCTTAACCACCCAAAGCAGCCACCTGCCATGGCCATGTCAAGGACAATAGTGCAAATTTCAAAGAGAATGAGAAAGGTGATATTTGAGCACAATGAATGAAGCTGGTTGTTAACAGTTTTGTTTTCGTGTTGCCGTGGCTGACTAGATGGCATTCAAAACCTGTATCTATCTTGGAAATATGACTTCTTTGGCTGGCTGGACTTCCATGTGTTTATTTGAATAGTACCTCATGCATAGTTTCTAGAGATACCTAGAGGGGGCTCAGCAGTTGTCTTAGTTCTTTTGTGTTTCCCATCATTATCAATGAAAGCATTCATTATGATTCTGATCCCCTTTATTGCAAATATAAATAAAATCTGACAAAATTGTAAGTAAATCCTTTAGTGCTGGAAGTTGATGAAACAGGGCAAAAATTAATTTTATGCATGAAAAATCTCATTAAGCAGCTTCATGGAAGTAAAAGAAATTGTCAGCAGAGCCCATGATGTATGCAGTTCATTGCTTTGTCATTGCAGCCACTCGGCCTGGTCTGTTCACGTTGCTTATGTGAGCCATGTTTTCCTTTATGGGATCTATGTTAGTCTACCTAGACAACAAAAAGGTCAATGGGATCTGAGGGAAAAATGCCCTGCTTTTCTCATATGTGATCAGAAACTTAATACAGATCAGCTGAAACAGTGCAATTTTCTGAACTGTTTTTTCCCTGATGTGTAGCAGCGTCCCCTAGAGGCTACAAGGACAAGCAAGGGAAGACTTAGGTCATTTAGGACTCATAAAACCCATTAACTAAAGTGCATGAAGCAATGCTTATAACTAAATTGTATTTCACAGAATAAGCAAACACACAATCCCTTCAAGATGCAATTGCAAGGCATTGGCTCCTCTTCTCAGAACACTTCACTTTCTAATTTTAACAGCAGAGAATGTCCTCAAGGTACGAAGAGGAGATAATCAAATGAAGTGGGGGATTTGAAAAGGCCAAAAGCAGCACTTGCTAATTCCCCTACATTAAATGAGGAGAAGCCTTTGTACCTTTGTGACTCCTTCAGCTGTATGGAAGTACAAATATTCCTACTTTTTCTTTTGGGCCAGAGATAGGTAACTTTGATTAATAACTGAGTGGCACTAAGGATGTCTAATCACTACATTTTCTGTGCTTGACTCTGAAAGTTTTAACATCAGTGAACCCTTCAGAATGTTTGATAATTTTTTTTTTTCAAAAATGATATCTTACCATAAAGAGGGATGTCATCTCCTGCTTAATCTATACTATGAACTCCTATCAATTTTGCATTTCTATGATATGCCAATTATGATTAATGTTATATAAAGGAATAGTTGTGTCCTTTGTAATCATTTATATAAGTATGTACCTGACTGAGCTCAGTAATAAAAATCTTCAATTTTTAATGAAATAGAAGTTACTAATATAGGTAAATATATGTAAATTGTCTACATAAGAATTTAATAATTCTTTTTTAATAATAAATATGCATTGTTTTCACATATGCACATTAAACAGTACCACAGTGTGATCTTAGAAAGGGAGAAAACCATCTCACTCATGGCTCTGACTCTCAAGCAAGAATAGCATAGCTTGGTACGACTCAGAAGCTACTGCCCCTACCTGTTCTTTCCACCTGCAGGGGACAGACATCTGAGATGCTTGTGGGGATATTCCTGAAGCACTATAGTTAACAGGATAGTGTTTTAACATAAATTGAAGGCAGTGGTGCTTTGTAGTACAACTCTCTCCAGTTCCTTGGTTGAGTCATTGGTGGCTCAGCAGTCTCTGTATGGAGGCTGAGACAGGTGTCTATGGCAATAACCTGAGCACCCACCTGAAACTGTGTCATCTCTGAGACATGCTGTAGTCATGTTATCTGATGTTATGGCTAAAATCCGAGGAAATATGTAAGGCAAACCTTAAGACTTGGGTTTTTCTCTTTTGCAGCAGCTTAGAAACCCTCAGTTATCTTTAGATATGAAAAAATACTTAGAACAGTGATAGACTGAAGTTCCTTCACAATATCTCTGACTTCTTTCACTTTTAAAATTTCTTTATCCAGATTGGGATCCCCTTTGGATCTTGGTGTCTCCTCCTTCTTAATGATAACCTTTTTTAAAATCATGCAGCTCCCTTATTGCTTGGCCTGTGTGCACATCCTGCTGCTGGATTTGCCCTTTGTTTTGTGTATGGCTAGAAGAGATAATCTCTTGGCTATTAACACCTCATTTAGGTCTGTCTGGAAATGACCTAACTAGCTATTATCCATAGAACTCATTAGGGAATTGGCTATTCATGTATGAGTGAAGACAATTTTGTTATGTAGTAAAATCTAAAAATCTACTAATATCAGGTACAGTCTGTTCTTGAAAATATATTTCTGACAATACAGCCAAAAGAAAAATATGAAAACTTTACTCATACATTTTTAGGAATTTGCATTTTATATTATTTTCTTTTTTGGTATTTTGGTAAGCTAATTCCTCTGCCGTGTTCAAATTAATATACCAGATGAAGAAAGAGTGTCAGTAATTTAACATCCTTAACTAAGAAGCACTAGACTGAGTTTGTGCTATTTTGTAACATGATTTGAGCTAGAAATTACACTCTTATCAGCCTATTGTAAGTGGTTTAAAATTTGCCTCTGAAGGGGTTTCAAAATTCAGATCATTCTATGTATATGGGTATTTCGTTCAAAAACGACCACTATAACATACACTGTAGTTTAGGGAAAAAGTATTAGAAACTGACTACGCATTCTGCAAAATGCATAAAAAAAATTTCTAAGGGTTCCATGGCTTTTGCCAGACACATTTCATGGGTTTGTTTTCCACATCTGCAAGTTGCAAAGGAGGTGAAAGGTCCAGTAGATGGACTTTATGATTCCATTAGGTCTATTATTTTTCCACACTTTGCACAAATGCAGTTTTTATGTTTTGACAGAAAGGAAGAAAACATATGAACCTGTCTTTTCTGACAAAATACATTTTTTTTTTATTTGCAATCTAAAGCCATAAAAATCATTCAGCCAGAGCCAGCTGAGGATAAAAGGCTCATTAAAAGCTTCAGGTACAAAAACTCTCCTGTGTGAGACTGAGTTCTTGCTGAGAAAAACCTAGCATAGCTCCTAATAGTTCTGCTGTGCTGTCAGACATTTCTCTTTTACTCAATGTGCCTCATGGCTTCTTGCAGCCTGTGGGGACCCCAATTTGTGTTCCTTCTCTGAAGCTGTGATTGTCACACGTTCAGCCACAGAATGTGGGACTGCAGTAATTGGTTAAGTCAGCCTAAAGTGTCTATTCTCTTGTCAGCAGACACCATCAGCCTAACGTTTAAGTAGCAGCACAAAGATATATATTAATCTTTTATTTGCTCAGTCATCATGATTTCATCAATTAAGATGTGCGGCAGGCCCTACCAGCCATGACTGGAGTTTACCATGACAGTATTTTCCCCCACTATAAAAATACAACTACAAAAGTTGCTGTTGTTTGGCTTCATACAGTTGCAAATACAGTTCTTAAGTATTTCTGGTAGCAATAAGCCTTGCACCCAAATACCCTTATGTTCTAGGAGGGAGGGGATGTAAGAATTTCAAGATAATAATTCCATGAGAATTGTGGAACCAGAAGTTGAAACTAATGTTCTTTCCAAATTTTTACCTTTTCATTATAATGCTTCCTCCGGTTCTGTGTGGGCAATGTCTATCTCTATCTAATTCAGTTTACAGCCACTGATCATGCCCTCTTCAGCCCTGGGAACTCATCACACACAAAGATAAGAGAGACATATATCAAAGTTGAACAAAGGAAAAAGAGCAGATAGATTAATTCAGTTACTAGGATCTTCATCTGACCACAGGAGGGCAGGCTTTAGGAGAAAACTTTGTGGCCTCTTACAGTCAGAGAAGGTGGGATGAGAAAAAGTTTTGATGCTATACTGTGATTCAAATATTAGTTTGAGTGAAATACTGAAAAATATTCCAATGCAAACATTTTCAAGTATCCATGGCACGTCTGCCTGGCCACATCAGGCCACATCAGGCCACATTTGAAGTTCAACACCCCAACATTGGAGTACACTCAAAAGCAGAGTAATGCAGTATTTGAGAGTGTGTTACACTGACTGCGGTAGGAGTCAGGGCTGTGCATAGATCCCAAGACTGGTCTTCTCATTCCTGCCATTTCAAGGTAAAGGGAATGATCCAGGATCTCTTGTAGATGTAAATCTCCAAATGGGTTGGAGACAGATTGTGTGAAGATTTCTACTCCTTTTGAGATTAACCAGGTAACACTGGTATCTTCAACGTGAGAAGCAAGATCAGCCAGCTCCCACCTAAGGACTGCATGACTGCTCTTCCTCTATTCCCCTTTACAGTAGTGTCAGAGAAGGTATTTTAGCCACTGGATTAAGGTCATCCATGTATTCAAGCACTGGTCTTGGCTGAAGCTGGCAATCTCAGCTTCTCACCTGTCACATCCTAGGTGAGACCAGTGC
The DNA here is from genome assembly GCF_900496995.4 of Aquila chrysaetos chrysaetos. Classification (NCBI taxonomy): domain Eukaryota; kingdom Metazoa; phylum Chordata; class Aves; order Accipitriformes; family Accipitridae; genus Aquila; species Aquila chrysaetos. Next base: position 24,492,236 of record NC_044030.1, on the reverse strand, counting down.
CTCTGCATGTCTCCTGCCAGGGAAGAGAGGCACGGAAGCTGGCACGCCTTAGACCCAAAAGTATGTGAGTGCTCCTTCTGCCCTTGGTTTCTGTGAAAAGATTAATAATTCAGCTTAAAGTCTTAGTGTTTTGGACCGAGAAGGAGGGAAGCATTCAGGCCTGTACTCTGCTAAGGGGCAGTGATTAGCAGCAGCAAAACTGTGTGCTCCACTGTTACTTGTAGCACAAAATACTACTCATTGAAGTTAACATGCCCAAATTCCCACTGAGAGGAAGAGGAGCAGAAGGAGCGGCCCTCACAGTTGGAATCAGCTGAGAAGCAGTTTAAGAAACTACTACCCCTCAGCTGCAGCTAGTTCCTGCCTGCTTTCTGACACTGGTGCCCAGCTGCAATAGTGTGAGTTGTTTTTTACAGATGCTTACACCTCAAGTGTGACAGCATATTTGGTGTGCTTACAGGCATACTGTGAATAAACTGGAGATCATGACCTCAGCTGCCTGCCTGTGCAGGCATAGCTCCAGATTCTCCATATCACAGCCTTCGAGAGCATGGAGTGCTCCTCATGACCAAACAGTCTTGTAACTCAAGCACGTGCTTGCTGCATGTGCTGCTTCAACTCCCAGCCTTGTTTCCTAGGAGAAAACCAAAAGGAGGATAGAAAATATGAAGTGACAAAACTGGAAGGGTCTGAAGAGGAGATATGTCAATAAACAAACTCATCCACTGAGAGACTACCTGTGCTACAAACAACTTTCCTAAGAGGAAGGGAGATCTTATTAAGGGCTAGCAATTAGTTTGTATGGCACAGACACCAAAAAGGAACATTGTAGGGGTTTTTGACTCATACTTTTTAAGCTTTAGCACTGAACAAGGAGTGAGACAGGAGTTGTCTTCTGCCACTTTGTGAAATCTAAACAAAAAAACCCACTTCAAAACCAAGTAATAACCTATGGACAATCTGTCAGATTCCTCCCTCTGGGCAGATATATAGGAATTTAAGACACAAATTAGAAATGAAACATTTGTAGTTTTTTCATAGTAAACTGAAGAAATAACAGAAGGGTCAGACAAAAAGGACAACTTTAAACTGAAAGTAGTCATATTATTAGAGAAAATGGATAACGGTTACTACAGATTCCAGCAGTATTTTGACATGCAGATTTGTATAAACTGTGTACGACTTTGAAAGCTTCAAAACCATAGTGTAATGAAGAGTCTTGTGAAATAATCAAGTGATATACATTGTCAAACAACACAGAGTGACTGACCTGAAGTTTTTCAGTCTTAGCAACAAACTAATATACGGTATGTAAATGACTGGGAAACTGAGTGCAGAAGATTGACTGTGAACACTTAGCCCACAGTAGCTTTGCCAATACCTAAAGAGCTGTGATTAGTGCAGAGCTGGCGCAACTAACTCTCCATATAGAACAGAAAAAGCAGGAAAGGGAAAGGGAAAAAAATCCATACAAAAATCTGTGGAAAAGCAACTGTGCAAACATAGGACAAAAGAGACAAATAGAATCATAGAATAATTTAGGCTGGAAAAGACCATTAAGATCATTGAGTTGAACCATTAACTTAACACTGTGAAGTCCACCACTAACCATGACCCTAAACATCCAGTCTACACATCTTTTAAATACCTCCAGGGATGGTGATTCAACCACTTCCCTGGGCAGCTTGCTCCGGTGGTTGATAACCCATTTGGTGAAGAAATTTTTCCTAACATCCAATTTAAAACTCCCCTGAAATAGAAAGTAGATCAAGACCTGTGTCCACTATAGAGAAAATTTTAATTGGAAAAATGCTACAAATGACATTGTATTCAATAATTATCCCAAGAAAAATAAAGAGAAGAAGATATTAAAACAAGAAGAAAAATGAATAAGTACCTCAGAATACAAAATTTTAGATGTCTGTGGTATAAATGTAGTGCAGAAATGTGAAAGTAAATGATTTGTAAAACTCAGCTGAGGACTAGATGCAAAGACAGAATTTAAGAAATTGAATGGTAAATAGCTATGAAGGGTAAAAGGTTATTGGCTACAGATATTTTATCTGCCCTTTGTAACTTCAATTTCTTTTCATACAAGCAGAGCCAACTAAAAGTTGTATAATCGCATTGTCTTACAGCCATTGTGCACCTTTTAAACAGAAATGTTGTAGAAAAATATGTGGGAAAAATTTAGGTTAGCACTGGAAACACAAAATCCACTGTTTTCAGCTAGACCAGGTGGATTCAAGAACCTAGTAACATTAATCTTATGTCAAATGATTCATATAGTATCACAGAATGACAGAATGTTTGGCAGGGACCTCTGGAGGTCACCTTGTCCAACCCCCTGCTCAAGCAGGGCCACCTAGAGCAGGTTGCTCAGGACCATGTCCAGATGGCTTTTGAACATCTCCAAGGATGGAGAGTCCACAACCTCCTTGGGCACTGTGTGCCAGTGCTTGGTCGCCAGTGCTTGGTCACCAGTGCTCCAGGTGTGGCCTCACCAGTACAGGGGAAGGATCACCTCCCTCAACCTGCTGGCAACACTCACCCTAATGCAGCCCAGGATCCCATTAGCCTTCTTTGCTGCAAGGGCATGTTGCTGGCTCATATTCAAGGTGGTTGTCATTTTCTACAAAGCTGTTTTCCACCGGATTGGTCACTAGTATGTACTGGTGCCTGGGGTTGTTCCTCCCCAGGTGCAGGACTTTGCACTTCCCATTGTTGAACTGCGTGAGGTTCCTGTCAACCCATTTCTCCTGCCTGTCCAGGTCCCTCTGGACGGCAGCACTACCCGCTGGTGTCTCAGCTCCTCCTCCCAGTTTTGTCATCTGCAAACTTGCTTGTGTATAAGCACAACAAAACCAAAAATATCAGCAAGGTTTTGCAATTCTTGTGGCAAAGTATTACTGAAATGTTCTTTAAGAACTAGAATAACTTTCAAATTTATTGCATTTGAAAGTAGACAGATTCAGTCTTTTCAGTACAAGCCTCTTCCTCTTGAAGTACCCATGCACTAACCAAAAAAACAAAGTTGGTTCAGCAGCTTGGTGACAATTTAGATGTCAAACAAACTTTGAGCATGTCTTAATGAAGCACCAAAGCCAAGTGACTGCCAAACGCCTGAAGTTTAAGAACTACCTGTTGTCCATATGGGTTTCAAGGAAAGATACTGTCAGTTTCTAGTTGGCAAGTAAACCACTTCTTCACTGCATTTAGGCACCGAGGTGGATACAAAGATGGCTGAGGATGCTGCATAGGAAGAATTTTGATAATTTTGACAGGAGTAACATGGGTTAGATGTCTGACTGATGACCATCTGGAGTAAGGACATGGAGTCAGTATAGCAGAAATAATGGTATCTTTCATTCATAGTCTCACTGGTCTTCTTAAAACTAAATTCATTACAATATAATTAATATTACAATATGTGCAGCATTTGCCAACCTTCTATAGACTATGCCATGAACTCTAAATGTTACAGGCCAGCTGCACTTGAAGATACTAGATCAGTTATATATGCATAGAAGAAGCATTAGATTTGTAAATTGTCACAATGTCTCTTAACTATCTCAGATATGTGTGAATCTTTATGGTGACTACTGAAGAATGCTAGAGCATAAGCGTGGTTAGATGTTGACATCTTTCAGCCACTGGCTGTACTAACCACCACTGTCCCTTTTTTTTGTGTGGTATTATATGAATATAGGGGCACATATACGTATAAAGGGGTACTTTTCTGCCAGCAAAGGGATAGATGTTAACTGTCACTTATTGTCACTATCGCCAATGGAGGCAAAAATACACCCAAGGTTAAAAAGAAAGTTTTGCTGTAACATTCACATTTTGAAGAGTTCAATAGCTTCCTTTGAGGCAGCTGTTTCTACTCTTCAAGTAGAAAGTGACCATAAGCTAATAGCAAACACTCTTTAAAAGCTACTGTTATTATCTTAAAACACTGTCACTACATATTATGGTTTATATTAACTTAATTTTCTTTAAGAGTATATGTACAAAGAGGATTTCCCTACCTCAAAATTGTGCTACACACAAAGTATGGAAACTGCACACGAAAGTGAGCTTTTAGTCAGAGAGAAACACACAAAAATATAGAAACACACTAAATGTCAGCCAACTCAGGTTGTGCACTAATTTAAGATCTACAGGGATGAGAAGAATCTGGTTACAATCTGTTCAGGATGTAGATTGACAGTGACAAACAAAGTGGTAAAAAGGCTGTAGACCAGTTGTACATACCCCTACAACTTCTAGGTAAACTCATACTCTGACCATGATCTGAGTGAGAACACAAGACAGCATCCTGTGTAAAAGCTGCTGAATGGTGATTTATAGCAAGAAAAGACAAACTCTGAAACAGGAAGCTGCATCCAGAAAACAAGAATTTACTGCCCATTGACTAAACACAACCCTGGATTTAAGACTTGGTAGGCATCTGTAACACATGTGGGACAGTAATGCAAGCAGCAAACGAGACCTCACACAATATTTTTTGTAGTTTGTAGAAAAGGAAGAGTTTCTTTGCTAACCTACTCTTTTCTGTAGATTACTTTTTGTTCACTCCATGGAAGATAAACACAGGTCTAAATACCCTCATAAAGATCAGTGAAGGGTTTGAAAAGGTTTGATATTGCAAACCATGTCTTTTCAGGCAGGAGGATCTAGTATATCTGGAATGAATTTATGCAATTTACTTTGTCAATTTCTGGATTGTATTTTTTTTTCATGGAAAGTGAGTACTGAATTTGCAGTTCCACTGTTGTGCTGAACAGTGGAAACTGCAGATGATATTATCCTCATGCAAGGAGAAAAGCAGAGATATTCTTGAATGTAATGAGCTTGCTTCACATGTTAGCCATATGTTGCTGCTGCTCTGTGGTTTCATTTTTTTACTTGTTGTCTTGGTTTCAGCTGGGATAGAGTTAACTGTCTTCCTAGTAGCTGGTACAGTGCTATGTTTTGAATTCAGTATGAGAAGAATGTTGATAATACTGATGTTTTCAGTTGTTGCTGAGTAATGTTTAGTCTCACGTCAAGGATTTTTCAGCTTCTCATGCCCAGCCAGCGAGAAGGCTGGAGGGGCAAAAGAAGTTGGCACAGGACACAGCCAGGGCACCTGACCCAAACTGGCCAACTGGGTATTCCATACCATGGGACGTCCCATCCAGTATAGGAACTGGGGATTGGGGGTGGGGAATCGCCGCTCGGGGACTAGCTGGGTGTCGATCGGCGGGTGGTGAGCAATTGCACTGCGCATCATTTGTACATTCCAATCCTTTTATTATTGCTGTTGTCATTTTATTAGTGTTATCATTATCATTATTCGTTTCTTCTTTTCTGTTGTATTAAACTGTTCTTATCTCAACCCACGGGTTTTCCTTCTTTTCCCGATTTTCTCCCCCATCCCACTGGGTGGGGAGGTAGTGAATGAGCAGCTGCGTGGTGCTTAGTATTTGGCTGGGGTTAAACCATGACACTTGTGTAATAAACTTATTAGAAATTTGCTTACTTTTCCCACTCAGCTACACAAAAGAAACAATTCAGCTATGTCACTGAATCATGATGACAGCACCAGTCTAACAGTAAAGCTGAGCTGGCTGTTAAAATCACTAATGTTACTGAAGGAAGTTGCAAAAGGGAAATAAAATATATGACCGGTCATACCTGAATTAAGATACAGTTCCACAGAAGGTCTTATTGTGTCTTATCATAATGCTTGATGTGAAGATGTGGCCTGTGGTCCCAAAGTTATCAGTTGGCAATGATGAGAGAAATAATTGAGAAAAATGAATGAGTCAAGAGTCAAAGCCTGTAACAACTAAAAAACTAAGCTTGCAAGAATGAAAAACTTCATAGTTTAAAGGTCAGACTAATTCTATATGTTGAATAATAGCAAATTGTATGTATGAAACAAACACATCTACATTCAAATGCCATGGAAGATGAATATTCAAGAAAATTCTTTCAATATTCAAGTGCACACAGACTGGAGGGTGCAAACGAGGGCCACAAAGATGATCAAAGGGCTGGAGAACCTTCCCTACAAGGAAAGACTGAAGGAGTTAGGTCTCTTCTCCAGGAAGAAGAGAAGGCTCAGGGGGACCTCATCAGAGTTTTCCAGTACTTCAGGGGAGGCTACAGAGAGGACAGAGGCTCTCTTTTCACAAGGAGCCGCATGGAGAAGACAAGGGGCAACGGGTACAAGTTGCACCAGGAGAGGTTTCAACTCAATGTAAGAAAGAAATTTTTTACAGTATGAACAATAATTCAGTAGAACAACCTCCCTAGGGATGTGGTAGTGTCCCCATCACTGGAGATTTTCAAGATGCAGTTGGACAGGGTGCTAGATAATCCACCTAGGCTCTCTTTCCCATGAAAGGTTGGACCAGATGATCTTTTGAGATGCCTTCCAAGCTGGACTGTTCTATGAATTTATGATTCTATGATAATACTGCAAATGCCATGCATAGGCCTTTACACAGAAAAAGAAAAAAAAAAAACTAGAAGTGGAGCATGGTGTGATGCACATCTGATGAAATTTGGTTAGTAGGACAAAAGAAGAATGTGGTTAAGGAATGGGTGAATAATCTGACACTGGAACTTCAAAATATCACATCATGAGGTCAGTCAGCAATAGGAGAATTGCCTTTTGTTACAAGAAACCTGTTCACCAGTTTAGAAACATAAGTTGTCTACAAGGTATAAATAAAACACCAGGCACTGTAAAGCATAAAAGAACAATCCTTTTAAAGGAAAAGGAAAATGAATTTGTTTCCAAGCTAGTTAAGATGTATCTAATAACATTAAAACAAAAACTAAATTTAATGATAGAATTTGAAGTATATGTGCAAGTTATGATAATCATAATCAATTTTGCTATCTTGTGTAAATATGACAGAAGGCAAGTGAGGAGTAATAGTTTTTCCGTGGAAGTAAATATCAGGTCTGGAATGCAAAGCACTAGCTAGACAATGGTATCATAGGACAGGGGAATAAAAGCTTCAGTGTTGCATTGCCTGTGCTTACAACTGCTTTTAATGCTTGAACATTGAGTAAGGAATCTTTTTGTAGCAGGTCATGGCTCAATCACCATTTGAAATTTTCTCTTTCTATTGAAAAGCTAAATTAGGAGTCTAGTTTACTTTATTCAATAGAAAATGACAACTGCAGAGCCAATAATTACACCATAACAGACAAGAGAAGGGAATGCAGGGAGAGAATGTGACTGCTAAGTGCAGGAAACTTACTCAAAACAAAATGGTGATTTTGCAGAATATAATCTAGCACTGAGTTTTTTCCAAGTATCAAGTAAGTAATGTTAACTTTTTCTATCCTGAGGTTTCTGATTTTTCTACCAAGACCTTCCAGAGGAGATAACATTGCATAACCTCCCTTCTCTTCACCTACATAACTTCTTTAATAGACATATTAGTTTTAAAATAAGTAATGTGTTTCATCATGCTTATTATCTACTACTTGTTAAATGGCTCAAGACATACATTGACAGTATGCCCAAGCAAACAACCGTTGATTGCTAATAACTTTCTTCTGTATGTTTTAAACAACAGCTAAGAAAAACACAAGCCTGAGGGCCCTATAAACAGAGTCCTTTTAAAAATTATTTCATTATTTTAATAAAGTTGTGTATGTCTTTATATTGGCAAGCTATCCTAGCTTGCTGCAATTCACTCCAAAGCACAAGAAAAAGTTTACATTTTCACCAAATGAAGCCTGACACTATGAATAGTTCTTGTGCTGGTTCTTCATATAGGGGGTATTATTTTACCCACAGATGATGACTTCAAGTGTGTAAGTGTTCTTAACTGCTGAAAATCATCTAAGACAGAAATTGATTTGCGGTGCTCGCGGACAGAATTCTGATATTGTCCCAGGCGATGCTTCAAATGCTCTCTTGTAGTTTCTTCTAAACTCTTTGGATTCAAATTAGGGAGTATGGCTGGCTAACAGTGTATTTGAATGTTTTTCCAATTGTTTTCTGCTCTGTATGAGAGTTGGGCAGACAACAGTCTTAGTGATGAGCATAAATTACTTTGTAATAGAAACTATATCATTCAGGGAAACTAATTCTGCAAGGAGTTGATTGTAGACTTAACGTTTCATAAAGGCTGAGTCACCACTGCATTAATGGCAGAGTCACCACTAAGAGAATTTCAGTCCATGTTCCTTGCCATTTTTCACTTTGTGTATAACATCTGAAGACAACCCTGACAGCTGGTGATATCTCCTAGTGACCAGTACCAACAACACAATAGGGAGTACTTTGTATTCAGATATCAATTTTATTTAAAACCATAACTTGTTCATCATGCTGGAAACTATTCAAATTTTTATTCCCATGTTTATTATAACTCTCTTCAAAGAAATCTGCATAATTCTGTCAGTTTTAACATGCTGAATACTCCACATTGAAATTCAAACATATAAATTGCCAGGAATCAGAATTTTCTGAGAGGAACTTTTAGTGGACAAATGTCTTTGAATTTCAAGATCATACTCTATTTAGTACACCAAATCCACTTTTCAGTGTTATCGTGGAATGAGACCTAGCCATCCACCTTTGTATGCCTGCCATTTTTATTCAGCTAATTCTTACTTATCTTCATCAATCAATCAGAGTGGAGCAACAATAAAGCCTTATGTCCTTTAGTGTATCTGGACTTCAGTGAATATCACTACAGTAACATGATCTTGAATAGCAAGGGTAAGCACAAAGATTAACCAACTTCGATGTTTGTTGTCATGAAACTTGCAAGCAGATCATTCCCAAAGGATACTGTTTTCTCTAGGAAAGTCAGTAAGCCTTCCTTTAAACGGGTGGTGTTATTCAGCTGGAGGGTGAACATGGAAATAGTTACCTGAGCAGTTGGCCCAGCTGTAGAGCTGAAGGCAAAGGTAATGAGGATCACTGTGCCAAAAGGCAAACCCTCTCAGACTAATAAAGTTTCTTCCTCTGGGTTTAATCAATAAAAAATACACATTCTTTCTACAAATGGTGAACAAGCTTAGCCTGCTTTCATGGAAACTATCAGAGTTTTATCAGAGTTAAAGATTAATCACACCCTGTAAACTGGGGCAATTCCGTTGCGACTTTATTTGTTGGCTGAAGCCAGGTTCACCATATACTGGATCACATTTCTGCTGATTAGACAACACTTGCCTGTTGGCTACAGAAACTAAAACATCTGTTTAGTGTAAACTTTGTAGATGATTATTTTGCCCCATTGATGATTTCTTATGTGCTGCTTTGGTCTGGTGAATCACAAAAGCATCCAAACATCACACACCTGCAGTGCTATCTGACAGCAGGAAGGAATGTCTGAGCACTTCACATGTAAAAAGCCAGTACAGTTCTGGTGAATAGTAAAATGGTTACATTTTAAAGAGAAATTTCTAAGCATAGGCCAGAAATGCTTGATCCTTTTGCTTGCTTGTTAGACAATAGGTAGATAAACACCTTGTAGCAACAGGAAATGTTGACCATTAGACAAATTTGTATTTGTCACATGGTTATAACTCCTAAATTTTGGTATATTTGCTATTTGTTTTTATTTTATGATTATACATTTTCATTTTGATGTTCATACATTTTGTAATTACTGCTTATTGGGGTACACAAAAATGAAGCAATAATGCATAAATGTAGATTTGCATGGAATAATCATGCTTCTTCAATATTGCGAAACTTGAGCTACAGCTAAATTGCTCCCATCCCTTATAGGGTCTGAATAGTCTTCTTGTGACATTTAAATTAAATTATTTTGCTATTATAAAATATGTTCCATGTGGTATGATTTGTACATGTTTCGTGAAAGTTTTGTGTTTGCTAGAGTGAAAGCTGAGCATTTCAGTATTTTGCCAGGGAAAATAATAGGTAACTTTAACACCATTTTTTATGTCTGGTTTCTATGTCATGCTCTCTGGCCCCATTACTATTTTTTTAACACATTACATCCAGGTATCTGTCAATAAGTAGCAGCTTCCAAAATATCAGGACCTTCAAATCAACAGAATAATTTTCTTCCCCTGTCAAAAAAAACCCCAAACAGATGAGACCCAAGCTGCCTCAATTCTGAATTGAAATGGCATTCACATGTATGTCTGCTTGTTTTTGAGTACCTCCTGCCCCAAGATACCTCAAATCAATCAGTGTCCCTGTTACTGATTGGTCATTGATTTGTTATTAGTTAGAATTAATCATATTTAATTTTAATATTTTAGCAAAATCATATGTATGTTGCATTTTATACATTTAACCACCAACCAGTGTCTGCTGTGAAATCCCCTGTATAGCCCCGTACCAAGGCCGGAGAAATTGGCTAAAATCATCTAGTAGGAACATTCAGAACTTAGATAACAAGATAAAGAAATTAAAATCTGATTATAAAAGAGTTTGGTTTGACTAAAAAGTAGAAAATTGTGAAGCATAAGTATGGGAGTGTTAAGTTTGAAATGTAGCCTTAGGAACTTAGGAGCTTAGAAAATGTATAATGTGTAACCATAAGAATTTAAGTATTGTTCAAAATCATTTAACCACAGAAGTTTTGACAAAGATTGGTAGTCTTGTAGTGTTTGTTTTAGAAACTAAGGAAACCGTTATGGACACCAGTTTGTTGCTTTGAGACACCTGAGAGGTCAAGAAGCGGACGAGTGAGGAAGACTATGAAAGACCACCAGAGGACTCCTAAGGACCACCAGAGACCTTCACTGTGCCTGCGTAAAGGACATTTACATATGCTAATGATTTCCCGGAAGTCTAATGAATATGTATCAATAAGTCCTAATATAAGGTGTATTGTTTTGGTGACAGGTGTGCGTGGTTTGTGAGAGGACTCGCCCGCGTACCCGGCCGTCAATAAAGAAGTGTTTGCTTATCTACACTAAATTGGTGTTGATAAGTTCTTCATTCCGAGCTTTTCGGTAACATCCCTACTTACGATAGGATAGCCAGTTGCTCAAGCTCAGAAATGTTCCACTGATTAGGTGGGACCCCATCTCTCCCTCTGGAGAAAGAACAAGGAGGCATCAAAATCTCTAAAGGTACCTTATCTGTTAAATGTATATGGGACAATCTGTCATACACAGGCCTCTGGGCACTGAGTACAGCAGTCATCATCACTTTCACAGCTGGAAGAGGAGGCTGGGTTCTACTGGTTTTCTATAATAATCTATCTAGAGCCCTCAGGTAGGAAACCTATCTCTCTGTCATCTTCATGCAGGAGGGTAGGGAAGGAATTTGTCCCGATCCAATGTCAGGGAAGGTTTCGATATGATCCCAAGAGTGAGATTAAGACACAAACGAGGTCAAATGCCATATAGTCAAAAGAGCTTTTATTATCAAAAGTATCAAAAGTGGAAAACGGTGGCGATAGGATAGAATGGAAGAAAAGGTAGAAATTAAGCAAGCAGTCAGGATAGGATTGCTAGGATAGTCACCACCACGGATCCAGCGGCGTCCCGTTGGACCTCAATCTTCAATTCTTTGGTGGTTAAAAAGGCCACCACAGCTTGTCTCTACGGGTTTTTATAGGGCATATTTCAATGATGTCATGCGCTGCAGGTTTCGTCTATCGCAGGACCTTCGCATGATTGACACCAGATCAGCTCCAGCCCGTTTCCTCCCCTGGACCCCTCAATGGCCTGGTAATAGTCCTTATGGACAGAGGAGTGTCCTGCTTAAACCGGCCATCTTAGAGACAAAGGGCTCGAGATAAGCAGTTCACAGTTCCTTAGGATGACAGCCCAGTCCCTCACACCTAACAATCTTTGAGGCAAATGGCTCAATTCAGTCTCTTACAGAATTGACCTCCGAATCTCTGAAACTCTGCAGTGTTTTGAACACTGGCCTCTGGGCTGGACTACTCCCATTAAGCCAAGACCCTCAACAGAAAGACATACATGGATCATGGGATTCAGTGAAAAATGAGTGAAGATTTCTGACCCTCTGCCCTTTAGCTGGGTGGTCCCCAGGCATTGGATTTCTGGGATTTGGCACACAGTGCCATTGCTATTTACTAAAGATTTTGTTACCAGACTGCAAGATTTTCCCTAGAACAGGAACCAGTGTCTCTGTTACTCTTCATCAGGCTACTCTGTCAGATGCTTTCTTACTTCCCTTGCACTGCCACCTTCTTCCACACCAAGAGACTCTCTGCAGAGAATGCATTTAGTCAGCCTCACCTTGCTCTGCTTCCTTCCAATGTCAAAGTTTCATCAGCTTTCATGTGTATTGGCCAAACATTAACTCAGTTTTCAAAGTTATGTTTGAGAGAATTATATTTAGCTTAAGCAGAATGAACCATTTATTGGTATATGAAAAAGCAGAGAGAAAAGACATAAGTCAAAAGGGTTATAAATTCCTACGATCCCTAAATGAGTAATGTGAAAAGAAGGAATTTCCAGACTGACATTAACACTGAATTAACATAATCTCACCTTAAAGATTTTATCTGGAAATATGCTGTGTTCTCTTCTGGATTCAATGACAAGAGGCTCTCCAACCTATATATTGCTTTAGTACATGCACATCTCCAGAGAAATCATCTGAAACACATCCTGTTTAGTGTCTCAAGAAAAAAATCATCTCTACATGGAAACTTACTGGCTATTTGGTGCTGAAGTCCATACTAACATAGTTACATTATGCCATTAACAAAGTTCACATTTTGTCATATACAAAATGTAGCCACATTTTAAAATTTGATCATGTTTTCCTGTACAAATGCATGAAGTGAAGCAATAATGTTTTGTCTCCCAAATACCCAAGGTTACACTGACGTGCGGAAATGGACTCCACAATCAGTGAGATTGTAAAGTAGGTATGTTCATTCAGCGCTGGGCAGCACGGGGGGTAGTCCCACCAAAGTCCTGCTCGCCCGACTCGGCAGTTTGTTTCAAGTTTATACAGTCAAGTGTTACATATTCACAATACGCCTATACATATGCATGACCTGTCCCCACTTCATATTAAAATTAGCTCCGAGAGGTCATTTCCATAGTCTCCTCTCAACTGCGCTTGCGCAGTGCCTCTTTGTTACCGAAAAGCTCGGAATGAAGAACTTATCAACACCAATTTAGTGTAGATAAGCAAACACTTCTTTATTGACGGCCGGGTACGCGGGCGAGTCCTCTCACAAACCACGCACACCTGTCACCAAAACAATACACCTTATATTAGGACTTATTGATACATATTCATTAGACTTCCGGGAAATCATTAGCATATGTAAATGTCCTTTACGCAGGCACAGTGAAGGTCTCTGGTGGTCCTCAGGAGTCCTCTGGTGGTCTTTCATAGTCTTCCTCACTCGTCCGCTTCTTGACCTCTCAGGTGTCTCAAAGCAACAAACTGGTGTCCATAACGGTTTCCTTAGTTTCTAAAACAAACACTACAAGACTACCAATCTTTGTCAAAACTTCTGTGGTTAAATGATTTTGAACAATACTTAAATTCTTATGGTTACACATTATACATTTTCTAAGCTCCTAAGTTCCTAAGGCTACATTTCAAACTTAACACTCCCATACTTATGCTTCACAATTTTCTACTTTTTAGTCAAACCAAACTCTTTTATAATCAGATTTTAATTTCTTTATCTTGTTATCTAAGTTCTGAATGTTCCTACTAGATGATTTTAGCCAATTTCTCCGGCCTTGGTACGGGGCTATACAGGGGATTTCACAGCAGACACTGGTTGGTGGTTAAATGTATAAAATGCAACATACATATGATTTTGCTAAAATATTAAAATTAAATATGATTAATTCTAACTAATAACAAATCAATGACCAATCAGTAACATCTTTATGGTGGTCGTCTGGTGGTCGCAGAGATGAAGATAGATGACTCCTCTTCATCACCGCTAGTAACCTTTTTTCTTGCGCAGGCTCAGTGATTTCTTGGTATTCACCCAAGCCGCAAGACCAGTCTTAGCTGGCTCTTGGGACCTGCTCCTGCTTCTTATCAGGAACTGTCTGTACCTTATTGGCTGGTTCTTAGGACCAGCTCTTCTTATCAAGGACTGTCTCTATGTCAGCTAATTTCAACAATGTAAGTGCTAAACATCATCTTTCATGCCCCTTTATTATGTCTACTGAGATTCTTTTGACTCCCCTTGTCTCAACACATTACATAATCTGTAATAGTAAAGGCCAATATGACGCCTCACTGCACCAAGCCATTTCAGGGAGACACTGTATCTGTCAGACATCCTATTGTCATCATGGAATCATAGAATAGTTTGGGTGGGAAGGGACCTTTGAAGGTCATCTAGTCCAACCTCCCTGCCATGAGCAGGGATATCTTCAACTAGATCAGGTTGCTCAAAGCCCTGTCCTACCTGACCTTGAAAGTTTCTAGCAATGGGGCATCTACAAACTCTGGGCAGCCTGTTCCAGTGTTTCACCGCCCTTGTTGTAAAAAATGTCTTCCTTATAGCTAGTCTGAATCTCCCCTCTTTTAGTTTAAAGACATTACCCCTTGCCATATTGCAACAGGCCCTGCTAAAGAGTTTGTCCCCATCTCTCTGATAAGCCCCCTTTAAGTACTGAAAGACCCTGAACACTCAGTAATGTGCAGAGCAAAGCTGTGCAGTATGCTTCACTTTCAACATCCAGGCAGTTCTGCTAGCTCCTGGGGAGAAGGGGTGGCTCCCTTTATAATCCTACCCTGCTTCTGTGTTTTATCACCCAGCAAGTGCTAGAAGGAGTTTTGACAGGAGTACTAACAGTCCTTTTTACATGAAGCTTATGAATCTTTTTCTCCCCACTGAAATCACATTGACTAGTGATAAAACAGGTATAATCCAGCCATCAATTTTCACATTCACTCTCTCCCTCTCTCCAGGCAAGGCTATGCCTTTCTGTTGGTATATGCCTTTGATGTTATGATTTCATTTTTCATCACCCTTAGTAGCTTTGACTAATTCAGTTAAGGACGATTGTCCCAGAAAAAAGAAATACTGTTACATAAAATGTTATGGTTTCTCCCTGAACAAAGCTAATAAATCCACACTTATGTTCAATAGAAGTCTAGGTCTTTAAACAGACTAAATCCAAATTCACCCCATAGATCTATTTTCATGATGAAGAGTTCAGGTTTGAAATGAAATTCGAACTGCAGTGAAATTATAGGAATATTACATTCAGCCGAAGTCAGCTAATGCTGTTCACTTCTGTTTGCTTCTGAGTTGCTGGCTTTACTTTCGTTGTCCACTGGCTTTCTTTCTGATAGTGTAAAAAGAGATAAAAAACTGAACAGCCAATGGAAAATTAATTTATGGAAAAATCCTGTAAAATCTTGGTTGGTATTTTATGCCTTAATCTCAAGGAGTATTGCTTGTCACTTTCACCAGTAGTATATTGAAGTTAGGACATTGAATTATAAAATGTCATCCCATTGCCCATTTTCTCACAGCTAAACATAGCCATAGAAAGGAAAAGAGAACCTACAGTAAAAATACCTGTCTCCTTCTTTATTTAAGTGCTGATGCATAAAGATTAATAAAAGATGAACAGCCACAGATATATGTAGGTAGGGATTTAAAATGGAGAAGAGCTGGTATATTTTAAAGATATATTAATGTTTTAGGATTTTAAGTAGTGCAAACCTACACAACAGTGTTCTTGCACCTATCTTTTGAGAGGATTTCCTTAGCTCCACTTCGCTTCGCTTCGCTTCTATTCTATTCTATTCTATTCTATTCTATTCTATTCTATTCTATTCTAATTACAGCCTAGCCCAGCCCAACTCAACCCACCCTACCACATACCACCCTAGCCTATCCCACCCCACCCATTCTTCTCATCACTAAGCATCTATCTGAATTCCCAGTACTGTAATTTGCGATTTATTGTTCTCCTTCTCTGTTAGGAGACTTGATAGTTGTACTCCTTGGCGTTCATAGGATTATATTTGTTTGCTGTTGGCTTTGTAAAAAAGTTTTTTGCACAGAGCTGTTTTTTTATGCTAGCACAGGAAAGGCAAAAGGTCTTTGCTTTGGGAACAGAGAGTGTGGTCTAATTTGTGATGATACTTAGCTTCCCCTGGGAGCTTGTTGCACAGTAGTGGCCTTAAGAAAAACCTTCACAGACAAGCTTTACCACTCTAGCAGAAGGCTCCACCACACCTGAGAAGTGGCGCAGTCACTTCAGGTCTCTGCCCATGGCATAGGAACTCATAATATCATGTTTCCAAAGATTGTGTTTCAGGAAATAATTTGGGACCTATTGTGATATTTTCTCAAGACATTTAACCTTTTATGTAATAGGCTCCATTGTTACTGATCTTGACTTTCTTCTCAGAGAGGTACATTATAAATATAAAATATTAATATGTGTTGTAGAGAAATAATGGGTCCCACCTGGAGGTATTAAATTATCATTGCGCAACTTTTATGTCTGTTCCTAAGGCAGACAAGTTAGCTACTAACTTCTTCCTCTTAACCCTTTTGACAATCCTTCTCACAGATTACCTTCTAGCTTCTACTGATCCTCCAGGATTTTTTACACATTTCCTTCTTTTAATTCTCTTGACATGTGATTCAAATTCTATTTTTCCCTTCAAATCTCAGTGGCCAAAATATTCAGACTTATAGATGCTCCAAATATGTTTACATGATCAGTATTTCAACTTGCAAGGTTATAGCAAGTAAGGAAAAAAAATGTCATTTTTAAAAGTCCTGTAGAAAGCCTACAGAAAGGATTATATAACAACAGCCATCTGCTATATTCCGGGGAAAAAAGCTCAGGAAATCATAATATCCTTAACATCCAGTTTTAACCAAGGTACAAAATGGAATGATGGAATTGGAAAGTATTAGTGGTTTACTTTAAATGTAAACCATAAATTCATCTTGAATTTAGAAAGCAAAAATGAACTGCAGCACTCAAAATCATTAGTTTACAGACTGTGCTTGATTTCATCTGGCTGATGATAGCATCTGATATCAGTATCAGCAACAGGGTAGTGGCTGTTGTGTAAAGCTGTTGTGACATAGCCTTTCTTAGATCTACATTTCCTCAGGGTACAAGCTCCAGAACAGGGTAGCACTGGTTGAAAAGGATGCATTGTCTGGGCTGAATCCAGTGCTTTTCTATGGGCAGGTTCTGGAGCCTAACTTTCAGGATGAAGCTGCTCTTGTCTAGAAAAAATCTCTTAAATTGAGTACTGCTCTTACTGGGTGAATGCCAGGGAAGTAGATGAAACCTATAAATACAGCCACGGTAGAGCACATCCAGGTCCCAAACATCAGGGAAGACATACAATTCATATACGATCTGTCTACTGTAATAACTTCTAATTAGGTATTTTATCTTTTTTCACTGTTAGGTTTCATTAATTTCTGCATCGTATCAGGGCTGGGAAAATTCAGATATGCTCTGCCAAATTTCTTCTGGATCAGCCCACTGCATTAAATTAGCAAGCTTTCATAAGAATATACTAAAATTACTTTTTTGCTAATACATTTTTAAAGTCTTGCTGCATCAGTAGCTTTCATATCTAATGCTAATGGGAGATGATGAATAATTGCTAATACAACTGCCAATTGAAGTCATCTTGGCAATTTGATTGTTAAAATTAACACTAATATAGTGTGATGAAATATTGCTAGTATAATATAAACGTTTTCCTATCAGAAATGCATGCTACTGTTAGTCTCTTCCAGTGTTACAGCTAAAAGATAGCTGGAGTGAGGTTCCCATACTCCTTTACTCCCACTTCTGCAAAGCCAAATTCTGACAAGATCCACATAGTGTGCAGTATGGTCCAATTTTATTCAGTGGTAGAGTAAAACTGGAACTGGGGCAGAACTTGGTTGTTTATTTACACACAATAATGTTCTGCATTCTAAATTTCTTGACTCTAAATCAAACGTATTTCTTACTTGGTATTTTTCCCAGATATCTGAATGAACATATTGTTACCTGTGGCACCATGACTACTCTTCCGCTGTCTACAAAAGGGATTAAATAGAATTTTGACTTTCACACCCCGAAGACTTCTGGAGTTCAGGGAGGATGTACACTCAGTTTTACCCTATGGAACTAATGGCTCAGTGTTCAGACTCTTGTGCAATCTGGGGCAATATGTATACAATCATGTTACGTTTTGTATTTATTTTTCCAAAACATTAAATCTATAGTGTATATAATGGACAGTATTTAAAGTATTTAATCCTGGTTGTTTCACATAAAGCTAAAAACCATAAATACTTTCAATCTTTTATCCTGAGAGATTTTAACAGGAAAAGAGTGTCATGGTGGCGGTGATTAAAATAAAAAGCTGCTGATTCATTGTTTATGATGAGGCTTTGTATAACAAACACAAATACACGCCTTTAATTTTTTTAATTAATTGATTAGATATTAGCTACAGGGCATTTTGTTTCTCTGTTTATTTTCAGTGAAAACCAAGAGCAAGTTTTTCACAGCATGGAAATCATTCTGCCACACTTACTGCTGGGAAAAAGTGTTTAACACCCTTCTGGCTTTCCTTCTGAAAACAGAATTCTTTTCTTTAGCTCATGGAATTAAAGAATACCCATTAGCCAAGGAGGTGGTCCAAGGTCAGGCAAAAGTACGTTCCTCCATCTTTCCTTTTCATGAGCTATCAGCAGGAGAAATATTCCCATTCTTCCTCTGTTTTCAGATTTGAGACTCTAGACCTATTTGTATTTTATATTTCCTTTTGTGAAGTTTGTACTTTCATAACTTGCTAAAGTGAGGCTATTGGAGAAAGCAGTCTGTTACACAACAGTTATAGCACAAGCACTAACAGTGTGAACTCCACATCTTGTTGTGCCAAGACAATAATGAGAACTCACTAATAAGTGGGAGACAACGTATTTTTCTCCATGACTTTATCTGTACAAATTCAGGAAGGACAAATTCAGGAATCAATCACTGGAAAGCCTTAAATAATATTTTTGTATGTTGTTTATAAGTTGTGTTTCTGTAGAGAGTGCAGTTGCCTTCAAATTTTTTTATTAGAGGTCAATAATCTCCTGCATTAAATGAAAATTATTTGATTTCATGTATTTCAAAATCATATGTTTTCAGAAATAAGTCCCATTTTGTGACAGTCAGTACTTGCACTTGGGTCTTCCCCAATGGTCTTTTGCATGTCTGCTGAGCTCCCTGAATGAGGCTTTTATCTGCACCATTACCACTATTGTATATTTTCATTTTACTCTTGGGACCGGGTGTTACCCAGTAAGCACTAAGTGCCAAGGAGTACATCAGAGTGTCTGTCAGCCACTCAGAATTAGGTGACACAAGCTTCAGTGGGATGTAACAACCAAGTTCCAGCTGAACTCTTGAAGCAGCTTTCCAGAAAAGCTGACTGTCAACATTACATACTGAACAGATAGTCCTTAAACTCAATTGGTTCTGCTGTGGAAGTCCTTGTGCTCTTGCACTTAAGGTTTTAAAAATAAACGTTGCCATCCCTGTTGTGTCATTGCCTATGTTTTTCATACAAATGTTGCAGGTTTTAAGCAGAAATAATCTTTAGTTGATCTGTTGAACTGTTTTTCTGTACTTCCGTGAGAATTCCCAGTTCTAGGGGTGAGAGGTCAGGGTGGTTTGAGGAGTGATACATTTTTGCTTGAGATGTGACAAACATAGTAAGTAGCTGAATGCTAATTCAGGCTATCATCTTTAATTAGGCCAACAAGACTGCAATGAAAAGTCTTCACTCTGGAAATGAGCACTCATGATCAAAGAAGAGCTACCTTATTTAAATAATTTAAATGGAGATCAATTTTAATCAAAGTTGATATTGAGTATTGCATATGAAAATGACTACTTTTTTTCTTTAAATTTTGATGTTACCATGTAAATGAGCAATTCCCTTGCTCAGAGTTATGTGGCATCTGGCTGGCAATATTCCTTTAGTGTTGAAAATTTGAATGAATACCTACTTAAAGCTGGCTGCATGACTAACACCTTCAATGCAGCTGAGAAGTCAGGAATCTGTCTTTCTGCTTTTCCAGGTATGTATTCTATTAAGTTTTAAATATCTTCTGATTCCAAATTATTTTGATGTTTTCTAACTTACTGAGTATAACAATTTATATCCTTAGAGAAGTTAGAGAAGGAAAAGTTGGTCAAATTATTTGCTTCAAAGAGGATAGATACTCATAAGGATAAATTATAATAGTTTAGTGTAATTTTTTTTAAGTTTCTGTGAGGAAAAAGGTTTTAATCACTGAAGTGTTACTATGCAAACCCAGAACAGCTCATGGATATAGTTACATGGACTCTTCCAGAGATATGCATTCATATGCAGTCATTTACATACCACAAGCACACTTGAGATCAGAAAATGAATGCAAAACTCTTTATCAGGTTTACAATGCAATAAAAATGAAGAAAGACTCAGAAACACACACAAACTTTTTACTGGGGTCACTGGTAATACTAGCTCACCAAAGCCATGGAAAGTTTTCTAATATATAGACTCACACCAGGTCATACATGTAGGATTAAAGTTGTAAACTTCTGGGTGTCAGAGTGTCTTTCTGTTCTGTTTGTGCATCAGTGGATCCTCATACATAAACTCCACTTCTTACTGTGGCAACAGAAAAGAAGAAACCTGATCTTACCTGTTCAGTTTGTTGAGGACCACTGCACTGTCCCCTGGTAGAACTGAGTTCCTAAAGACATTGCTGACACCTTCTTTCATTGCTTTTTTTAACCTTCATGTTGCGCTCTAGTTCACTTTCTGGAAATGTAATACCCCAATTGGTTGAAAATTTCTGAAATCTACTGAATTATTTTCTCCAGTATGTAATAGTTATGAATAGTCAGGCAAGAATTCAAGTTCACCTCAGTACAGAGCCTGGAAACAAAGGAAAAATATTATAGCTAACAAAGTCAAAGTCAAAGGTGATATATCATCCATTCTTTTCTGCTTCATTTATCCACAGAAGAGTGGCTTTCATGAAAGGACACAGATCTTTGCATGTCTCAGCTTTTTTTTCTTAGTTTTATAATTTTCAAAACTTGAAAGTTTCTTTGTGAACAAAGATTCTTTCATTTGACCACTGTTACCATTTCATCATAAGATTTTGGTGATGTCAAGCATCCTATAAAAATGAGTGAGTTTGTACCCTTTCAGCCAATTATTGCTGCTCCTAAGGAGACTGATACATCTATATTAAACAGTGGTAGGTTCTCCTCAACTCAATGTTAAATACCTTGTTGCCTTGTCTTGCCCATGTCTTGCTAACACAAGGAGCCAAGGATTAACTGAAATAGTTGTTGTTAATGAATCTTAAGAGATGTGAGTTTGCAGCATGGAGGCCCAAATGCTGATTTACTAGGAGTGGAACCTGAGAAATAGTCTGGTATAGCCTTCATGTTCCTAAAGTTTCAGTGCAGGAAAAACAAGCTGTCTTTTCACTTTAGAAAAATGATTTATCCAGAAGAAGACTTAGCACAAGCTTTTTTTTAGATATGTAATTTACATTGGGAAAATCTCACAATGCTTATCATGTAAAACATATTCATTGTGACCATAATGCTCTTCTTATTGTATACAGAATATTCTTGCTTGTAGTGTATTAACCCTGACGGAGTTTTGCTAGCAAGAAATTATTTCAACAGTTCCTCATGTCTAAATCATTGCCTAGTAAAACTTCAAACAACAAAGCTGTTTTGTAATAACCGGGTGCTCAAAGGCCATCCAGAGAAGTAAATCAGCCATATTTACCACATAACTCTATATTCAGTAGCAAACACAAAAACTTGTCTATCAGTCCTGAAAATTAAGAATTGCCACCATGCTTCAGACAGTAACAGTGGACAGCAGAACCAATTTAACTTGAGTTTAATACTCAGAGATTATAATTTCATGTTAATCTAAAATGTTGCCCTCACTGAGAAGAATAAATGATTGTCCATGACTGAAGTTTGCTGAGTACTGTCTTAGCTTTATATGGGAAAACTATCACAATACTGGTAACATTTCAAAATAAGTCCTGAGAAGAGTAATAAAAAGTAAGGAATGCCCTCCTTCAAATGTGGACACAGGTATGCAAGGTCCTTCCAAAACCCCACATTTTTCAAGATGCAGTAAAAAATGCCTTTATAAAATGAAGCCAGAAGGAAAACAAAAATGAAAAAAAAGAACACAAGGTTAAAGCTAAGCAAAGCATGCCTTTTCTTATTTGATCAAGACAGTGGGGGCTTTTTCAGGGCTGAACAGAGGTCCCCCATCTAATTTTCACACAGAGACTAAAGAGCAAAAAGGGAGTCACCAATGTGCTTTCTAACTCCCTACATTTTGAGAGTGATTGAGACTTATTAAGGACATTTTCTGCTACTTGTGGTAGCCATGTGCCCTCACACACATTCTTGGTGTATTTAGAAGCACAGTAGGAATGTTCACACATCTGACAAGGTACAAAGAATCAATTCACAGCAAAAGGAAACATCAGATATTGGCCCTTAAACACCACAGCAGTAGATACCTTGGAAATACCTCAGATAAATAGAAAGACCTAATGCTTAAAACAGAGGATGGAAAGAATGCAACTTCAGACTTAATGTGCTTTTGATTTGGACTGGTACATGAGTAAATTTTATGCATATATCAGACTGAGACTAAAAAATATACTTATATGGCTCCTTTACTGTAGTGTTTGTGTATTTAAAAAGAGCTGATCAAAAATTATCAACCAGAAAGTTTACCTAATAAATTGTAAGATTTTTTTAGAGAAATGTTCATGTGAAGGGGCTTTATTCCAGACTTTTGAAAATTCCTGGGTTTATTTTCCTTTTTTCTCCCTCATGCTGTCTGCAACATAAAAATGTCTACATCTTCCTTCAGTTCTGTATTTCATAATTTTTTGCCTCTATATTTTCTCAATTCTTCCTCTATACTTTGAAATCATAGCAAAATCATTCCATGAAATTAAAACTTCTATAAAGTCTTCAATAGCTTATGAAAAAGGCTTGTGGATGCTTTCTCACTGTAATTCTGTTGACATACCGTAATACTTTCTTGTAGTACAGGCCAAAAATCAAGTCACAAAGGTGTTTAGTGATTTGAAATTAATGACCATTAATAAGTCAAATGCATCCTGACAAAAAAGGACCAGTACAATTCTCTGTAAAGCTGACATTAAATTTTTGCTCTGATACTAAAGCTTAATTTCTCTCTAACCTTGCTACAAAATTGATTGTTTGTAAAAGAAAATGGTCTGTTTAGTGTATTTTCTCTAAAGCCTGGAAATGTGCTTTCTCTTTTCTAGGAGCACTTCAGGAATATAATATATAGAGCTGCACTGGGGAGCACACAGCAAAAGTTTATACAGAAGACTTATCCTTTTATGTGATCCCACTAAAAGCATGGAATATGACTCATGAAATATCTCTGAAATTGTCTGCGTATGAGTAAAATATCATTTCACTGCAGGATAAAGTGTTCCATTTAAAGTGCAAGTGCAGGCTCTAGGGTAATATTGACAAAGTGGAGTTAAATTATGAACTATTACCTCTCTCTAGAGGACTGGAAAGATATACCGGTAATCCTAAGAACAGTACCTGTTTCCCTTCATGGTGGAAATAGTGCATACCAAAGAATTCATTATTTTTACGTAACAAGCTCCATAAATGCATTTTATAAAAAGTAAACCATAAAATACTGGGAATAACAGTGCAGAACTGAGAAACGCACTGGTTTCCCACAAGTCTTTTCTTGCGCTGTGGAGAGCATAAAATGGACATAATTCTTCACTGGGAATGCCCTCTCTCTGGCGGGGCTCTCCAACTGACTGAGAGCTGGAGTAACCTGCGCCAGCCTTCAACCTCCAGCTTAGAAGGACTACCTGCATGAAGAGTCGGGGACATCTGTGGCTGGAGTTCCCTCAGCTGTGGTTACTTTCCTCTTTCCAGAGTAGACAGTAGCTGAAGTGCCCTTGTTTTTGAGGTAAGAAATCTCAGAACAAGGGAGCACAATGGCTGAATGAATGCCAGAGTATTTTTCACTAGAAAGAGAGAATCAGCTGTAATATTTTGAAAAATATGTTGCATTTAAAAGTTATGGCTTAATGGTAAACCAGTACAGGGGTCCTCTCAATTCTTCTTAATTTATCAAGAGTATCCTCATGCAGGCACCCAGCCTTCTCTACAGGAAGACCCATTGACCATTGGTTGAATTAAGCCTACGTGCGGATAAAGATCGAAGTGTGTAGATCTGTTGGATCCAGCTTTCTGACTACATAAAAAAGGGCCCTTTTATCTGAAATTTAACTGACAACATAAAAGTAAGGGGAAATTATCAGCACTGGGTAAAGAACAGAGATATTTGATGAAAGATGATGCAGGAGTGATAAGTTGGTTAAAAATACACGATAAATACATCTGTGTAAACAAAGGTGTACATCTTACCGTTCCTCTGATCTCATAATAGCCAAACATGGCTGTGATTTTTTGCTTTGCATTTCTGATAATACAAATTGATGATTTGTATCTCTTATATACAGAAGCGGTCTCATAATAGTCTGCTGCTTGGGAGCAGTCTTTTAGAGGAACACATGACCGGTTTTTATCCCTCACTGATTACCTCTAAATTCCTGTGGTCATCTGCCACTTTTCAGTATTGCTGTTTTTAATTATATGCATTGGAACTGATATTTCCTTTGAAAACCTCACAGACATTGGTGCTGAATGAACTCCACAGTGGGATTTAGAGTCTGTACATGTGGCTTAGTACCTTTCTTCAGTACTGGATCCATCTGTGTGTGTTGGACATCTAACAGCTGCTAGACTTTGATTTTCTCTTCTCAAGGTATCATGAGTATTAACACCTAGTAATTTTAAGACAGATGCAGCATCCATTCTAATCAAAGCATTCAGCCTGTCACTACCATTGGCCTGAACCTGGCAGTAAGCTCAGATGGATAGACAGACCTTGTTACCCTGAGTGATATAAGTTGCCTTCTGCCTATTACAGGGTGAACCTACGTCCAGGTGCTCTTTGTGGAGTTGGTGATACACTCTAAATTCAAACTCCAGCTTACCTCAAGGTAACTTGGTCGTGTGATCATGCCTTTAGACAGAACTTTCAAATTTATTTTTACAGAATTTATTTCATCTTTTCTTTTGGCCTCTGAAATTTATTGAGATGGGGCAATTTATTATGTATGCTTTTTAATATACATTAAACTTTCTGTAATAAATAGTTCTGCAGTGTTTTTAGTTACAATAATGCGACGAAGAACAGACAAGCTGAAAGCTAATTCTCTAGTAAAACCACCTTTTTACCATCTCTGTATCTGACTAAATTAACAGGCTTCTCAGACCTACCTTACCTAGTATGAAGACTTTTTATTCTTTAGGCCATTCTCCTGTAAAGCTGACTCTGGTGTAGTTCAGCATTGCTCTTTAGCTGATACTCAGTTTCTCAAGTACTGAATTTTGAAGTATTAATCATGGAGGATGGTTACATGACATTATGTATTTTGTACCTGTCATTTCACCTCTTTAGCATTCCTTGTATTCATTTTTCCCTTGCTCCTATGTAAAATGAAAAGGCAGTGGTAATCGTCCTATGGAATGGGGATGGTCCAAAGGAAGATTCTTGCAGAAACTTTTGTAGTCCAAAGGAAATGTACCTGAAGTGAGATAGTGGGAGAGGCAAGAGGAGGAGAATGCATAGAAGGGACATATAACTGATGGCTCCTGAAACAGCCTGTCTCTTTCCACAGGTACTCCCCATGTATTTGCATCATTTCCATTTCAGCATCTTATGCCTCTTAGGTAAAAGGTTCATATAAATGTCTCGTTGCTTTGAATCTGTAAAAAACTTCTGGTTTCTCCTCAGTTCTTTCCATTTGCTGACATTTATGCACTTATTGATCTTTTACCAAGTGCTGCAGTTTTACAACTACATAAAATACAAATGCCATTCTGTATGTCTGGAGAAGCAACCATAAGGTAACTGGTAATTTACTCAGTATTTTAGGATATTAATTGCAGACATCTGGAACAGGCAGATATGCTAATATAGTAGAGTGTTTGGAGATATTCATGGTTATTTTGACACTAAAGTTCCCGTGCTGCCTCCTTGCAATAAAAGTGTGAGAATGCAGTAACACTATCAAGTGCTAACCAGTGTATTTGAGGGCTGCTATCACACGTTCCTGGCCCTTCTTTAAGCCAAGAAGCCACGAACCATGTGGCATTACCCTTCTGAAAAAAATTCAATTAATTTCAAAACAATGCACTGCTGGGCATGTTTAATTTTTAATTCTCAGTGACACTTATGAGGGAAAGGTTAGAAAATGAGTCAGAGAGGAGTACACGAGGCTGTCTACTCAAAGGTTAAACTCCTTAGTATTCAGGACTCTAAAGTTTCCTCTTTATTATCTTTTTTCCTAGGTTTCCATAATATAAAGTAGAAGTAAATCTAAGGAAAAGCAAGTATGAGGTGTCTGTTAAGTTTTCTAGTCATATATTGGGATTTTGTATCCCCTGAAAGTAAAATTTTACTCATCTCTAAGCCAATGTGGGGGTTTAATTGCTTTTCTCACATTACTTCTGGGTCAAAGGACATTTGATTTTTAAATTCACAGTCAAACAAGCCAGTTGCCAGCTTGGTAAAAGTACCAAGCACTGCTGTTCCTGACTGCATGGAAACATATCCTGTTACTTCCCTTGAGGCCACAACACGGCTGGTAGTCCTAAGTGGTATTCCACCAGCCTAGGTCTCCAGCTGCTGGAGATTTTGCTGTGGAGCCCTTAGCTGTGCTTTCAGCACTGCTGTGAACAATACCTTGGAGTGTCCTTTTGTTATCTCTCTTAGGATGGCATCTGAAAGCAGGTAGTAACAGGATCCCAATACATTAGGCAGCACAGAGGTTGTATGATGCTTGCACTGGAAAGCTACACAGCTCGAAAGGGATAATAACAATATTAGAAATAGCATTTTAAAAAATATACCAAAGGTGTGTCAGTTTTCAGTTACATCTTTCTTCACTCCTTTTTATAGATCTTCCTAAACCATTTCCTGTTCTCCCCTCTAGCAATTGCACAACTAATCTGCCTTCATAGTCATTCCACCCTGTTCACCTCAGAAAAATAGCAAAAGATGTAGACGGAGGAGAAAAACAGACAAGTGGTCCCTTTTGTGAGCTGACAGCAGTGCTTGAGGAACTTTTTCTAATAAGCTCTTCAGAGAAAATGGGCAGGAGGCTGTAGGGGGACTTATGCCAGCAGCTTCCCAGAAGGACTCTCATCTTTATTACGCCTGTGGAATGAGGATCGGTCATTAGCCTTTGTGATAGTCTCACCCTTCTAGGGCAAGTTAAAGTTGCAGAACCATATTTTCTTCTCACAGAGCATAAATCAGAAATTCTTTCATTCCTGCCAGTGGAATTGCACCCTGTCAACCTGGCACAGGTTAGAAGCAGGGCCATTACATCTTCAACCACATCATTTACACATTCTAGTAATCTAGAATAGCATTTTGATCTTATCTTAGTTCTTATCTAAATGGTGCAAATAAGAATAGAAATTTGTCAGTGTTTATTTTTTAAGCACACAGCACCCCACTCCTCCAGCCGAGATTTCTTCCAGTGCAGGACAAAAGACAACCAAAAGTGCAGTCACACTCAATGTGTCATGAAACTTCTCAGATCAAGCCAAATTTCCTTTGTCTTATAATTTATACATAGTAAAAAGAATAGCTATCAAGTTATTTTCACTTCCTATTTCTTATATCTTGCATTCTCAAGAATTGCTGAACTAGAGGCATATAGTACTGGAAGGAGATGCTATGACACACCACGTCAGCACAGAAAGGCAAGATGAGATGCAAGATGCTTAAAAGCAGAAGCAGGAGGATTTGAGCTCTCTGTGCAGGATTAGGAGACTGCATGGCCTCTTCTGCCTGTCAACAATAATGGAATTGAGTTCCACACTGAAGATAATTGCCTCAAGTCATTCTCCAACCACAGGGAAGGTAAGATTAATAAAGAGCATTTGTTATAATTCTGCAACCAATTTATGTAATGGAACACATAATAAATAACCACATTTAACACAAGCATTTATCATAGCCAATTTATGCATCAATTTTTTCCGTGTGTGTTAAACCAATCATTTGTGTGAATAAGTGTTGTTCTCTTTGTGTCCCTTTTTTCTCGGTTAAAGTAAAAATTATTGTAAATGAGGTTTTTTTTTTCTTTTTTCTTTTTTCTTTAGATACAGAGGTGAAAGTGACACATGTAAACTTCCCAGCCCCTGAAAGACAGCAAAAAGTTTTCCACAGAGCCTGGACTGCTGCCTGTTGCAATTGGAAGCCATTATTTGGACAAAACATCCACAAGGACTAAAACCCTCTTGCGATTAGTCTTTATGCATGCCTAAACTCCCTGGTTAGATTTGAATTGAAACAGCAATGTCTCACTGGAGACAGAAAGGATTATGTCCTAAAGATCTGATCTGGGATTGTGTCCTTGAAAAGAAGGTCTGATGTGGCAGGCCAGGAGAAAAGTGTCCTAAATGTTTCAGAAAGCAATCAACTGGATGTTGTAGGATACCAAACACAAAGGATCTATTTCCAAACACTCAAAAAGTAAAAGCAGATAAAATTTAAGTACTTTCCCTGAATACCATTTCTAGCAAAAGAATCACTATTTCAAGTTTATCTTTCTTTCATCTCTATCTGATTCAATGGAAAAAGGTGTTCTTAAACTTATGATGGCATCGGTTTCATTAGGTACTTTTGTCACGATATGGGCTGCTGTATTTGTTTTTCCACATCAGTAGTATTACACTGTGTATTTTGCAGAAGATCCATTGTCTTAAATAATATGCTGCTGAAAATAAAACAATTTAAGCATGTCAACTAACTGCCTGCACCTTTTCAATCCCATTCCACTTCCCTTCTGTGAGGTGATGTTTTTCATTCCTTTTTATTTTCCAGTGTCAGGGAGCATGTATAGCTCAAAACTCAGATTACAATCTAAAAATAGTGTAGCCAGACTACAGCTATTGTTAATTAATAGGAACTTGAAATATCAGTCTGTGCTTTCCTCAGTCTGTTGCTTCCTTCCAATCCACATGCTACACATGATCACTGAATTATACAACTGAACTTTGTTGATTTCAGAGTGTCTTTCTTCCAACATCCATATGTGTATTACAGCATGAATGAAATGATGAAAACTAGATACTGTGTTCTATAAAGAAAGAAAGAAAGAAATTGTGAGCTAATATAAGTTGGAAGGAACGAGACAAATCTTTTCCTCATCTTTTCCACTGACTTCATCTTTGTACAGCTAATACTTATGTGGTGGCCCAGAGCAGCTCTGAGAAGTTTTGAACAAAGAACTACGAAAAGAATTTGTCTCTTTTTATTGCATGCCTTATACCAGAAAATCTCCAACCAGCAGCCATTGTAAAGTAGATTAGGAAATAAAAAGAACTTTCATTGCCCTATGAACAACCATAACCATCTTTTTTTCCATCCTGATTAAAAAGACTTTCTGATTATTATGATACTAGGAAAACTATAGTAATAAGTAGATGTTGACTTCTTTTGAGATGCATATCATTATTTATTGATGGAATACATTAATGTGGAACAAGGGGAAGACAAAGTCAATATTTATGATGAGGAAAAATAAACTGATGTTCACTGAAACAAGACATTCGAGTCTCAGTCAGGAAGATAACCCCCCTCTGAAGCATGTAAGACTGAGATTTATAAATCCCATACTTCCTTGGGATTTAAAACTTCCTTGCAGTCAAAATGCTAAGTATAAATTTAGAGGCTGTATGGAGGTTACTTTTAGCATCAGTTTATCTAAAACTGTCTTGGTAACTCAGCATTTCCCTATCTTTAGATATTAAGTTAAAATCATCAAATCATAGAATCATAGAATCATTTAGGCTGGGAAAGACCCTTAAGATCAAGTCCAACCATAAACCTAACACTGCCAAGTCCACCACTAAACTATGTCCCTAAGCACCACATCTACACGTCTTTTAAATACCTCCAGGGATGGTGACGCAACCACTTGCCTGGGCAGCCTGTCCAATGCTTGAGAATCCTTTTGGTGAAGAAATTTTTCCTAAGATCCAAACTAACCCTCCCCTGGTTCAGCTTGGGGCCATTTCCTCTCATCCTATCACTAGTTACTTGATAGAAGAGGCGAGCATCCACCTCACTACAACCTCCTTTCAGGTAGTTGTAGAGAGCTATAAGGTCTCCCCTCAGCCTCCTTTTCTCCAGGCTAAACAATCCCAGTTCCCTCAGCTGCTCCTCATAAGACTTGTGCTCCAGACCCGGTCTTTCTTGTAGTGAGATGTAGGTTATAAGACATTTGGAAATATTTTATACTTGGACTGGCTGTTATTTTACATGTCATTGAAACAATCTGGCTAATTTTTAAAGAAAAGAAGGTTTAGGCTAACATGCACAGGCCTGTGCTTTATTTGCCTTATGTCAAAACAAAAAAAACCAAAATACCACAACCATCCACCTTCATTAGTTCTAAGTATCTTCTGGGTTTTAGAGATGTAAAAGAGAAAATTAGGAATTCTTATTTTAAAGATAGAATTTTCTACTTGAAAAAATGATTAGAATCACTTTAGCTGTGAATATTTAGTTTTATTTTTATATAATTTTTATAGCACTGTTTTCAATGTCTCTTTTATGCAGCATAATAGATGAACATGAAACAGCTCATAAACCTGGATACCAAACAGTAATGGCAATAGCAATTTGTTACAGTGTGCATCTACAGTGTACTATGACTGTCTTTGGTTTCTGAAATCAAAATAAATTTCTAACATTTCTTTCCCCAAAAATGTCTTCCAGAGATCAGCTTTTTAAGAGGCCGTATAGTACAGAACCCAGGCAATTCACACCTATTGACACAAAGCTGCTGATGGACAGCACCCTGGGCACTGATCATACCATCATTTCTATTTTATGATCCCTATGTATTTGTAGTAGATTGTGGGTAGATGGTCACACCACCGCACTGCAACTTGTACACTGGGATAGAAAAGGTGTCTAATTAGTTTTCTTACTGTTCAGTGTAAATATAACCAACGTGTTGTGTAACTGTGTCTCCAAAGTGTCTGTAGCTTAACTCATTAAACTAAACACTGATGTCTTTCATATGCTTATTTGAGTCCCACTTTGGACTAAAGCATTGGAGACAGGATTGCAGTTGGTGCCACATGCAGTAAAATGACTGCAGATCAAATAGTGACACAAACATAGTACCTTAAATCAAAACAAGTAAAAATACTTCTTAACTTCAGGCTGTATTGCTCCGCAGCTCCCTTTGTGCATGCTGTTACTTTTTTTACTGTTTTTACCAATGTGAATGAAGATCTTAGCTCCTTTCCTTGGTCTCTGTCTTATACTACCCTGCTCACTGGGAGAAACGTTAGCCCAAAAGTAGGGATCCCAGCTCCCTGTATGCTGTGCACAGAGAAACAGTGGACAGATAGGGCCAAACTTGGCAAAGTTTCTCTCTCTCTCCTTTCAAAAAAGATGTCTCACTATGGTCACCAAGAAGGAAGATTAGCTCACAAATTAAGAGCATTTGTATAGGATGCTGGAAGCCAAGATTCAAGTTCCTGCTACAATAAATAATTATGAAAAGTATCTGAAATGCAAGAGTTCAAAAGCGAAGGAGTGAGGGAAACTTGGCTTACAGCAGCATCTTGTGAAAGTATATTGTACCTCAGAGAAAAATATAAATAATCCCTGTTCCTAGTCAGCAAGATACAGCTTTAAATCCAGGTCTCCTCTTACCATGGAAGTCCTGCAATAGTCAGCTGCATGGTATTGTGGAGAAATGGGTTCATCTCTTAATTTTCACTAGTGTAATTTAGGTGCCTTTTTCTAGGGTGGGTTCACAGCCAGGTGTTCTGCATAGAATTAGGTGCAAAGCTATGATCACACTAGCTGCGTAAGCACCTTTGCTTTTCTCAGCATCTCATTTGCCATCTTAGATAGCTTCCCACTCAGCCAGTTTCTGAATATCCCTTTGTAACTGCCTAATGCTGCCTTTGCATTGAATGGGGTTTGGGTGCTTGTCAGAGCTAAGGCTTCAGCCGGCTGTTTGGCACTGCAATACACACGTAGTTGTGAAGATCTAGCCTTTGTGGATGGCATATAAGCTTTTGTTGCTTGACTGAAGAAGATAAGGTAATGTTCTCTAAGAAAGAACATTTACATCTTGTTCCAAAATAAATTAATGGCAATGATTTAATGATTTCCTGTAGTTCTTAGCCAAATAGTATTTTGTTATTGTCAGTGATACAAGAAAAAAAAAAAAGGAAAAAAAAAGGAAAAATGGAAATGAGATTTGTAGCATAACATTGATGTTATAATCACAATTTTTGGTGCAGTTATCCTGTTAGTAATAGAAAGGAAAAATTAAAATAATGACAGATTAGCTAGGAGTTACCCTCATGGATATCCCCCCAGAAAAAATGTCTTCTTAAACATTTGCTTCCTTCCGGCAATTTCACATTAAATACCCCTTCTTGCTCCTGTGTCCCCATTCCTTATCTCATCATAACATCCCTTTCATTTTTAGCACACAACATAAATATTGATTATGTACTACAACCCACAGTGCTGATTATCAGCTATCTTCTCTCAAATAATACTGTAGTCCTGATTCTGACAAATAACATTAGCTTTGTCATTTCTGCTTTGAATGGTTAGTCTGTTTATTGAAACAACTCCTCTGGATATTTTATCCCTTAAAAATGATGGGTAAGTTCTCTGCTGGAATAAGTGAGGTAACTAACTAACTGACATAAGTAATACAACCACCTGGCTGCAACCATTTTTCTCCAACTTACTTATGCATGAATAGGATAGGCTCTGATGTACTTGTATTCATATATTTTGCACACATAAAAACATTTATTTTGACACTTACAATGCTGTTGTAGTTCTAGAAAGACTGAACAACTGTTTTGCCTAACCTTTTTTGAAGCTTGAGTGGGAGAGACTAAAGTATTGAAAACCGTCTTAAAAGATACTTAAAACTTCCAAATAAAATAGCAACCTTCTCAAGTTCAGAGACTGATAAGAACTTTCTGAGCTTCATGAAAATTACCTTTTGTTGGTCTTCTACTCTAGGCAATACACCTTATGAATTTGTAAGTTGTAGATAAAATCATGAGAGTATTCCTTTGTTCATGACAATTTGAAAGAGAGATTCTTCTAATCAGTGATGAGAGAAAGATAAGCATGAATTGGTTCTAAAAAGACTCAATATTGAAAAGAGGTTTGGAAAATAATTAGGTACTATATTTCTTGTTAGAATAATCTGGCTTCTCACAAAGCTGCTGTAAAACCTCTTGAGATACTCAGCACGTCCACTGTATAAAGAAAAATATAGTAAGATCTCTGCTTTAGTCTTTTGATGGTGCTTTTGCTGATATTGTCCAAACCCCACAAATAAAATGAAAAAAAAAAAAATGCAGAAGAAGGTACTACCCTCTTACATCCTGTATAAAGTCAAATGGTCTTTTCCATTTATTTCAACAGAGTCATTTATTATGTATAAGTGGTCTTAGACGTTTGTAGAGTCCATCTGAGTTTGATCAAGTATCAACCAGTTGTCAATATTACAGATTCCATCCACTTTTTAACCCAGACACTAGTTATTCTTTCCTAGTCATGATTTCAAATCACAGTGCCGGATCATCAGGGACTGTAAATCAGTATAGCTCCATTGACTTCACTGACAGATTTACACCTGCAGATGATTTGTTTCAAAGTATGCTGTAAATAAAAGAAAAATACTTCTAATAATATGTCATAATGATTGACACTTTTCATTTGAAAGACCTTAAAGCACCAAGCTTTTTAAGTGAATGTTTATATTTATGTATGAAGCTAGATTAGCAGCATTCCCAGAATGAAGATGCCAACTCTCATTTAGTTTGAGTTCTCACTGCAGTAGAGTGAGGGCTCCTTAGCAGATAAGATGCAACTTATCTAGCATAAAAACCCTGCTGAAGAGAGCTTGTGTTTAAACAACAAATTTATTTGATAATTAGTAAACAGATTGGAGCCAGGAAAATTGTTCAAAGCATGGGAAAGGGGAATAGGCTGAAGTTTTCAGCAAAGCGTAAGTTTCCCCCTCTGTGAAATTCCCTCTTTAACACTACTCCATGAGCTAAAAGCCTACTAATCCATAACTATGCCTCCAGATACAGAAAAACTCTTTTATTGGGATTTAGCAGGCTAACTGGGAATGCCTCATATTTGTGTTTTGATCTGTGCAGGTTCATCTATCACTGAAATGTCAGTGTTTATAATGTCAGTGTGGCAGATGGGAGAGAGGGACAATCAGTCACCCAAGAGACTTTAAAACTGTACCATGAGACAGTATTTAGTATCTGTGACTTTGTAACACAGCTGCAAACTTTATTAAGGAGGAAGAAGAATTTGTGCTGGAGGGAAGAATTATAATAAGACCTCACAGGGATTTATACAGAGATATTAAAAATTAAATTGAATTGAATTTGGTTTTATATTGAGCCTGTCAGACTGAAGACATTCCAAAGTGCTTAAAAAAGCAGTGAGTTACTTACCGGTACCAAAATGACTATGCAGACAGCCTTTAGACAGATGAAATATTTTAAAGCACAATTTTAGACAGTGTTAGATCAGTTCTTCAACTGCCAGCAAAACAATAATGGAACATATATTTTTATTTATATAGTATGTACATTTAATATATATTATATTAAAATATATATTTATTTTAGGTGTAAATACATAGCGGTTATATTGCCTATATTTATATTCATATCATATACTGTATATTGTACATGACATACATTATATATAATATTTATTTAAATAGTTATATAAACTTTGTAGATATCAAATCTACTTTTACAGGTACAAGACAGATAATTTTGTGATTATACATGTAAATGACTAGCTTGCAAGTGCAGCAGATGTTTGTCTACAGTTGGGAACACGAGTTATACATCAACAATAAAAAGACTGGATGAGAGGCACCAAGTAAAACTGAATACCTTTCCCCAAAATCGTGTTCAAAGGAAATGTTTTTTTTACTAAAAAATTTTCCATGGAACTGACTGATTTTTCTAAAAACAAAAAGAAAATCCAGCAATTTCTAGAGTAAACTTTAAAATAAAGAAGTGTTAGATATTCCATTCAAAATTCAAACTGTTCCTGGAAATAATAATGGGCCTTTTTGTGAACAGCTCTACTAGTCAATGCTGTAGTCCATGCAGGGGCTTTTATAGAGCTATACCATGAAAGGCAATTCTTAGGGTCTGCCACAGATTACACAGAATATGTTGAAAAAAACAGAAGAAAAATCCATCCTGTCAACTCCCACTGTTATTAGCTACACGGCTTTTGACCCTTGAGTGCACTGTGCAGGTGTGGGGAGGAAAACGTGCCTTTTAGTGTCAACTTTTCCATCACTCACACATCACCTTCCTAGTCTGCTTCAGCCCAAATAACTACCTATGACACTGATTATAGATTTTTAAAGTAGTTTCTTGCCTTTATACTCATTTGGCTTTATTTTCATATGTTATTCCATAAAAAGCATGTGATTGTAGACAAGTAGTAGTTATAATTCAGTGATACAGCCATCTTTTCCAGTGACTTTTTTTTTCTGGATATATTTTTACTATATAAAGGGAAGATTTGTAGGGACTGTATTCATTACTCTGATTTAAGCAAAACCTCTATTTGCCTTAGTGGCAGCTGCAGAAATACGGCTTTGCTGCAGAGCAAGGAAGACTTACAGGCTTAAAACATTCATGGTAGCACAGAACCTGGCTTAAAATGAGGTTAGAGGTTGATATAAGCCTATTATACTTTTGCATCAGTGACCACAGGGTCACCAGATAAAATATCAAATGGCCTATTTCCCAAAATTCAGTATTTCAAGTGAAATTTTGAAATCTGTAGGAAGTTTATTGGGAAAAAGTATGAACATGCTGAACTGTGGTATAGCAAGTTCGTGTTTGTGTTAGAGGCCAATAGCTAATAGAGACAGAGCACTGAATGGTACTAAAGTTGCTGAAGCAAGGATAGTAAAAACAAATGGATTTGAATCACTATGACTTACAGTGAGTGAAACAGAAATGCCAGAGAGCACATAAAATGTATAGCATTTCACAGTAGATAACCTCCAAAGTGGTACCACCAGCTGACACCCTGTCTTTCCGTGGAACAGAAAGGTGTGCGAACGGAAATGCTGAACAATTTGTGTCTGTGCTTTTGGTGTTGTTATTGTTTGCTGTTGTTCTGATTTGGCTTGGGTTTACCACTGCAAGTTGTTAATATGCTCCATTTCCAAGTACACTGCCTCGCTGCACTCATTTGGCGCTCTGAGTCTACTGACACATTGCTTCCATCAAGAGCCTTGGTATGAATCTGAACTGCAGTAAATGCATAATTCCTGTTGATTGTTAAATTCATATAATTACTACAAATAACAGATTACTCTACAGCGGTCTTCTCCAGCATGTCCAGAGCAATTTAGCTAATAAGGGAGGCAGAGAAGCAGTTTTGATCTGCGACATGCAGTTGTTTCTGGTTGACCTGCTGTGAATATATGTTAGAAATGGTTGGGAGCTTTTCCTGAGTGGATTTTTCATCACAGAAGGAGAGATTGCTCAGTCCGCAACTTTTCACAGATGGTGTTTGTGAAAAACATTTGTTTGAAAATTCTCTTGGACCTGGAACGTAATTTCTAGTCAAAACTGGAGAAACGGGGAGAGACTTCTGAACCATCACTAGCATGGTGATTAGAGCCATTGCCAGTGGGGATTAAAGTTCAACAGTCCCTTCAGGAGACTTAATTTTAATGCCCCATTTTCCCGGCTAGTGTTGCAACCAAAGGCCTTTGTAGCTGCTTTGGGGTCAGTTAATTCTCATTTCAGTCTGAAACAGGAGCAGATGAGTCACCTCAGCTATGTTAGAGGTCAGAAAACAGGAGAAACAATTGGCTTCTGAGAAATATTTGAAAGGTAAAAGATCTTTCCATTCTAACTTTACAGAAACAAAATTCACATTTTGTGGCTTCTTCACATTGCCAAAGTAGACTTACTGAAATGATGAGGTCTGCTGGGGCAACTGCAAGAACCAAATACACCTGTAGTCATTCACCACAAAGGGAAAGGTCCAGAGCCATAAATCTGTCTGTGTATGTAGTCAAGAAAATAAACAAAGCATACCATTGTGCTCAGAACATATTTATCCCTCTTTCAACTGAGAGAATTCAAATACTTTTGTTTGTTTGTTTTCCCAAATAATGAGAGGAAATAAGGAAGCAGTACAGCAGCAGGTAATATGGAAATTTGTCCTTAGCTAGGGGCTTTATAAGTGCTTGTAAATAATACTGAAGCTAAATGATCCTTCAAATCTGATACCTCACTAAGAAAATTGCAGCTTGCTCAGAAGTAAAAGAATCACCAGTGGCATTTGTAAAACTCAGTTAATATCTTGAATTTCTAGTAGGGAACTTGACATTTCAAAGTTAGCTTTGATGTTTATAAACAAGATTGCAAAAGTGGATACTCTGTCAGAGCTTAAGACCACTAGCATTATAGTAGTGAGTTTTCAAAATGCTTTAAGCCTCAGGTGCTCAATTTATGATTTATAGGGTGACTCTGGATGGAAACCTTAAGAAAAAAACCTTCTCATCATTGAGATTCAGAACCCGACAAACAAACATCTCTTCATCCCTGAGAGCAGCGATGATAAGGTGTATCAGTGCAGCAGCAGCATCGAGATAAAGCTGTCAAAGCTCTGTTAAGTGGCTCTCCTGCTTTGTATAACAGAAGGAGATACACTGATGGCTGGGAGACTTTTTTAAAGGGTTCATTGTTTTGATGTAAATCTGTTTGATATTAACAAGGGCAACCCCTATCAATTCTACCAGAGGACATGAGTTTTCCTCTAATACCAGACCAAATGAGGAGTTAACCTGTCTGTGTCACTGCAGTGGCACTGTGGTGTAAAACTCTCCCTTCTCCCATCCCACAGTCAACACTTTATTATCATTCTGGTGGCCAGAGCTGTGTGTCTGCGGAAGGAGAATTGCAGGATTGGAAAGGACAAGGTGAATGTGTTAACTGTGCTTCATAGCATTACAAATGCACCCTGCTGGGATTTTCTCAGAGGGATCGGTGTTATAATAATTGAATCAGTCAGCATGAACTCCTGCATGTTCATCTTGGCCACAGAAGATTTTCCCTCTGTGCATCAAGACAAAGCTTGGGACAGCTGCTAGCCTTAGTGTATGACACGGACTGACTTCTGCCAGAGTCACACTGTGTTGCAAAGAAAGGGAGGCAGACGGAGGCAGGAACACAGGGAATGCTGCAAAGTTGCTGCGCCTTCCCTGATTTACAGACATTTCTAGGCTTTCCTCACAGGCTTTGAGAACACCTTAGGTTGCATGGACCTATGAAAATAATTCTCCAGCTATAGGATATGAACCTCTTCAAGGCATCAGGGTAACGTATGTTGGGTCACGGGAAATATGTATGCTTAGGGAAGTGAGAACTGCTTCATTTGTCACTGAGGCGACACGCTTGAAGACCTAGATCATCAAGTAAGTAAAGTGTGTGATCACATCCAAAATTTGCTATAGAGCAGCTAGGTATTCAGCTCCAGGAAGTGTGGCCTGTTGTTGTCAATGAGAAACTGAATGGATTCGAAGACCCTTACAGCTCTAGTTCACTATAACAGATACCTTAAAAATGTCAACTTTTCAAGAATTACTGATGTTTGAATTCTTTTCTAAAGTACTTGAGAGATGTTACAGTGAGCTTCATTCTTAGAGTCCGTGTGATAAAGACGAGGTTTAACTGTTGCTTCTGCTTTTTCTATGAGATATCTC
Organism: Aquila chrysaetos chrysaetos; assembly: GCF_900496995.4. Taxonomy (NCBI): domain Eukaryota; kingdom Metazoa; phylum Chordata; class Aves; order Accipitriformes; family Accipitridae; genus Aquila; species Aquila chrysaetos. Next base: position 24,453,300 of record NC_044030.1, on the reverse strand, counting down.
TTAAATGCTTCTTATAAATTATGTACAACTAATTCATATTTGTTTAGTAATGAATAACAACTACTTCTATTTATAAATAGAAAAAATATGCTGTGTGATCATAACTCAAAAGGTAACTGAAAGAAACACTAATTATAGTACTGCAAAAATATAACGGGGAAAAATGCACTCTAGTAGGAGCCCTTGTTATGGTAGCTATATTGACTGTTCTTCCAAAAAGAGTAGCAAAAAGTGATGGCTGCATCAACATTTTTTCTGATTAGATAATAACTGACACTTTAGACCACTTACTTAATGAAATCCATTGCCAAGCATAGTTTAGAATCCAAATGAGGCCTAGGTATACAAACCTTAACAAGTCCAAAATAAACAGGGAGGATACACGAATCAGCTTGGTTGATGGTTCTGAGAGCAGATGAGGAAAATCTTACTGATTCCTACAGTGTTGGACCAAAATCCAGGTAATGCCTGAAGGCTTTTATTTGGTGTTTGAGGATGCTAGAATTGGAAGTTCCAAGTTTCACAAGGGCAAAAAAAATAAGGACTAAGAAAATTCTTCCCAAATGCATTGAAATGGATCTAATTTTTTCGATTCAAGGAAGAGTGAGCAAGAGCCTTACTTACAGCCAAGATCTACAGCGCAATGGAAGGGGTTATCTGCACTTTCCACAGTGCCATAACAATAAATTCCTTGGGACTCCCAGGGGAAGATCACATAAGTGTCTGGATTATTCCACAGCTGGTGGGACTGCCCATGATTTTCAGAGTTGTCTGGGAGTGGGCACGCCTCAAGGGCTATGGTACTACAGACACATTCCTTTATGTCAGAAGCATCTGTACTTTGGAGTATGAAAGGAAATGACCAACACCACACCAAATCAGCAACTCGGCACCACCTCCTGCTGCACCAGCCCCAGAACAAAGGGCCTCCTCAAGGCCAGTAGTCTCACACTGTAAGTCTCTCGCTATAAGTTTACAAGGAAAGCACAACCAGCCACTGTTGAGAACTGCTATTTTTCACATATGCTGAAAATGTCAGAATCAAATTGAACTTAGGCATTAGAGTGATGATTTATGTTAGTTAGCAAAATAATAACAGTTGTCTACTCTTGACTTATGAGAGCCTTATATTTTTTTTTTTTTTTTTTTTTTTTTTTGAAAGGCAACACATACAGTTTGGTTTTCTTGCAGAACTTTTTTTCCTCAATATTTTCATAATTTCTCTGGAGTGCTCTCCCTCTTTTCTTCTAGGAGTTCATCCTCTTCTTTATGTCATAGCTGAAGCTCTTTCTGCCACTGTTCAGAAAATAACTTATTTTTAAATTCTAAAATAATACAGAAATAACACAGAAATAGATACAGCAATACAGCACAAACAAGTTTATTTTCAGAGAAATTATTCTAGAATTGGCAGTGTTTAGAGATAATTTTTTAGCATGTTGATAGAAAACTGTTATGAAGTGGTAGTCGGGTTACTTTCTTGCTGCTGACATAGGAAAGAAACATATGAACCTGCAAGGCAGCAGGTACATGTATATGTTCTAAACCAACTTTCAATTCCTGCTGAGGTCTAACTTAGGCATCATACTGTTGGCCTTCATTATATTCTGTGTGTTGATGAACCAGCAAAACCTATGTATGAAACATATTAACTTTTTCAGTCTTTACACGGAAGGCTAAAAGTAAAGTCATTGCAATGAAGAACTGAAAAGGCAAAATGCTGCAATGAAGAGGCAGAAGTTTGTGCTCCTCTCTTTTTCTTCAATAGTGTTACTACTGTATTGGAGATCCTGCAGGTACAGGTTATTGCACACAGAAAAATGCAAGCCTGAGTAACACAACAATAAAGATACTATTTAATATGGAGAGAGGAGAGGCTACATTTCTGGGCAGAAATAAAGGGGAGCTGCCTACGTGGATGTAAGCACCAGCAGCTAAAGGCTTTTCCAGCCTTGCTCTGTTGCAGCTCCAACCTGGCAACATCATTCAGATCCACCACAAAAAAAGGGTACTACACTGTCTCCAGAAAGAGGCCAGCTGCTCTGCACAGAGGGGAAACACATGTCTTTGCACCCACCCTTGCAAATACATGAAAGACTGTCTCAAAGCACAGGAGCAAGTGCTGTAAGTTCTGGACTGAACTGCATTTGAGCATGCTTAGGTAGCTGGCTGGAACACTGTTGTGGCCACTCATGCCATACCTTAAACAAAAATCCTCTCCTCTATTGAGAAATCCACCCAAAGCCCAGTATTGTGTAGGCATGCTTTCCAGGACCACAGAATTCTCAGCTGAGGGAAATGCTTTGAAGTATTGTAAAAATTTCGGTTCCCTGAGTATATTTTCTATCCACATAGTGACAACTCGATGGGCAATTAACTCTAAAACCACATTTAATCTGCTACTAAAATTTATTTTTTTCATTGTCAAACTTTCCTTCATAAAATCAGCAATAATGAAGTCACCAAATAAAGTGAATGACATAGGACAACTTATGGAGGAATGTTTTATAATTTACTAGAGGAAATAAACAAACGAAAAATGATAGGGCTAGCAAGTCCAAAGAAACAAACAGACTCTATTGGCATCGGAAAGAAAGGTTGTTTATTTATTATTGTTCTTTGAGAGAACTGGAGGTGGAATATTGACTTAGAAATTCAATATGTAAGGAAAAAACACATTGTGTAAAGCTTTATGTAAAATGAGTCAACCTGTATCTTAAATTCATTCCTGGCTGAAGTCATTGTCTTTAGGAATGCAAATGAGGAACTTGAAAGCTTGAAGGAATCTTAAGAGATCGTCTATTCTATCCCTCTGACAGATGCGTCTTGAATTTCTTTCTAAACCTCCCTAGGCAGTCAGTTCCAGTCGTTCACTATCCTTACTGCTAAAAATGTTTCATAATGTCTAACGCGAATCTGCCTTGTTGTGATTTAAACTTATTATGTTTGTCTTATGCAGCACTGACATGGAGAAGTAGAACAAATTATCCCCTTCCTTTTTGCAATGGCCTCTTATGAATCTGAAGATTGTTACAACTGCTTTCCTAGTGGTCTTACCTCCTAGGCTAAACAACCCTAATTCACTCAATCTTCCTCTGTGAGCAAATATTCTAGACCTAATATCCTGCCTCTTGTTCCCCCTGGACTCTCCTCAGCTGGCTCACAATCTTTCTGGAACTGTGGCACTCAAAACAAAGTACAGTGTTTTAGCTAAGGCCTAGCATTTGCAGCAGAGCAAAAGGATTACTTAGTATCTCTGCTTTTACTTCTGCACCCCAGCCTACAACTTGCATCTCCTGCATCATGAGGACAGTGCTACAGTACTGAGCATATGACCCACTGCATCCTCAGATTCCTTCCTTTGGAGCAGCTGCCTAAAGAATTCCATATTCTGTGTTAGTGCAATTAAACATTTCTGCTGGATTTCATTTTTCCCTGTGGAAGAAAGTTATATTTTTTCTTCCTCGCATCTTCAGATTGAAGTTACTGTCTTTAGGTACCATTCTGAACTCTAGTCTGTCCTCCAGCAAACATTTAATCCCTCCACTAAGGGGAGGGATAGGTATCATCTGCAAATTTACTAAGAGTGTTTCTGTTTCATTGTCCTAACCAGTAATGGTAGTTTTGCATGGCAGCAGAAGTAGACATCTCCACTTAATACCTGTGTCATTTTGATATTGAAACAGTGGTGAATCTCAGTGCCATTTCTCAAGCAGTCTTTCACTCACCTTAGCACATTTCTGGGCTTGGTCAGGAAAGTAATACATGTGACTATAAATGGCTTGCTGATTAAGATGTATGCACGTAGGGAGTGATTCGGTCATGTACACGTACACAGATAGTGCCACTTGGATACCTGAAAGTATTTCCAAAGGCCTGGAAGATAAGACACAAAGACAATGGGAGACTTGCACTGCTTAGGAGCAGTATTTGAAGAGTGGGCAAGACAAGCTAAAAAACCTAAAAGTGCAATGCCTCAAGTTAGAAGGACCTGGATACTGTTCTTCTTGTTCCTCTTTGCTCAGACTGTTAGACAGATATAAAAAAAAATCAGGTGAGCCTCATATGACTTCCTTGTTCTGTTCTATTCCTTCCCAAACAGCTGTCTTGAATGATTAAGAACACCAAACACTATCTGTACTTGGGCAGCAAACCTTTTGCTTATGATTTAGTTTATGTAAAGAGTGTACAAGGCCAAGTTGAGTGCGATTAGAGCAGGTGGATGTCTCTCTCCAAGGAGGTGATTGCTCATTGCCAGTGAGCACCTGAGCATCCCTGAGGAGGAAGACAAGCTTCTAGAGGGCAAAGTGGTGCCAACAGGCAGAGAAAAATGGATGTTGCTTGAACAACCTGATGCTGCCTGACTGATCTGGAGAAGTATGTGGCCAAGGTAAATGCTAACAATTTTCATTGGGCAACATGTTATTTGCTTGATATATCTAAAGGCACTCAAAGAAGTGGAGGTAGGGAGGAGTGGGGTGTGTGTGTGTGAAGTGAATGATGACTGTAGTGTGCAATCTCTTGTGCTAAATTGCTTTGGTACTAAAGGCAGGGAAGGAGGCTTGACGTGTTGGTGGGAGATGGGGAAGATCAAAGGAAGTACGGACAAGCTGCACTGCAGACCACCCAAAATCCATGTTGGGTAAAGTATAGAACTAGTGTACATGGGTTCAAACTTGTACAGAAAGAGCTGACATGGCTTTGTAAAATTAAATTCTGTCATGTGAATCTACAGGAGAGTTTTGGTTGTTTGATTGCTTACCTTTTGCAGCCCAATTAACAAGTGCAGAAAGGATATCTGATTAATGCAGGCAACATGGGTATATGAAAGGTTTTCATTAGTTCAGAAAAGAATCTTAAGACTTGTAAGCAGCCCTGGGATAAAGAGGAGGTCTTTGAACGTATAAAAGATCAAAGGGTGTGACTAAATCTCTCTAACAGAGTTCAACAGGTTTCTGTGCTGTCTACCTCAGTCACAAGTGACCTAGAAAAGGGAATGAATGACAAACTGACAGTTTTGTAATGATATGTGAGGGCCAACTCAGAAGAACTGCATGTGGGTTTTAGAAGGCAATAAAATAGATGAAATTTAGCATAGGTAATTGTGAAGTGATGCATGTGGATAAAACCAATCTGAATTTCATATATAACATTATCCAAGCAAACCATTACCACTCAGGTGAGACCTTGATATTTCACGGAACCATTATAAACTCAGCTTAAATGCTTACCAGCAGGTAAAACGCAAAAATAATGTCAGAAATTACTTGAGAAAAATGGAGACTAGAACAGAATGTAAGTTACAGTAAAAAATTGTGGTTCACTCCATCTTGTATGTTATGTGTCCTTAGAAAGTGTAACAGAACTGGGAAAAAATTGGCAAAGAGTAGCAAGAGAGAGTAAAGGTTTGGAATAATGTCCTTACAAGCAAAAACAAAGTATGCTAAGACTGTCAACTTTGAAAGACGCAATAGAAGAAGACTAGGACATAGATCAATTGTTCACTGTCTCTTCCAATATTCTGTTCTCATAGAAGACACTAAATAGAGCTTGCAGTTTACAGGAAACAAAACAAAGGACACAGATCTTCAGACTTACAGTTAACCTGAAGAACTCCTTTGTTACAGGAAGCTGTAAATGCTGGTAATTTACAATAGGGTTCAAGAGTTCAAGTTCATAGCAGAAAAATCCACTGAGAGTTGCTGAATATATAGAAGCTATTTCTGGAAGTCCCTGCATTATGTGTGATTGGAGCTTGGGGATGTATATAGGGTAGATATCACCACATGCTTCCCCTATTCTTGTATTTTTTTCTAAGCCTATCAGCTTTAGGCAAGTGTCAAGGACAGGATGGGCTTTGGCTATAACCCAGTATAAATGTTCTCTAATGATGAAAGAGAGATGTTTCCTAGGGACCTGGAGAAACTGTGTAAGATTGGCAGTAACCTGAGTTACAGTTTAGTCAGTAAGCAGAGATTGAAAACAAACCTGGAAAAAAGGAGGTGCCTTGTAAAGACATAGTGGTTGGAGGGAGATATTTTTTAATCCTTTTTTGTCTTTATACTATCTTCTGTAGTCTAAAAAAATACCTATTATAATTTCTGCTGAAATGAAACCTGATCTATTACTATAAAACACTTTTCTGTTCTTTTTGGAGTACTCAGTTCTGAGGTAAATACCCAGTCTTCCCCTGTCAAAGGTTTAAGTGACTTTGTCCTGTTATACCATTGTGTCTTCTGTGCTAGGTAATCCTAACAGTTTCACACAAACCCTTTACTTTGCCTGCTGTCCTGAATGGGCAATATACAGCATACTGTGGGACTGCAATATATTAAAATGACAAATTTGTTAAGAACAAAATCACACATATTTTTTTAATGATAAAATAACCTTAACTATGGAAGACATATAAGTAATGTCTACTTTTCAATAACTTCCAAAATCATGGTGATTTCTCTAATGGGTTCCTTAGACTTCACCGTCACAAATTACTACTCAAGAAGAATGAAGTTTGGATCACTGCAGAAATGTTATGTCAGCCTTGGCTGGGATATTTTAACAGGGAAGGTAAAAACTGAGTAATAAAAATGGGGTGAGATTAAATAATAGAAAATGTGGTGTTATGTATTTATAAAAATATCTGCTATGCACTAAACCTCACCACTTGGAAATAGGTAAGGAGGATGACATCTCTGCAGTGCTTCTATGTAACAGGGTGACAAGATTCTGGTATACAAAGGAAAGGTATTTTCAACTAACAGAGAAAATGCTTAGCTGAAGACACCAGTTATGTGGAATCTATGAACAATTCTTGGCAGGCAAACTCAAGAAAGAGTGACTGAAAATAGAATAAATGCAACAATGGAAAACACTGGAGCATAGGAGTGCTTGTGATGAAAGAGTAAAAGAGCTTGGCTAGTTTAGTGAACAGAAGACTGAGCAGGACTTTGTAAATGTAGGTGTGAAATAGCAAGAAAGGAAAACTGTTAAGCTGGAACTTGGTTTATTTAAGAACTAAAACATGGAACTACCTTTGAAAATAAGTAAATTGCAAAACAGAAAGGAGTCCCGAAATATTGCTGAAGTGAGGTTTAAGGATGGCTCTCAAATCAGAGTAAAGGAAACAAAAACCTACTTTAAAACTACTGCTTTTAAGACTAAGGGTGATTTATGAAAATAATGGTTTGATATGGTGCCTATAGTAGCAGGAGACTGGACCTGATGGCACAGGGTGTTCTTTTTAATCTGATGTTTCTGAGCCAAGGAGTCACTAGTCATCCTCCTAGAAGTAACCAGGCTCAAGCTTGAGTTTGACCTGTGTTGTAATTATTGGAATAGTATGTGTATGTTAAGCTCCCTGTTAAATGCACCCATGGAAAAGATATGAGGTTGTTAATGGTAAGTCAAACTTTAGTCTTGTTTATTCTCATGTGATCCAAATGAAATGCAAAATGCACATCATAGCAGAATTTGGATTTGCCATTGACAATTTTTTTAACAAAGAGGAGGTCATCTCTGAACTAGGAGTTTACAAGGTCATTGGTACACTAACAAATTAGGATGGACCTTGCTGTTACTGAAATCACTAAATATTCCTGGTTTACCTTGATGGTAAAAGCATCTAGTTACTTAAATTTACTTTACCATTTACTAAATTCTACTGCTTTTTGAAGCAAGTACTAGTTTGCTTAGAATGGTGTTCTGTTATAAACTATACTTAATGCTGTAATGTGGAATTAAATATGAGGGCATACTTCTTGAAGTGAGGTGCACACTTTTTAAAATGTGTTTAAACAAAGAGTAACAACATAATAATTAGATGCAGCTAAATGTTATCATGTAGATTACTAGTACAATAGACAGTCATTTAGCCTCCTGAGTGTATCCAGTATTACCAAAGTATATTGGCAACTGCTTATCCCTAACAAGAGTTGGTCTCCCCATCAAGGTAAGCTGTAGTAAAAGTTACCTCTGTAACACTGACGTCTTGGCCAAGTATTGAAGTTCAAGGTCGAGTCAAAAGTTTCTTTCAAAATAAACAGTCAACCCCCACTCCCCCCCAAATCCTGAACATATGGGCATATTTTTAGAAACAGAAATTGCTGCCTGAATGCAGTGTAGTGCATTAATGCATTGCTTTAATAGACTGGCCCTCTACCTCTACAGCTAATTTAAATTCTACCAAGAACAAAGTGATTAAAAATCTTTCTGATTTGTCAAGGGTGAAGGATAGTCACCAGAAAACTTGAGTCAAAGGATTTAGGTTTAGCTGTTAGGAATACACATCAGAAGAAATCAGGGCTCTGTTCTCAGAAATGAAATTTGTGACAGAAGAAAATGGTGATAATACAGGATGGCTGGGATAACTTAAAAAGGCAACCTATGTGCAGTTGTGGTAAAGTGAAAAGGTACAAAATTTTTAAATGACTAATGTCATATTCAGTATCTAAATGTATATGAAAACACATTTTTCAGGTTTGTTCACTGCAGCCAACAGAGATCTATCGAACTGCAAAAAAAACTTGTTTGCTGAAGGCAAAACAAAACTGGAAAGCAAAGGTTGTACCTGGTTCTGTATTACCTGTTTTAGCTCCATGTTGACTTGGGCAAGACTACCTGGATATGGATATGGCGGGCTTTCTACTTTATATGTTGAGTAAAAAGAGCAACAACTTTTATTATACATGCCTTTTCCCAAACTGTAGAAGGAGTTGTTTGCTTTTGGGGATTCAGTAAAAGTTAATTCCACACTGTTAAATGACAGTAAGCATTCTACAGTGGTATCTGTGAGAGATTTTCTTTTGGGAAATCAGAGACCAGCGCCTGTCTAGATTAGCAGGATTAACAGTGGCAGGACTGGTGTGAGGGGACTTGGAGGTGTTTTGAATGAAATATCTAGACCTGCTCTGCCTTTGTAATGGTGTCATTGATAGTTATTACATAGCACCAGGTATGAAGTGTAGCTCAGATATTGTGGCTGCCTAACTGCATGATTAGGCAAATAGTAGGGAATTGTATGGATTGGTATATGCATTGGTGTGCATAAAGTAAAGAAGTTAGAACAAGAAAATACTAAATTTTGCATTACTGTTACCTCTTGAAATGAGAATTGTATATAAATGCTGGCATCTATGCCTGCTCAGAATGGTAAAGGCATTCAAACCACTGCATACAAAATGCATAGTTTGTGTCTATGATAAGAGACAAAAGGACATAAGTGTAGCAGAGGGGATGAAACAGCGAACAGACAAGGAAAATTAAGTCACTTTAGAAGTTGTTAATGGGGTCCTTCATTTGCAAGGTTTACTCTTGACTGCAATGAATTGTGACTTGTTCCCCAACTAACGAAAATCTCAAGTTCTGGGAAAAAAAACTTGTTGCAGTGAAAAGAATTATTTTTCTGCACCTTTTGGTATGAAGTAGAATAAGGGAGCATACATAGGTAGTCCCATAGGGGTTTTCCTTCTTGTGACAATGAAGAGGATGCATCACTGCAGACAACCAATTATTCTATAGCTCTTGTTTGTGAAGAGGCAAAGGAGTTCCTCATTCTTCAAATTTGAGGACAACTATGCTTTTTAAGTTCGAAAATGGGAGGAAGGATTTGTTAGGGCAGAAATGATTGTCTCTTCTCTGCCCTCTCTCCTGAAGGAATCTGAGTAGGAATGGTTCTTTCTTTATCATCCTTGCCAAGAAGGCTTTCCTGTCTCCTGTCCTAAGAAGCTGTCTTCCCTTGTGCTGTTGTCATTAGGTGCTTTGTGGATCTAGTGGGAAGATGGGACTGCCAAAGATCTTTTTTCATTGTTTTCATGCCCTTTCTAACAACATATTAGATTTAAAAAACAATATGCTAAAGCATTGGCTACTTTCATTTTTTCTTTTCAAAGCTAGGGTCAGAGAGGAAGCCACACTTCCACACAACTTAGCTGACTGAGTTAAACTTCAGCACTTACCACAATTCACAGAACCAAAATAGTGATTTTCAAAAAATGAAAGAATTTTGCACCACTAGCAACCTCCATTGCTATAGTTCACTGCCAGGGTAGGTGCATCCTTGGTAGCAGCATTTACAGCTGTAGCATAGGCATCCTGTAGGCAATATTACCTTTGTGAGTGAAAGTTTTTAAACATCATATCATTGTCTATGCTACGCACAGTTATTACGCTCTCAGAAACCACACTAGAAGCAGATCACAGCAACAGGGTTCAATCTTGATAAACACTTAGAGAGTCAAATAATCAAGTGAGGATAAAGTCCTGCTGCCCTGAAGGGTGGGGTGGGAGGACATGATGTCACATTGAAGGTGATTTGTCTTCCTGCATCTGAGCTGCATGTCACAGATCAAAGGGGAGAAGCTAAATGAAATAAAGGAACTTATTGAAATTTAAGAAATGCTGTCATCTTATAATAATAATAATGAAAAATCATGTGTATTTGGCACTCAGAGATTTCAGATGATCAATTTTAGCCTTCACAGTACCCCAATGAGATAAAGAAGTGCATTGACATGGAGAGAATAAAAAACTAGATCTCATTACATCTGCTTTTGTCTTGTAATCTCAGGATTATGATTCCTTTGTGTTTGCTCCCAGATAAATGCATGTAACAATAGCATTTGAAGGTATATAGTGGGATTACACATGGATACACAAATCTGAGCAGGTGATCAAGGGAAAAAAGAAAGGTGAAAAAGACAGGAGAAGGAAGGTGGCAAGTATGAATGTTGGCCCTACTATTTCCACTGTTTCAACATGTTCCCTAATGTTGGTAAAAATTCTTTCTTCTCTTTCTCTTGCAACCTAAATACTTTTATCTTATTTTTGTGTTGTATCTGTCAATGAAGTTTGACATTTAATAGATATTTTTCTATAATTATGCTTACATTGCTTTGTACTTTGGAAGCCTGCAGTAAATAAGGAATACCGAACCTAGAAAGGCAGGTGGTGCTTAAACATCTGTATGGTGTATTGCCTGACTGATAGAGGGAGCAAAGATATGAAACACACCAACTCATAATGGTGTAAATACAAAGAAGATAGTAATAAGGGATTCTGGCAAGCCTTCAGTATAAATTACCCGCAAGAGATTGCAAGCTCTTGCAGAATGTGTATATAGACAGTCAATGCTGGTAGGTCAGCTATTAACCTAGTCTTTGCTTTAAGATAACTGAAAGAAAAGTGTCTGAAATAAAGACGGTTCTTTACTTGGCTTTCACAGTTGTCATAAAAACTTCAATTGAGACAGTCAGAAATTTTCCAGTCACTGAAAGAGTTGTTTTCTCTTGAATCCTCGTCTTTGACTGGATCTTCTCACAAATTCATGCAAGTTCAGCATGATAGTGATCTTTGTGACAGATTTGAAACGCACACTGGTGTTAAACAGGGATGTGTTCTGGCAGTAACTCTCTTCAGTACGGAATTTCTTTTGCTTTTAAATCATGTTTTCTCTCTGTTCTTCAACAGGTGCATTTCCACACAAAAATAGGTTACAAAACCAAGTGCCTGCTGATTGCTAAACATGTTTTATACTGACATCACCACACTCAGTCCATATGAAGATGGCGAATGCTAAAGCCTTTGAGTGCCTTTCTATTAACTTGCAATGTGTTTGAACTAATTGTCCATCTAAGGAAAAAACCTTGACTATATGCCAGCTATATAACTTGATCTGAAAGTAAATGTACAAGAACAGTTCTACATGTGTTTTACTTTGTCATTTGGTCGGGTTCAGATAATTTACTACTAGATATTGAGATTAATTCTCCCATTAAAAAGGTAGCTGTAAAAATTCAGTCAGGCAGTAAGCTGTCTGTGGGAAAGCAGCCAATGAGGGTGAACACCAAGATCCATACCATGAGATGTGCATTGTGCTATAGTATAGTATGACATGGAAAACTTGCAGTAAGAATGAACAAAGATTGACCACCTTCTCTGTGAGAAAGGTGGAGTCTTTCCTGCAGCGTGAGTGTCCACCAGAGTAGTGCTTAAAGGATGTGAGAAAACAGAGATATATAGCTTGATAAGAATTTTTATTTACAGAAATATCCTTTATCTTGTTTACTTGTTTCTTTGTGAAGCTGCTTGTTTGTGAATGTTCAAAGTGTTAAAAATTTCTAAGAATTTCCTGACTGCTTCTGCCATGTCAATGATGATTAATCTATATTTTTTACAGCTCAATGGGCTATCTCTAAAATGTGTCTTTGTAAATTAAAAAGTATCACTTTTCTGATAAGATTAAAAATGGAATAATAAATTTTTTTTTAACTTGCTGGCAAAAAATCATGTACACTTTGTTCTTCATTTAAATAGTGCCATCTTAGTGTCCTTAATGCAGAAATATATTTTTCCCCCTTTCCCTGCTGTTCTTGGCCTTTAAGTAATTGCCAACTTGAAAAAAGCTAGGAATTTCTGTTGCACGCGAGGAACATTACATGACCAAAACTCAGTTCAGGCTGAGTTTCTAATATATAGACAAGAAATACTGAAAATAAAATTTTCTTCATAGTGGAAGGTTAATTCTATTTTTAGTATACTGGTCATATTAGCATGAATGGTTAAAATGAAAGAATTCTACGAGGTTTGGGGGGTTTGATTGTTGTTTGGGTTTTTCTGATTTTTTTTTTTTTAACTGTTTTCTAATCTTGTGAGTCTAGCCCCTTTACTCCAGCTACAAAGGTTGTAATCTCTGGTAGAAATATAAAATTAAGGCTGGCACCCAGCTGACTGCGTCATACATTTAGTGTTGCTGCCAGTTGATACCATCTTTGACCCAGTGATTGGTTACACTTCTTGCTCTTTAGCTCCTCATTGCTTCCTTCTGAATTTTTTTCTGTGCAACATAGCACAACCTCATCCAGAGAAGCCATCCAAATTGCTTGTATTTTCCTGGGATTGATTTTGTAGCATCTGAAGTAGAAGTGGTAGTTTGCTCAGTGTGCTTACTAAGTAATCCAAAATTGATTTAAGATGGACCTGCTCTGAATAGATCAATTCAGGGCATAGTGACCTACTATTGAAAAGGGTAATATAAATTCTGGCTTAAAAAATTACAGTGAAGCAGAAAGTAGATGTTGATTTATGTATCAAATTCTTCTTTCTTGTTTCCATGGGATGGATAATATAACCTGAATCCGATGATTCCTAAACATTTCCTTGGGGCTGTGATATTTTAAGGGGGAAAAACAAATGTGTATTACACTTTGTGAAATGTTTTTCAGGAAAACAACAGTTCCATCAGTTTACCACTTTCTAATATTCACCAGCCCTCTAACACCAAGATGCTGCAGCATGGAGGTCTCTGAGGAATACTGAAAAGCTGACATTTGTAAATGAATTTTTTGCAGTAACTCTTATGCTAATCTGCCAGATACTCTTAATTTATTTTGCGGTAACACAATCATACACTTTAAATAGGGGAAGTTAAATTACTGCCACTGTGTACAGCCTCAGAAGGGCTTGATACAGTACCTGAGTGCATTGGTGCAACTACAATATTTTGAGCCAACTGGCATACTGAATCGTCTAGCTGCCCAACAGATGTCTGTGATACGAACCATCTCTACAAGCAGCAAGTATTCTCTCATGTAAAGCCACTCTAACTTCACACAGGAGGCCAAAGCACCAAGTTGAGTGAATTTGACGTTCTCTTAGCTAACAAGCTTAAACTGCCTGATTGAAATCATGTTGATTTATTGCCAAAATCAAGCTGTTGCCAGAATAGTGAATAACATTGTATATTTAAGTACAGGTAAAGTGAAGCATCCTTAATGTTTTGACATTGTTAACGCATCATATAGGGACATTATCTTTGTAATAATAAAATCTTAAAGCTTCTGTAAAAGGAAATTGTTACTAGCCTGTCTTGTTAACTTCACTTATAAATCTTTGTGATACTGTTCTGATTTCTTAGGCTTCCAACTCATCCAATGAATTGTGATAATTATCTACCAATAGGTAGATAATTGTACTGCAAATGGGGGGAATTCTTCTAAACACCTCTGTACTCATGGTGCATGGAAGTTTGAAAACAGAGCTTTGCTATATGTCTGGTTTTAGAAACCGCTTTTTAGTGAGCAGAGCAAAATTATAAAAGCATGCTGAATAGTATAGTGTAAGTATAAGTATCTTCCATCTGAATGTTGTCTTCCACCTCTGGCTGTGGCCCTGTCACCTTGTTCTGATTCCAAAAGGTGCAGCAGCCCTCAAGCAAGCCCAGCTGGTTGTAGAAGAAAGATTTTAGGAGTGTGGCTTATTATGCAAAAAGATTTGAATCAAATGTTACACTTTAGCCAGAAGGAAAGGAACTTTCCACGTATGGGTAGGGATCTCATTTCTTCTGATCATACAATAAAGCATTGTTGCTAAGATTTTTTTTAATTTCTTTTTTGTTGTTTTTGTTTTATTGCAGCAATGTACCACACACTCCTCCCTTCTCAAGCTACATCCCATGTGCCAAGATGATAAGGAGCCCTTAGATTGCCTCAATACCCTTGCAGATATCCCTTGTATTTCAGGCTATTTCTAGAAGTTGATTTTGTGGCCATTTTTAGCCACCTGGGTGCTGTAAAGGAGGTGTAATGCAAGGGAGAATCTGGCCTAGAATTCAGAAGTGGTTTGAATCTTTTGAAGGTAAAATATTCCACACATTTGTCATTAGTGTCTTGATAACTATTTCATAATTTTTGATGGAGTAGGTGGGAAGAACTTTTGTACTGTGGTATACGTAATGTAGTTGTTGCATTTCCAGCTGGCTGTTTCACTTCTTTCCTTAAATCTGAGTTGTTTTTTCCTAGAGCATTTGTTTTGTTTTCCTTCTAGTGTTATATCTGTTATAGAATTATAATTTGTGTGTTCTCTGTGAATTGGTGTTTTTAATTGTGACCAGATATCTTTTCTGTTTATGAATGGTTATTTTGGATGTTTCTTGGTTTTCTCTGGATTCCCTTATAAATTATTGTTTCCTCAGTCTTCTCATCACTGAATTATTATAGCTGGATCACATCCATGAAAATTTTTAATTTTAAACTATGGATGAGCTGAACTGTTACTTCTTAATTTCAAAAATTACTTCTGCGGAGTGTACTATTTTGGTAACTGCCATCATTTTATTCATGTTAAAAATGTTAGATGGTAGCTACTTAAATTAATAATGGAATGTCATCCACGCATGGTATTGGACTAATATACATCAAATGATATGGGATGATGAGACCTGACATAACCTAATGAGGAGTGATGCATATTTCAGAAGTACACTGCAGGGTTCTTATTTTTTAATTATTTTTTGAAAATGTCCAGAAGCAGAGAAATAGCTGTAGGACATGGAGCACTGCCAGCAAATCTCAGGAAGTTCAGCAAGTCACTGAAATTTTTCAGCACTGATCAACATTTTTTCCATACTCTTTGTGATGAGCTACCAGATATTTACATGCAATCATACTTGCATGAACTGTAATCAGTTCAGTTGCTAATGTGCAGTGTTATTACTGTGGACCTTCCTTAGGCAAGTTTACTTCATATGCATTACACTGCATTAAATTGCCATGTCTCTTAAATAGTTCTTAAATACAAACTATTGTTGTGATATATTTGGATGCCTGAAAAGATAATTCTTTGCCTCTAGTGTATAACCTGGTTTGCCTAGTTTCTTGTAGTCAGTTAACTACCTTTTTTTCTACTCACATAGTAACTGTTCTGCATCTGAAAGTTTTAGGGATAACATAAAAGCCTTTCTTTGGAAGGACTTTCTTTTGTACCCCAGGATTTATAATGTGTCTGTAACCCATACCCGGACTGTCATCTCTAAAACTGAAACTACAGCAGGAACAATTGGAAGTGTGATATACTAAAGGTGACACTTCATCTTCGCTAGTATGTTCTGCAAGTGATATCCTGGAGTTTTATAGGGAAAACTGGAGTTCTTAGGGAGGTGTTGACTGAGGTTTCAATGACCTGTTTTAATCATATCTCTTGTATGGACATTGGTGACAGCTTATATTTCTAACAATGTGTATTCATTTTTAGATAGTTATTACTAAAATTTATTTTAATTCAACTTATGTTTACATGTAAGAACTTTTCCTGGCAGAACCAAAAATTCCATTCTGTGGCTAAATCTTCCAGTCTGCACTGACAGGAACTACATATAACTAAGATATTTTAACATATTAAAAATTTTAAATCTGTGGAAATCAGAAGGGAATGCTGAAGATATTAAAATACATTTATATGTTCATATTCTCAGCTGTGAATACTGCTAGGCTTAAATCTGTTTTTTGTGGTTTTAAATCTTATATTAATCCAATCTGTGAAATTTTACTATGTATGTGTTCTTTTGCAGACTGGAGTCTGCTCTTATGATGTACTGTTGTGCCAGGTTTCTGTCTACCACAGTGCTCACAAACTTCTTCAAAACTTTTCTGATTTCTTTGAGACAGCAAGCTGGAGGTTGCAGATGAGGCAAGGCACATCCCTCCAGGAGATGGTGTCTTGCCTGAAATGAGTCTGCATATGGTCTGAGCACTTCTTTCCACTGTGGCACATTGATTCAATTCAATCCATTTAATTTGCATGCCTCCTTATAATGTGACACATTGTTTTGTGCTATTGGATCATTTATTCTCTGAAGCTAATGAGTAGGAAAGAAGAATTAAAAGTTTCACAGGGGCAAGACTGATGGGATTCAGTGCCGGGCTTCTGACCTGACAGTGGAATCCCTCACGTGGTAGTTTGATAAACTTAACCTTCCAAATGATGCTTTGTAATTTCTGAAAGAAATCTGCTCCAAGGATACAGATTCATTTTAATCTAAGGTCTAGCTGGAATTCATGTGAGATTTTGAACATGAAATCATGTAGAGTATCTATCCTTGTTACTGAAGTCAAAGTGAAAAATTTTTAGAGCCCCTTATGTTGTGTTTTTCCAAACATCTTAGCAATAGAGAGGTCATATTATGTAGGCACGGGGCAGATCAGTTCCAGAGGACTTAAGGCAGTTTAGCAAAAATGGTCCTACTGGTGAATTTTCCATGCATCATTGAAACCATTTAGTGTTTCCACTGTAACTTTCTGGATCTTCATTTGAACGTTGGAAAGTATATTGACACTTGTTAGTTTTTCTCTGTCACATGCTTTGCATTTCCTTTGCACAAAACTGATTGGCACTGCCCTCTCCTGATTTACTGGGGGAGGTGGGAAGGAAGGCAGAGATGGGGAAGGGGAAGGATGTTAGGAAGCTGCCCCAAAATGAAGCAATTTTTATAGACTCTTATAGTTTCTTATTGTAAAAACATCTGCAGTAATCTAAAGGTAACAAAACCAAGGCTCAGTCTCATAAAAATGCTGAACTTTCTGATAGTGAAACCAACAAGTTTATATCCTGAATAGAATAGAATAGAATAGAATAGAATAGAATTAAATTGAATTGAATTGAATTGAATTTAATTGAATTTCAGTTGAAAGGGATGTACAATGATCATCTAGTCCAACTGCCTGACTATTTCAGGGCTGACCAAAAGTTAAAGCATATTATTGAGGGCATTGACCAAATGCCTCTTAAACACTGACAGGGTTGGGGCATTGACCACCTCTCTAGGAAGCCTCTTCCAGTGTTTGACCACCCTCTCAGTAAAGAAATGTTTCCAAATGTCAAGTCTGAATCCTCCTCGGCACAGCTTTGAGCCATTCCCAGACGTCCTGTCACTGGATCCCAGGGAGAAGAGCTCAGCACCTCCCTCTCCACTTCCCCTCCTTGGGAAGCTGTAGAGAGCAATGGGTTCACCCCTCAGCCTCCTTTTCTCTAAACTAGACAAACCCGAAGTCCTCAGCTGCTCCTCACAGGACATGCCTCCCAGCCCTTCCATCAGATTTGTTGCCCTCCTCTGGATGCATTCAAGGACCTTCACACCCTTCTTAAATTGTGGGGCCCAGAACTGCACACAGTATTCAAGGTGAGGCTGCACCAATGCTAAATAAAGCAGGATAATCACCTCTTTTGAACAGCTGGTTATCCTGTGTTTGATGCTCCCCCAGATGTGGTTTGCCCTCTTGGCTGCCAGGGCACACTGCTGACTCATGCTGAGCCTGCTGTCAACCACCAGCCCAGATCTCTTTCTGCAGGGCTGCTCCATAGCCACTCCTCTCCCAAGTTACGCTTGTGCCCGGCATTACTTCATCCCAGATGCCAAGTTAACATTTGTTCTCATTAAACATCATGCCACTGATGATTGCCCGATGCTCCAATCAATCTAGATCCCTCTGCAAGGCCACTTGTCCCACAAGACAGTCAACAGCACCTCCCAGTTTGGTATCATCAGCAAACTTGCTAATGGTGTATTCAATTCCTACATCCAAATCATTGACGAACATATTGAACAAGACTGGCCCTAGAATTGGGCCCTGATGAACACTGCTGGTGACCAGTCACCAGCCCAATGTAGCCCCATTACTGCAACCCTTTGAATTCTGCCCTTCAGCCAATTCTTTACCCAGAGCACCATGAACCTACTTATCCCACAGCTGGACAACTTGTCCAGAAGGATGCTGTGAGGGACAGTGTCAAAAGCCTTACTAAAATCTAGAAAAGCTACATCCACCATCTTCCCTTCATCCACTAGATGGGTGATCTTATCATAGAAGGATATCACATTAGTTAGACAGGACTTTCCCTTTGTGAACCCATGTTGACTGTGCCTGATGATTGCTGGGTCTTCCTTCATGCCCACTGGTCTAGTGGAAGGTGTCCCTGCTAGATGAACTAGATGATCTTTAAGGTCCTTTCCAACACAAACCAGTCTATGATTCTATGGTTGTATGAAATTGGACTAACATTGGCTAGCTTCCAACCAGCATGGACCTCCCCAGACTCCCAAGACCTTTGGTAGATGATCGAGAGGGGTCCTGCCATAACATCTGCTAGCTCCCTCAGTACCCTGGGATGAATCCCGTCAGGCCCCATGGACTTCTGAACATTCAGCTGATACAGCTGGTCCCTTACAATTTCAGTGTCCACAAATGGAAAGTCATGTTCCCACACTCATGGTCCTCTGACTCAGGGGACTGGGCAGCCCACAGTCTGTCAGTTTTACTAAAGAATGAGGCAAAAAAAAGCATTGAATGCCTCTGCTTTTTCTTCATCCCTATTAGTCAGGTGACCATCTTCAACAAGTATTGGTCTGATGTTTTCTTGAGACCTCCTCTTGCTATTAACATAATTTTAAAAGGCTTTCTTGTTGTCTGACACAACACTGGCCAGCTTCAACTCTAATTTAGCTTTGGCCTTTTGTGTCTTCTCCCTGCATAAACAAACCACAGGTCTGTAATCTTCCTGCGAAGCCTAACCTAGCTTCCAAAGATCATAAAATTTCTTCTTCCTCTTGAGCTCCACAAGGAGTTTGCTATTCAGCCAAGCTGATCTTCTGCCCCTCTTGCTTGACTTATGACATAAATTAATATAAGTTCATCATCTTTCAAAACAGACACAGTTAAATAATTGGTCCCCAAAACTGTGAAAATCAAATGGTGTTTTGTCCCAAAATCAAATCAAGTAATGTTTTGTCATAGTAACAATCATGTAGAAATTTATTTTACTTAGTTTGCAAGTTTAGCTATATAGCCTTCTGATAAAAGTATATCTTTATTTTGGGTTTTAGTCAGGTTATCTTTCTGTGAAAATTCAAGAGTCAAACCCCATATTTGAAAATATGAATTTAGTGGGGAAATGGGTTGGGAATTAACAATTTCACTTATCTCAAGGAGTTTAGAAAAACATTCCTGAGTGTTGCACAGTCCCAAAATACCATATTATATGACAAAGCTGGATGGGAAGCTTGCTTGTGAATTATGGTAGAACAGAAGAAGCATGCTGGGCCCATAACCCACAGGTCAATGGATCGTAACCATCCTCTGCTACCAGAGGGGACACAGCTGGGACACTGACCCCAACTGACCAGAGGGATATCACATACCATATGACGTCATGCTCAGCAGATAAAGCTGGGGGAAGAAGAAGGAAGCAGGGAACATTTGGAATGATGGCGTTTGTCTTCCCAAGTAACCATTACACGTGATGGAGCCCTGCTTTCCTGGAGATGGCTGAACACCTGCCTGCTGATGGGAAGTGGTGAATTAACTCCTTGTTTTGCTTTGCTTGTGTGCACAGCTTTTGCTTTAATTATTAAACTGTCTTTATCTCAACCCATGAGTTTTCTCACTCTTATCCTTCTGATTCTCTCCCCCATCCCACCAGCGGGGAGCGAGCAAGGAGCTGCGTGGTGCTTTGCTGCTGGCTGGGGTTAAAACACGACAGTCCTTCAGACCCCACTATCCCTTTTATAAATTAATACTGCCTATTTCAAATGTTTACAAGGCACCTTTTGTTCCGTGTTTCTCACATCTGGAAATTAATGCACAAACACAAGTTTCTTCACTGCTCAACAAAATTCTTCTACTTCTGCCATAATGATTCATAGGCAAAATATCCAGTCTTACTTCACTAGCCAACCAGAATGTAATTACTTTACATCAGTTGTCTAACAACAAACAAACCAACCTCATATGTCTAGCTATAAAAAGCAGCACTGTGCTTCAAGAAGAAAATGTGAGTTGGCATAAAAAGGCTCACTAACCCAAAAAAAGTCCTTTCAATACAAATAGCACTGAAATAAGCTGCAAAGTCAATATCATACTCCCATCAATAAACCATTTCGGATAAGGAGACTTTCAAAATCAAACCTTGGAAGGTAGTGGTTAACTGTTAACAAAAACTTTAATAAATTGTTATTGACTTAATTTTAAATAGTGTTCAGATTAATGGAGTATGATGTGCTATGCAAATGTGTTCCTCATTTCCAGCTTTGTTTGATGGGTTTAATAAGTAACTGCTTAAGATCATAACTGATTTAGTACTCAAGGTGCAGTGCTAGGATACTTTTTGCTTTGAGAAAGGTCAGTAGGAAGAATTCCGCATTTCCATACATGATGCCCTTGTGCCTTTGAAATCACTGGGAATTTGGCTTCAATAATGCCAGGATATGAACTAAGCTGCTGGCAGTGTGCACTTGAATAGGAGGAGGTAGAATGTTTTCACTGAGGGCAGCTGCAGATCTATTTGGAGAAGTAATGTTAACCCAGTGATAGGTAACTTATCCATTTCCTCCCTGGAAGAAGAAAGATCTATTAATGGTGGATCCTTCTGTATCACATGAAATGAGCTTCTGTATTGCAAAGAAAAATATGATTTCTGCACTGGGATGTCAGCTTCAGCCTCCACTTGCTATGCTGGAGATGGCAAACAAGGTAGTCAAGACTGCAGCTTTTTACCCGTTAAAGTCTTCTTCCTGGCAGGTTAATAGTCACTTGTCCCAATAACTGTCTTGGTGGTCCTTCTCTGCTGATGGATAATGAAGCTTTTGCCAGGGGTCACACCGGACTCAAACACCCATAGGTGATATAAAAAGAGATTTCTCTGTATGTAAATGAACGAAATGTTTCACACAAATCAGACAGGTGGTTATTTTTTCTGGTATATGAAGAATGAAACTGTCCTTCTCTGCCTGTTAACATCTTGTGGGTTGTTTTTGGTTTGGTATTTTTTTTTTACATCCTGTGAAGATTTCTTGGATTTTATCTATGGACAGTATCTTTTTTTCCTTCTTTTCCTTTGTTTCTCCAGCAGCTTGTGCTTGATGCTGTACATCAGAAAACACAGAAGCTGTCCCTGCTTATGAGAGTTTGCTATAGGAAGCGAGATGCAGCAGATGGAAAAAGACAGACTGATGGAACGAGGAACACTTTGACAACACCAGTCAACCTGACAGTTGGTAGTCTCAGATCACCAGCATCCTAACAACTGTTTTCAAGCTTCTTGTAGGCACTGCAGCAAACCAAAATTTTAAAAGCACATTTTGAAGGAGGAAGATAAGTTTACTTTGCAGTTATCTATGGAAATATATTAGCTTACAGAGGGCAGACACACAATTTAACAGTATAGGCAATCAAGGTCAGCACCACATTCACTTCTATCTGAGTGCCATACACAAGTTTATGCAACCATACATCTTATTTTACATTAGTCAAGTGAAATTCACAATCCATATTTTAGAGAAAGCTATATGAGTGCAAGCTCCCTTCTCTCTCACTCTTCAAGAAAAATTCTCTTACTGGCATATTTTTGAAAGTCTTGGTAGAAAAAGAAAATGTCAAATTTTGCATTCCTGTTTCAGCATGGTAAGAATGCATTATTTCAAGAACAGTCAAAAATGTACATATCTGCCCATTTTACAGGAGGTGATGTGAGAATAAAGAGGTCATGCACCATACTCAGCCTAGGGAAAAATTAGCAAGTTACAGTGTGTCAGCTCAACATGTCTCTGGGATGGTAGAATTTCAGAGCTAGAGTTGTCAGGTGGCTCAGGTATTAACGTTTTTGGATGAGAAGTGAAGGGTGTTTCCTCCTCAGAGAAATCTGGACTTCAAAAGCTGATGGATGCATACAGATAATCTCCTCCTAACCCAAGGAACCAAGAAGAGAGAAACTGAAGTCTGTGCTGTATAAGTCTACCTAGACAGTTATCTTGGAGAGGACTGCTGACCCTGCTGTGGGTTCACTGATAAGTGTTTCACTTCTGCTGTTGTGCAATTTCTTTGTTGCAGTGCAGCAGCATCACTTAGTGCCACATTCTCGCCCTTCTTTTTTTTTTTTCCCCAATGAAAATGACAATGTATGAAAATGGCAACAGAAGTTAAAAGCTATCCTGTGGCTCTCATGTAGTATGTTTGTACAAGAGTCGGGGAGGAACTCAGCACAATGTTCATTCTTGACATTCATTTCTCCAGAGTTTGTGGAAAATGATTGTTCAAATCTCAGGGTAAACCACCTATAAAGTAAGACAAGGATATAGGCTCATGGCCTGTCAGGTCCCAGTCAGTATGCTTGTCTGTGACAGATTAAAATATATGTTGTACCTCTGGAGCAGGAGGCAAGAGGCAGGATGTCATTTGGTAAAGCAGGCAGCCTGTGCTTCTTGCTGGGATACTATGACTCCAAATTTTTCTGCTATGGGTTTCTATTTTTGTCGTGAACTATCTTCTCTTCTCTATACTACCACAGAAATTTTGTGCAAAAAATATTTGCTAAAGCACTGATATTATGGCAAATTGCTCAGATAGTGCTCACAATGAACTAAAAAGATCTGTACTTTCAACAGTGACTAGGGAATTTCTATATAACAATTTTTAAATGTCCAGCTTGAAAACCAGCCTACCTTATGGATGTTGAATTGCATAGCAGTAACATTTCACATTCCCAAACCTGAACCAACTAAACTTGCTTTTGAAATATGCAAGCTGTGGTGCTTTTGTAAATAACTGTACATATTTTATCATTGCATATTTAAGTATTTAGTTTGATACTTGCAATTGCACACACACCTGCATACATAAACGGAGAAAGAGACACATAACCTATCATGATAGACGCCATTCTGTATCTTCAGAGTCATTATGGTTTTGTAAAGATGGAAGGAAAAGATAAGAAAAAAAGTCATATATGGTCCTTTTTTTGGTGGCCTGTAGACAATGGACAATACTAGAATTTCTTTAACCAATTTGTTTTCTCCATAAATTCCAAATCTGTCTCAACTCTAGTACATTTTATACTTGGCTACTCTCATACAGGTTTTTTTTAGGCAGCTCTTTATTATGTCTTTGCAATCTGTTATCCTGCAATTACTAATGCCTTATAATTTTATAAGGCAGCTGTTTTCATTCTGGACATCAGACGCTACAGGCAGGACTTTAATACATATCCTCAGCTCCTAGGTCTTGCAGTCACCTCCATCTAAATGTAGAAAAGCAGCTTGAAAATTCTGTTATGTATTCATGGGTTTTCTTTCTTCCAGAGCTCCAATCTGCATTACCGGGGAAAGAGAGATGTGACTTTCACAGGGCAGCTAGAGGCACTCTGCCTGTGAGTGGCAAGTGCATAGGGAGGGCATGTTCATTATCAAGTTCTTAACACCTGGTGTGGTAATAAGCTTCACACTTGCACTAGCTGGTGTGTAGAAAGGAGAGAGACGTGATTGTTCCTTTTCCTTGCTTCAACATGCATCTTTGGGGCAATTGTACTTCAGTCCTGGAACCCATATGAGAGCAGAGAGCCTGCTCCAGGTCTTACAGTTGTAGTTTGGCTCAAATCATACCTATCTTCTCGGCCAGTGGCCTATGTCTCAGGGCTGAATGCCCACTGACTGCACCAACAGGAATTGCATGCTGCAAGAGCATTCAGATAAGCTGTCGTTGCCTCCTGCATAGCAGAATGTCCTATTTTCCATCTCTTTCCCAGCTAATGCAGCTTTGCTGTATGATTAGTGTTCCACTCGAAAACATGGTGGATTTTGGGGAGTCCTGGATTTGCATTATTTTACTAACTTTTGGGGAGACAGGTATTTGCATAACTCCCCTAAAGTATCTTCGTTATATATTCTCATATATTCTTCTTCAATATTTCATCAAACTATATTACTTTGAATAAGACAGGCAGAGGAGGGAGGTAGCTGATTAAGTGTAAAGTTCTGAATCACTCTGGTGGCAGAATACTAACGGTTGAGGAAGCCTTGGTGACTTTGACTGTTCCTCACAGCTGTAATATGCCTCAGTGAAAACTGCAGAAAAGTACCAACCAAATGAAATAAAGTTCTTTACAACCTATCCTTCTGTTTAAAGTAAGCCACTAAGTAGGTTCATTTTGCAGTGGTTATTTGGCTCTAAAATGTCTTATGCCTGAAGTAATTTCTTATCTTGTAAAAATATATAATGATTCATGATCAATGAATATTGCATACTAAAGTGGAAGTAGCATTCAGATAGATAAAATATGTAACGATACTGTTGTAGACAGAGGCTCGGAGATTTCTGAGTTCTGATCTCTGGTCTGTTATCAGCTTGACTCTACGTACTTTCTCATTTACAAAATGTTTACTGAGAACTATTACAAAATGAACTAATTTTGCTCAATAAATGTCTGGTAAGGAATAACTTGTTTGAATAAACAAGGGCTTTGTTTTCTATTCTGTTTCCTACTCTCTCTATTCAGGAGGACTTTTTTTACTATATATGTTGGTTTGTTCCAAATTATTTTCCTTAATTTGTCATTATCCTTGATGCGGGCATGTGGCACGTTTTAGGGGAATATTCACCATCCTGAAATTCTGCGTTTTAGTTATTAGTGCATAAAACTCACTGTAAAGATGGTAAGACTTTTGATTTTCTTCCCTCACTGAGTACAGCTCTTACTGTCTAATATCTACTGAAAATATTCATAGCTATTGCAGGATCAATATTGTTCATCTGTTATTTGTTTCCTAACGTTTGCATACAGTTCATTATCTCTCTATACAATTCTGTGGTCTGATTATTTGTAAATGTATGCTTGAATGGACATAAAGTGTACAATCACAGGCATAGTAAATCTATTAAGTTTTCAGTTAATATTCATGAGTATTCACCCTCTCTTAATTACTGAATGTCCAGTGCTAAGTATTGTTCTTGGTGCTTTGCTGCTTCAGTTATAGGTATATTTGAAGGTCTGAATCAAATAACACATGCAGCTGCTCTCAGATGTACTATTTTGAGAACAATCTGAATTCATTTGCTATTAGACGTTTAACTGGCTTCTCGCCTCTATGAGCTACTCATTTGAACTACAGTAATCACATAGTAATCATAATCTCCTATTGAGATAAAGATAAATGTAAATACTGAAACAGTATATAACACCTTAACTCCATTTCACTATTCTCCATGTATTAGAGCTACCAGTAGATATAGCTGTTCACAATATTTTATGGAAATTAAAGTAAGTGTAAATTTCTGAAATACTGCACATGGGCAAAATGTCAGATTTGTTGCATTATTAGGGGATTTGCATTAGTTCTGAATCATAGAAAACAATAGCTGCTAAGTTAATTGCTAGGAAACTGCAAATGTTCCCTGGAGAACTCAAGCCTTACTGTCATGTTGAGACATTTGTCCCTGGATATTTCAATTATGAACATTATTGCTACTTAAAAAAAAGATGTTATACTATCATTTTTTTTTGTTTTGCTTTATTAAATTATTTATCTGTATTCAGACAATTTTGGGGGTATTTCTCTATCAAAATTATCCAACCACTATGTTGGGGATTTTAGAAGTAGCTACAGTTTTGACTCCATGGTGTGAGTCAAAATGTATTTCATGATTTGCAGACATTGGCGTGATTATTTCAAAAGAATGATTGATAAAGATTTACAGCATGGGTTTAACAGAAGTATTTTGAAGGCATTTCTAACAACAAACATGCGAAAAACGTCATTTTTATAGAGGATTGCTTTAGGTTGCCATCTTGTGGTGCAAATTCGGTGGTTGAAAGGAAAGGAGAAACTGATCTTGCTGTTGACAGTAATACCCTGTTCTTTACATAAGGTTAAAAGGATTTGTAGTCTGAAGATATCTGTACTTCAGCCAGAAGGAAATAATCCCTGGATGAAGATTCAAGTGCAGATTCATGTGATTAATTACATAAATACCCAATATTGTCATGGGTTCTCTAGATTACCTTACCTTTACTGTTTATCTATTATAAACCAAATGTTCTCTTCATCATGACTGTTTTCCAGTTCTTCATAATGTCTAGTATAAGTATTAAAAGCTCTTAGAAGCCAGGTGGAATTCCACATTCAAATTTGGCATACCTGCATTTGCCTTTTGGCATATATTCATGGAGGCCTAAAGTTTTAAAAAATCAAGGCCTACATATTCTGGAGAGCAGGAACAAAGCCTATACTTAGACACACCTTGCTGCTGTCAATAGATTTCTGCTGTCTTATAAATTAATTTAGTCCCACAAAAAAATTTTATTTGCCAACTGCTGTAACTGTTAGCCTTGGAGAGTAGCATAATCCAGTCCCACAAATCTGTCCCCACTCAGCCAGTTTTGCTTATACATGAATGATAAACGATATAGGAATAGCAAGATTTACTCTGCGAAGTGAAATTACTGTTTCTCAGTAACCAAGGAGGCTGTAGGCACTGCTTGCCCAACAAACCTATAAAATCTTGGGACTGTTTGTACAATATTGATTTTTTTCTTTAAAACAGTGTGCTGAAGAGTCAAGAGGGCCAGACTTTGTGTGTGTAAATAATATAACCTTAAGCATCAACAAATCTCTTCTTCCAGTAGAAATTTTTTTGAGTAAGATAGATATGCGCATTTGTTCACCTGGGACTTCACAATTGCCATTAATTTTACTGGAGGGGTTGCTCACAGCTCAGAAATAAGCATAGCTGCCAGCCTTTAAGATAAGTAGCTATGCTATAGTGTTATGTATTGGTGGTGTGTGCCATGTGGAGGAAAAACCTGGCTAGAGAAAAAGCCTAGCTTTGGCCTTCGCAGTCCTTGAAAAACAACTTTCAGACCTTTCTGAAAGTGAAAATGTTGCTGTTTGGAGAGAGTTTTAGGAACCTGGAGGGGAAGAGGAACATGGTTTTCCACCCCGGGGGTGGAGCTCCCAGAGGACAGCATGATCACGTACAAGATGGAGGTCTCTGTCCTTTTGTCCCCGTTCCAGGCATCCTCCACAAGCAACCTATGCTGCATGCCTGCCCCAAGTAAGGTCTTCTAAGAGTTACCTGTGTGTCACTGCCAATCACTGTGTGAAAGCCTCATGCAATAAAAAACAAGCTTTGTTCTGCATTAAATGTGAAACTATTGGTGCCATGAAGGAAAGGAAAGAACTAAGAGGAACGCCTGGTGATGTCCTTTAAGAAGGAAGGCCAATTGGAAGAGGGTTCAGCTTGATCCTTTTTGGGAGCCCACAACAAATGCTGTGCAGTTGGGTCCTGACAGGTCTAGGGAAGGGAATCATTAAGACAGATGGAGACAGCGTCAGGTAGCAGCTGTTGTGCACAGCCTGCTATCCCCCAAGCACTGTCAGATTTATGAATGGAAATTCATGTGGTAGCTAATGCTGCTGAGCCATGTGGCTTTAAACTTTCCCTCAAAAGGAAAATAGATGCAATAGTACTAAGAGACTGTGGGTGTAGAAAGGGATTTGAGACAGCTCTGCTGTGTGCAGGTGGACCAGATGGATAGCACTGTGAGGCTGACAGTTTCTGAGGTTTCTGGGTTTAGTTTTTTTGTTGTTGTTGTGGTTCTTTTAGAGATGTTCAACTTGGAATACAGAGAAGCCAGTGTTCTCACTCACTGGATATTACAGAGCTTGAAGCAATCCAGAATCTCTGCAGTACACCAGTTCCAATTCTCCATTAGTATTGTCTTCATGATTTATCATTGGGATTCCTTTATGATTGATGTCACAAACTATGTTATTTGCACAGTGGCTCAGGAAGTACCTAGCTATTGAAAACATATAAGAATTTATCCATAATTGTTCCCGTCAACATGGAAAGCCTAGAAATTAACAAAAACTCTGAGCAATTGGTTTAAGCTGGTCTCACTACCAGCAAGAAATTTTGAAGTCTATTTCTCTCTCACATTTCCCTTAAGTTAAGTCTTCAAGTCTGGGCAGTTTCTTCACTCATTCCTTCATGTCTCTGCTTATATGGAAAGCCCCTCCAAACATTTAGACATGCATTTAGTAGTAATTTTACCTCCAAGATCTGTAAAAGGAAGATCTAGACAATTATCATGCTCATGAGCATGCCCGTTCTGCCCATCATTCTCCCACTGCTTTTTGCAAGATAGGACTTAGTGATTTTCCTTGTCAAAGGCAAGGAAAATACTTTGAGATTTAAGTACAACAGCAGCATAAAATAATTTATTTTCTGATCCCTGAGGCCTTTCTTTTAACAACCTTATTTATTCTTCTTTACTTCTTATTAATCTAAATTTTTGGTTTTGTCTGGAGAACTGAGCCAGGGAGATAGAAAAGACATGGTTTCCAGAGGAGGTGGAAAAGACCCAGGACAACCTATCCTTACCATATAACAAAATGGAGAGGGAGATCTTCCGTCTCAGGCTGAGATGGATCTCTTTCCCAGGTCTGAGAAAGAATTCACCTCTTATTTGTCTCTGAGTATTGCCATAACACAAGAAATGTAAGGCTAGTGATTTGCACCCAGTCCAGTAGCTGTAACCACTGCAGTAGTTGAGCCTGAAATGGAAGTTAGAGCACTTGAATATTGTACAAGGACAGAAGTGTCGAAATCGCAAGAGCTATAACATAAAATGTTGAGATCATTAGAATAGAATAGAATAGAATAGAATAGAATAGAATAGAATAGACTATTTCAGTTAGAAGGGACCTACAATGATCATCTAGACCAACTGCCTGGCCCCTTCAGGGCTGACCAAATGTTAAAACATGTTATTGAGGACATTGTCCAAATGCCTCTTAAACACTGACAGGCTTGGAGCATCGACCACCTCTCTAGGAAGCCTCTTCCAGTGTTTGACCACCCTCTCAGTAAAGAAATGTTTCCTAATGTCAAGTCTGAACCTCTCCTGACTCAGCTTAGAACCATTCCCATGCATCCTGTCACTGGATCCCAGGGAGAAGAGATCAGCACCTACCTCTCACCTTCCTCAATGCATTATCCATGCATCTAACAGGGAAGAGGGCATCTTTTCTGCTACTCTGTAGCTAACAGGTCTTTTCTCTCCCAGAGAGAAAAAAAAAGTGGTTAAAGTGAACTGGAGGAGGAAAGAAGTTGATCCCCAACACACACAGATGCACATAGCCTAAAACATTATTGAATTCTCTCATTGCATTCTGGACTTAGTTCAAGACAGTGGGGATCATGACCAGTCTCCTATGAAATGTGCTACAGGAGCTTAATGACTCCGGTGAGCTAGAAGCCCTGAAAACATGCTATATAAAAGATAGTATGTTGATTCCTGGAACTGCTATGACTCAGTAATAGCTTCTTAGGAAGAGTGATCCTTACTGACTCAGCAGTGCTACACCTTTTGTCACTTTGCTCCCATCAACTGCAGTCCCAAAATTACCTTAACCAAAAAAAAGAACAACAAAAAAAGACATAGTACTAAAAAAAGTGGCATAGCACTATCTGACTTTGCCAATGCTTTTGTTTAGCAGCTGAATGTTCACAGAGTTCCCCTGAGAAGAAAAGGCTTTTTTTACTTTATGCTCTGTAGTACCTTTTTGCTACACAAAAGGTGAACATAAGTGGAAGAGAAAACATTAAAGAATGTAGCAGATGTGTACCTGGCTGCACATATAAAGAAATGTCTGTTACTAAGCTCTTACTGACATAATTGTCGTATGACCAACTAAATAATAATTACATATATGCATTCTCCAACAGTGTATCAAAACCAATCCAAGAAGGTTAACCTGAAAGTTTATTGTGATACTTTATTCTGTACTGCAACTATCAACCAGTAACTAAAAAATGTAATCTAATTTTGTAAGATCTACATCAGGAACCATAAAAGGCTCCTTACACACACTGAGATACCACATTACAGTTACAAAAGTGAGGACAAAGCTTGAACCTAACTTGACATGGTTTGCATTATTTGTTCTTTCTGTATATAGGGTGGGTTTTTCCATCCATCTCTCACATTCTGTTGCTTTTTTCTAACTGCTCTCTACATTTATAATGCCATATCTTTCTACATTATGTGCTTTAAGATAGCTCTCCCTCACTAATTAAAATAACTGCCTCTGTTAAAATATTACTGCTTTAAGTAAAATGAATAGTCTGCTGATTACAATAATTCATTATAACGCCAGACCAAGGGGAGCATAACCTTTTAAAGTCTGAAGTAAAAGTAGCAATGGTAGTACTTAAACTCTTTCTTGACTGCCTCTGATCTAGCAAGTCTTCCCCATCACTCACGTTAAACAACATTGCAAAACAAATGTGCCTTTGGTACCTGGCAAACATGTAAACGTCCAGGCTTTGCAACCTGCAATAAAGCTGAGTAGCCCTGAGAATTAATGAATACCAGCTATGCTTGTACAGTATGACTCACAGTGAGGAACAATATCATAATCTAGTTTCTCAATTACTAAGTAAAATAATTAGGGGGTGGAGAAGGCATTTTTTTACAGCTGTGCTTCAGTTGCACAACAAGGGAGCTCAGTGGCATCTTATGATGGGAAGGATGTGTGCCAAGGCAATGTTGCATCTGCGTGCATAGAATCAGAAAGCTGAACGAGAAACTTCTCTACCTGAGTAACAGTGTTGAGTCTCTGCCATCCTGAGTTGTGCCTGGTATAGCCATTACCTGCAATATTGTAAAGCTTCCACTATCATGATCAGCTTAAGGGTTAAAAAATAGAAATCCTATGTAATGTATTAAACAGAGGTATTGCACAGAAAGACTCCTTATTCATTGTATCTCACTGTAATGATACACTCAACCGTGGTTATTGAAACAGCGTTTGCCCTTTATGCTTCCTTGACTGAATGGACTCCCAACTTTTGCTGTCTGAGTCATTTTGGCAAAGTGTCTTGGTTCTACATCACCAGCTGAGTAGCAGACAGTCAGGACAGTGTTCTTAGTTGGGTACTGTGTGCGTGAGTACTATTTACTGAAGTGGAATCATACTTCTAAAAAGGACTTAACGGCATCCAAAAAAATGAAAACAATATATTACAGTTTTCTTTTTGCTCTGGCAACATTAAAATAATGTTGCTTCTCTAGTACTTTCCACTGTGATTTATCTAGAATAAAGATGATTTTCAATAGCAGAAGCCAATGAAAAGACAGAAGAGAGACAAAAGGAAGGAAGAGATGTTGGGAAACAATTCAATTCTTCCAGTGACATGTCTTTGCTGACTCTTCTTTTGAATCCTTGATGTAAAAATGCCTGATGGACAATTTATCTAACTGGATGAATGAGTTTAGAGTGTTATACTTGAAACTGAAGAAAGAGCAAGCAAAACATCAGCTTGGATATTGTCAGGGCACAGCATGGGCCAGATGCCACAGGAGAAGTGGGGGCTCCACAGGACAGAGAGAGCAGGAGGTGGTGGGACAGGTCCTGGCTGTCCCACCCCAGTCTGAAAATTGGACTATGAACAGCATATTGCTACTTAGGCCACTGAAACCATGAGAGATAGAAATCTCTCCTTCTGTTTGCTTATCTTGGCATAATGGCTTTGCTCCTTTACTTCAACTTCTGTGTCCAAAAAGAAGAAAGAGAGACAAAATGACAGGCTTTGGCCACTATGTTCTTGTTAACAGTTAGGGACAGTTCACTTTGCATGTGATGGATGTTTAACAATTACTAATCTTTAAAGTGCAGTAGTGCAGCTGGAGAGGAAAGAGGAAGCTACTCAGAAGATAAATGAATAAGGCAGTTAATTAAAGATATATAGTTTCCACTTGAAGAAGCTCTGTGCTTTTAAGGAGGAATTGTAGGTGAGGGAGAGAAGAGCTTGAAGAACCATAAGGAAAGAACTTTGAAAAAGGGGAAAGTACAATTTCTCAGTAGTGTAAAGGAGAGGGATTGCAAAATACAGCCCTATTCCACTGAGCAAGGGCACTGAATGTATATGAGTGAGATCACAGTTTAGAGGCAGGTATTGTGTTGCTTTATACAGCTCAGCTAATGAGAAAAAAAATGTTTTAAAAAAGAGGTAATTTGGCAAAAAGTGAGGAGGAAAAGCTGTTGAAGTGAAACAGAGTGAGAGGAGCTTCATTGAAATTCCACTGTACTATGGGACCAGACCCTCTGCCCAGAAGTAAACAGAAATTTTGCTAGTGAATTCAAAAAAAGCAGGATCCTGCCCATAGTATTAGGCAAAGATTAGATTAGATTAGATTAGATTAGATTAGATTAGATTAGATTAGATTAGATTAGAAAGGTTTGGATTTGTTATTTTTTTTCTCTCCTCTAACAAGAGAACAAAACCAAGTGCTTGGTGACTAATGGTTTTGACAGACTACTTCACATGCCAGCATCTAAGAAACATTTTACAAAAAGTCAAAGAAGAAAAAGACAATTTATTGGAAATAATTCTTTCCCACTTAGGAGTAAAATACCACTGCTTTTCTAGACCCTGTTGTAGTTTCTGCCAGGCAGAACTACGTGCATATTATCTCTGTCAAAGAAAAATATTCTGAGCACAGTCATCCAATTAAACAAATTACCTACTAGTCACTTGGATGTCAGGAAATTGAGGCAAGCTCAGTAAAGATAAGTCATGTAGAAAGATGTGTCATCTAAAGAAGTGGATCCCAGCACTTCTTCCTTTCCCCTTGTTTGTTCAATTCTTCAGACCCAAAAGTAAATGTAGGAAAGAAGCTTTTTGTCTATATTTCTAGATTTTATGCTGACCTAGATGTAGGCCTGGGTTTAATCTATTGTCACCCAGTGAGATGTTGAAAGTCTGGAAAGAAACCATCACCTCTGTTCCTTTGTGTGTTGGAGACACTGCAGGACAATGGGCTCTATCCAAGGGAGCTGCTGGATGTGCAGGTTTAGCTGTGCTCTGCAGGTACATAGCACATGGCTGAAGAGGAACAAGTGGCAATTTTTACTTCCTTGTGTCATCAGGATCAATCAAGCCAAAGGGTTGTGGGGGTTTTTATTTTGCTTTGGTTTGCTTTTTCTCATTCTTGAGAATAATATTAAAAACCAAAACATCATACTACAGAAGAGAATAAAAATAAGCCAAGCGGATTTTTGTTTGGCTAGGATGGAAAATTATTTTAATAAACTATCTTTTCCTCCTGATTTTCCTTCACTACATTTTTTCAGTAACAGACTGAGGCACTCTGTCAAAATTACTGTCCTCTTTGATTTCAGTTTTACCCTTTGTTTGAGGGAAAAGAAACAACTGAGAAAGTTGGCACATCTCTGCATATTATGGTGTCAGCAGAACCTCCACCAGATACACGTGCACATCAGTCAGTACAGAAATAGCTGTATGTGTGGGAGAGGAAAATGCACTACCCATCTGGCTCTGAGATTTTATTTATTCAAGTTTTTTTAAAATGCAAAATGTATTTAACGTACAACCAAAGGAGTCTTTTTTTTTTCATTTTTACTCCACTTCTCCACTGCCTTATTCCGAATGAAATGCCTTACAGCAATGACTACCGAGCTGGCATTGCTCAGTGCTTCTGTCTCAGCTGTTGCTGGAGATGCAGTGATTAGTCGCCAGGTGCTTCCAAGATCAACAGTAAACACCGGGGCAAGTCTCCTCTCACAGGTACTAGGGGAGCTTAAAGACAGAGGGAAAAGCACTCCAGAAACAAGAATCCTCCTCCCAAATGGTGGAAGAGGTCACAGACCCCAGGGGAAAACTGGGTAGGAAGAGAGCAGCAGCAGAAGCTGCTGTTTGGTTGTTGGATGATGCCCAAGAGAATACCAGGCTCCAGACTACTCTTCTTCTCTGTAGAGCTAAAGTAGGATTGCACTATAAACTAAAAAGAGAATTAAATAAACTGCTTTTGACTAAAATTTACTCTTAAAGCAGCTGTTCAGTATATTTATTTGTTTAGAAATTAATAGTGTCATCTGTCTCTAAAGCAACTTAGTGTTATGTATCAATAAGAAAAATCAATAAGAAATCAACAGAATACAGCAGAGTCCTTATTTATTAATAAGCAAGCCATATTTCTTACCATGAAATTTAATGAAAAGTCTGCCCAAACAAATAACATGCACTGTGCCCACAGCCTGGCAAATACAATCTCTGTTGAGCTGTCGGGATATAGGTCAGGCACTGAGCAAGAACTTGCTCTATGACTAGATTTCACAAAATCACTGGACAGATCCACCAATAGTGTGTTGTTTGTATGTTGTATAAAAAGACAGTTTAGGGCTGATCCTGTAAGTACCCTGACTGAGTAGTGTTTTGAAAGACATTTTTCCCAGGTTTGTAATTTTTTTTGTACATACATGCCTTAGCTTAAGTTCAAGTTCTCCATAAGGATTGTACTAAGAACAATGTATAGCAGAATTCTAACCTTGAGACGCACTGTAACAAGGAGGAACAGCTGCATTTTACCCTTTGGGATAGATGAGCATTGGATAATGCAGGCTGGAGGCCACATGCTACGGTGCTGAAGCTGTGACAGAACTCAGATGCATTACAAAGTTGAACCCAGTAAAATTGCCTTCAAGTTTATACCAATCTGTTATGTGCAACTAATGAAAGCCAGATTCCCTGCCCTGTTGATGCAACAGTATCTCAGGACCTAGTTCAAATATCCTTAATAGACTAGAGAATTCCCAGAGCACAATAGAAAAAAGTAATTTTAATTTCATATACCCCCAAGTGCCTCACTTCCCAATCACAGAGAAGGAAGATAGGGGTTCAGAGTGGAAGGACAGCAAGGGATGGTGTATTTGGGTGGAGCATCACTGCATTTTCTGTAGATTTTGGGCTGAATGCTAAGCTGATTTAAAATATCACAGCCTCCTTGGCTTGTGTCCGTTTCCTCACCTCTACCAGCTTCTCCACACTGCTCTGACAATGCTGGCAATATGAAAGGAATATAACCATGTGCCTGCCCTATTACTCTGGTTTCAGCTCCAGGTGCTGGTGTCAGAGTATGTCAGGAGAAAGGGACATACCTCAACTACTGATGTGCCAAAGTGATCCTTAGATGCTGCAAACACTTCCAGAGGGCTGTGGCTGTCAGACCCAGCTAAAATAAGGCTGGAGTTCAGCTGTGATGGCTGGTAGTTCCAGTCAAATTAAGTTATTGAGAAATGGGAGAACAGTGAAAGCTATAGCTGCAGTCCTCACTTCAATTACCCATGATTAGGCTATATACAGAATGTTTCTGAACTTGAAATTCACATCTGTTCATTGAATAATGTTATTCTCCACTATGAGGGTCTGGGAATCTGTCTTCATGAAAGCGCTTACTCACCAGGTTAGCAAGCTGCCAAGCCTGCATACTCCTTCCAGAACACAGGTTATTCCTGTTGTTAGAAGCCATTAATTTTTGGATCTCAAAGCAGCTTCATACAGTTTTCCAAACTACTGCGGAGAGTTTCTGGGTTACATACTCCCTTATTTATGCAGCAGACTGTAGTCATGCTTCATCTCCAATCTGATACACTGTGGTTTTGATGCACATGAAGGAAAAAAGCAGCTTTATCTACTGCCAAAAGCTTTAGTACATTTATTATGTAGTTATCTCTTCACACAGTATTTTACCTTCCCTCAGAAGATTTCAGATTTTAGGATTAGTTGCACTGAAGGAACACTAAGGAAAGAAAAAATTCTCTGATCATATTGTAGTATGACCTTTGATATGCTAGTCTGATGAGAAACCATTTGGATAGTTATTGTTTTGGGTCAAGTTGTCATATTTGGTATTGACCATCAAATGATGATATGGAGAAGGAACAGTGGAAGCACCTCTTGGCCTCTGTTTATGATGAGAGTAAGAGAACATCTACAAAATGAAAGCAATTTCTTAATTGCAACTATGATATTAATTTGTTAGTGCCTTTCATCTTCAAGAGACTAGAAATGTGAACTAAGTTGGTGTACCCTGAACTCTGAAAGATACAAGAAAATCATTGCAGCACAGAAAAGTGAGTAAGATATAGACAGTAGCTAACTCTCATGACTGAAAATTGCATCTTCACCAAGGTCATCATTACTTCTGTGTACAATCTTCTTTCCTTTGTAAACAAAACAGTCATATAGCACCATGTGTTTGAACTATATTTTCAACTTTGATACATTTTATGCATATACCATCTCAAGTTTGTTTAAGCACCGTGTTATTCACAGAGATCTAGTAATTACATACTTGGCCAACAAGTAAAATGTGCATATATTGTCTCTAGAAATGTGAGTAGGGTAACTATTTCTGAACTCTCATTGTACTCAGAAGGAGAAAGCATTTTTTTGATGAAAAAGCTTTTTCTGACATTTTAAGGGTCAGTTCTAAAATGTTTTTGCATAACAAAATAACACCAGAGAGTTCAGTCATACACAGAATTGTAACTCACTTGCATTCACTCTGGGCAAATAAAATGGCTAATACTTTGGGTACAGAACTTTTTTATTGTGTGGCTGAAATGTCAACATTATTACTAGTCCTCCTGAGATAAAATGTCTGTTTGCTAATATTGTTGAAATCCTTAAAGTTACCTTTGTGTGTGGAAGGACTACATGATTGGCCTGTAAAATCTTTATTTAAACACTTTGTACAGTACTGAATGATCTCATTTTATTTTGATTGCTGGTTACCCTCCTAGGAACAAAACTCCTAGAGCACCTGATTCAAATTACATTCACAATGCACTTTAATCTCAAGCAAGATATTTCCTTATTTAAATGCTTACTTGTAACTTGGTAATGCACTGGACTGAGACGACACACAGACAAGGCTGTCTAAATGCAAAGCATATAACTGTTTCATCATAAAGATCAGGCCTGATTCAGACAGATTAATTTTCCTCAGAACATATTTTGCTGAACCTTTTCAGGCATTGAATTCACAGGATCAGGGTAGTCTGTAGCATTAGTAAATGTGTCACCACCATGAGATGATCTCTATCTGTCTTTGCACAAGGAGGAGAACAGAGTGTATGGAGGGGTAGGAACAGTATCTGAAAAAATAGGGGCGTGCCTCTTTTTCCCCTTCATCCAGGGTGGATGCTGCATTGTATGCTGTGTCTGAACAGGCATGCTGGGCCCAAAGGGTGGTAAAGAGAGCTAAGAAAGCATGCTGGCAAGTCTCCAGCCCATGTAGTGGGGGTGGGTCAGAGGAGCAGATGGAACTTTTGAATTTGAACTTATGCAAGGATTTGCTGCACCATTTGCCTCACCTGCTGAACGAAAAGAAAAAGCAAAAAAATCCCTGAAATGAGACATATCATAATAAGCTGCTTGGAATGAGATGATGGCAAAAGTTATCTGGTTCACAATATATCTACAGACAACTATAAATAAATCATTCAGAGTTTACTTCCACTTTCCATAGCTTGCTGCTGTGTCAATGCACAGTGGCCTTTATAAACACATGCAGTATAACCTATCCCAAAAGACCAAAACCATCCCTCATTTCAGGAGCATGTTGGCTTCGTGTAGGAGACAAATACAAAGTCTGTCTGTATTTCAGAGAGAGGGAGAAGGAGGATCTTTTCTCTTCCCATTTATTTAAGTGTACTTTTCCATAACAAAAACACAAGCCCTCTAGCGTCATGTTTCCCTTCTTGTTCATCTCAATTTGGTAAGGATGTCCTTGCTTATTTTTTAATTACTTTTCTCCTCTAAGTTAAAACATCAAGTGAGATGCCCATAAGGCATATTTTTCTTGGCCGTAATTCGGATATAGTAATTGAAGCTGTTAGCTTCAAAATGTCATGTAATGTTATAATCAGCCACTTTTTATGTACATAACATAATTGCTCTTTCTTGGAAGTAAATAGGATGTCATATCCTGTCAATTTTACTTTAAAATACCAATGACAAACTATTTACTGAATATTATAAATCTTTATGCAGTCCTTTACCAGTCAGTCAGAATTCATTTTATTTGCCTATCAATCCTTGTAATGGTAAGCAGATGGAAGAAAGCATGCTTTTCTGTGTTTGTATGTCAATCATTCTTAGCGTCATTCAGATCTGTTTATTTTCATGATATGTTTATTAATAGTTTTGCAGGTACATCAATTCAATTAAGAAAACTAGTAACCGTACAACTTATTTTCACAATTTTCTTCAGGTTCTACACATTTTTGTTTCTTTCAGAAGAGCTTTCTACTAGCATCACCATATCATTACAGCAATGTCAGCACTTCTGTTATAAATCCTATTTTTCCAGCATTTATTTCAGCTGTAAAAATTCCTTCTGTGTCGAGAATTTGCATTTACGTTCTCATCTGCTTTTTAGAAAAAAGAGGTTGAGTACATGTGTGTTTGTGTGTTCCTTTTGTTACACACTAAAGGTGAGAAGTACAGTTAAATGTTTACTTTTCTATTTTTAATATTTTATGGAGTTCTTCCTAGAGTTCATAAGAGAACTCTGGACACAAACCTAATACACAGGAGCTTAGTCTCTGCAGTTAATGCAAAATCTGTTATTACCATAGCTGTCCTCCCTTTTCCTTCCTTTTTGATTGTTTTGCCTGCACATTTGCAGAGGACCTGAGATAAATTTAAGAAAGGACTTACACGCCTAAACCAGGAATTAGCAATATCGTGATTGCTAATAGAAGATGTGTGGTTTGCTGCCTTCTGGTTGAAAAGGGCGAAGAACATCTTGCTCTCTCATTCCTGCTGGCTACTGCAAACATGAGGTCATTAATGAAAGGTGGACAGCACAACCACCTTCCATGGCAGGCACTTAAAAAGGTGTAAGTTTATACCTACTAAACAACTCTAGCTCAGGTAGGTGTAGCCCAGGGTCAATTTCCTAAGCTCTAGAGAGTGGTGAGTTTGCACACATACCCTTGTCTCAGGCTCAGCCAGAGGAAATAATGAAGGCTTCCTCTTCAGTGTACAGATTTTTTTTACTGTATGGATGTGCTGTTTATCCACTGCGTAGGGTCTTGGGGACCCAGCTGTGAATTTTATATTCCATTCTTGGGGCTGGATATCTAAAAATAAGGGCTTCAGGCTTCAGCATTGCAATGTCTAAATCCTGTATTTAAACTAAACTGAGGAACTAAGTGTCATGTTGCCATCTTTGAGCATAGATTCAGCATTTCCACGAAGATGATTTCTACATGACAAGATAGTTCATCTTGAAATGTTCAACATGCTAAGAAAGTCCCTTATGTTTGGTGTAGGGTTAGCATACTGAGCTCCTCCTTGCCTGAGATTCTGTGTCTCTATGAAAGTTTCCATGACATAGTCTTTTTGAGACAGGAGCCATAGCCAAGTGTCCCTAAAGCACATTAGTGCAGCATATTACAACAGTCAAAGGAGACATAAATTATGTCAGAAGGAAATCTCTGACCATAGTCCTAATCTGCAAGCCTTTACCTTAGATTTGAACCTCGAAACTCTTCCTTTAGGACAGTATGTAATTTTGCAGATCCACCAGCAACCATCCCATGTTCTGCTAGAAATCTTTGGAAGAACAGGGCATGCCCAGAATACCATTAGTTCCATCATCCTCAGTTAATGGATGAGCCACTGTCACCAGGGGTAGCAAGGAGGAACTATGGGACCCTTGAATCAATACCTGGAGTCAAGAATGCATTTTAGACCACAAAAACAACAGAACAGGCAGAGCTGAGAACTGAACTGTCTCCAGGGGTTGGGGGGAGGTAGGCAGCCTAAAAGCTAAGGTGATTGATGAATCCATGTCAGTAAAGAACAATTACTGTCCTTGAACCACACAGTGCTAATGTGAACACAAACGGAAGAATTGGGAAGTTGGCTTTGTCGGAAAAATTGTTTTATGTTCCTTCTGTATCCTTTCACCAATGTAGTTTACCCATAGGAAATTATACAGCATATTTTCTATGTATTTGTGTATATACATGTGTATCAGTGTGTATCAATGCATGTGTTTATGTATTTTTCTCTATAAAAGACTCACAGTAGAGAACTCCACAAAGCATTAAGAACATAATATTTAGCCTTGTGGGTCAAAAAAGACAGAACTGAAATCATAGTTACATACATAAATGCACTGGGGTAAAGAGAGAGAAATCTTTCAATATTTCAATTTTCCTAGCAGATGGTAGAAAGTACTTAGACATGATGACTCTTCCTAGATGTGCTAGCATATGCTGCAGAATTGCCCATACAGAAAAGCCTTGCTCATTGCAAATCTCCTGGGAGCTATCACAAACAAAGCACATCAATTAACATTTGCTTATTATGTGACTGTGTGTATGTGGCAATTTTCTATTTTCCTCTCATACATTAGGGCTACAATTTAGTCTGGATGACAGATACACCAGATGAAAGTCTCAGCTCTTAAGGTTCTGCTCTTTTCCTTTTATTTTTAAACAGGCATAGTTATCTCTTTGCTTTCTCTCTCTCTTTTTTTTTTTTTTTAATATTTCATAGCTATCCAAATGTTTGAAGCTTGTTGCTAAACCCATGTCTGTAGCAGTTTTGTTGGCACGATCTCAGAGTTTGTGAGAGATAGTACAAGAAATGCAGGCAGCTGCCTGGCCCAGCATTATAGCTCTGTGAACCCTGGTACAGGTCAGACTTTCAAGTAGTTTCTACCATTATATCAGCAGCTTACAGGCATGTAAATCATGCTTACTTGAGACTTGCACCTGCAAGAAGGCATGTGTCTTAGGAAAGGCATAATCCAACTCAAAGGCGATTAATGTATCCCAGAAGGCTAGAGACAGCTTGTATAAAGTACAACAGAAACTGCACATAAGGGTCTGTAGAAGCAGCCCTCTTAGGAGCACAGGAACAAAAGGGACAACTGGGGTCATCTAATTCCCACAGTCCCAGGCAACTGTGCTGAAATGATTGTGATTGAAATGAATCCACAGGGCATCTTGTCCTTGAACCTTGTGGCAGCGTCATAGCAGACCCTCATGGGCCAGCAGAATGTGCACCATTACAAGAGCAACATTACAAGGGAAAAAAATCTAGAGCTGTTTCTTGAAATATTGAAACTTTGCTGTAAACATATCGAAAAGTCATGTTTTATGTCTGCAGAGGATTGTTATTTCAGTAAGGAAATGGATAGGACATTGCCATAGCAAGGTTGTTGGTTTAATTTCCTTCCTGAACATTGAACATTAGTTGCAGTAGTCCTTCTGTGTCTCCCCTGCATGCAAACAGCACACTGTGTATCCTCGCTGGGACTCCACTTGCACTGCAATCTCTGTCTCTCCTTCAGAGAATAGGTGGTGAAAAATAAAATCAGTAAAATGTTGTATAAAGCCCAATACTTCAGCATACAATTTGCATCTGCGCACTGCATCTGAACAATACAAAGTGTTTACTACCATTGTGGTTTGAAATTTTCTGCCAGATGTTTGCTGCCAATAAAATGTTTATCAGGTAAGTGAATAGTGGCATGTTGGTCATACCTTTACACTTTAGGTGTGTCCGCTACAAAAAACTACTGTGATGCTCAGAGAAATGCAATCGCCAGGTGGTAATAGGCACAATGGTTTTTTTGCTGCTTTGGATCTCTGTGGTCCATCTTTCTGAGACACTTCCTACAAGTAACATATTTCTTAACCCTTAGCAATGCTTTCTGCAAGGAAAAGATGGATGTGAGAGAGGACTGTTTCATACAGTGCACATCAGTAGTTAAAGGTGGAAAAATTCCATCCAGTGATGTCACTGACTCTGAAAGTTCCTCTAAAGCTCTGATGGAACATTGATGATACCACAGCTTCTGTATTGAGTAATGTGATTAAGAGCCTTGACTAGTGTTGGTAGAGCTAAATATTATTTCAAGCCTGTAGGAGGCATATGTTCTTTTGTGTGTCATTTCTCCACAAGCTACTATTTTGAGGACCTACAGATGAACAAGAACTTGCCAATGCACTAGGAGTTGCACAGTCTTGCAAGAAAGAAAGAATTTAAAAAAAAACAGTTGGTGTAGATGATAGGGAGAGGGACATGATTTTTTTTTTCTTTCCATTATAGATTTCTCTCATCCTTCCCATTTCCTTGCCATGGGGAGGATCCTAGTGTTCCCAAAATGTTATTTCCATCAACACTTCACTTGAAAAAAAAAACAAAACCAACACAGCTGGAAGGCAGACTGAAGAGGGAAACAGCCAGACAAGGTGGAAGCCTGGAGACTTCTTTGAAAAATAATTCTCTACCTTCGTTAATCAGGAGAAAGCTAGAACTCTGTTAACAGAGCCCAACATCTGCTTCATCTAACTAATTGGATTAACTCCTTTGCAGTGCCTACTCATTCCCAGCTCTAGAAACACTTTTACTCAGGGATGAAGTTTGCTGACTACAGAAAAGCAGAATCCCCTTTTCTGAACTGCCTGATGCACAAACACATCTCCACATGCTGAGAGGAAAGGAACCATTAAAATATCACAAAAGCCCATGCTGAGTACAGGTTTGGGAACTTCAGGAAATGCAGGCAGTGCACTAAGTCAAGCGCCTGTAATTTCAGCTCTTTCACCTTCCATGAACTCTCTAAATTGCTTTGCCTCTCTGACCAACGTCAGTGCTTTCCCCATTTGAGCAGAGCAAGTATTTCCA
Organism: Aquila chrysaetos chrysaetos; assembly: GCF_900496995.4. Classification (NCBI taxonomy): domain Eukaryota; kingdom Metazoa; phylum Chordata; class Aves; order Accipitriformes; family Accipitridae; genus Aquila; species Aquila chrysaetos. The sequence continues at coordinate 24,410,185 of NC_044030.1, read as the reverse complement.
GGAAGGGGAAAAGAAAGTTTAAAAAAAAAAAATTCTTACCACTATACATGAAGATAACAAGAATATATTTCAGTTTGGGCTTGCATTATTACTTTGGAATTTCATGAAAGCCAGACATAGGATTCCTGCCTTATATTAGCCTATGAAGAAAGAAATTATATTAGTCAATGTTTTCCTTTTAATAGAAAATGGTGTGGAGAGTAGCCTAAAAGGGATGCCTTCAGGTTGTTAGAAATCCACAGGCCATCAAAGGGATGGTACATTTATGGGTCCATTGACTCTCCACACCAGTCACAATATCCTTCAAAGATAGCCTTGGGATCCAGTCACACCAAACCCAACATGACTCCAAAGCAGTTTATCATCCTTGGGAGTAGCTTCAGTCAAGATCTCATCATGAACTGAATGCTTTTATACCATTTATATGCCTGAATGTTTTCACAACATGTACATTTCAGGATATGAAGGAAGTCTGTCATGCTAAGGTTTGAAAATTACTCTTGTAAGCTGAAAGAACTGCTTATCTCAGAAAATGTTTTTCTATACTTCAGAAAGCACTGGGATGCTTGTTACATCTTCTGTTTCCTGCCTACGAGCTGTCTCCAACTAGTCATTTCAACACCACTAATGAGTTCAGAACTAGGAGGGGAACAGACAATAATCCAGTGGGGGAAGTATCAAAATTACATAATGGATCAAGAAGTCTTATACTGAATGGACTATGAACTGGATCAGAAAAAATAACTTTCAATGAAGGCGAAAGAGTGAAGACTCCAAAGCCCCTGTAGGAGCTGTACCCAGGTTTCAGTAAGCATTTTGCCATGTGAAAAACACCCAGAGAGAAAAATCTTTTGGCACTGATATGGATAGGGGTAGGTAGAAACAAAGACTCTCTGTCTTGTCTCTACAAGCCTGGCTCAAATGCCTTTATAACCATGTTATCCGCATTTGCATCATGGGATGAAATTTTTAGGTCCTAGCTTAATGCAAATTTCTTTCTGCTGAGGGTGGATAGCTGGCAAACATTAGAGAAATAAGATATTTCAGGAACCAACATCTTAATAAAACATCCCAGAATGTCCAAAGGCTTCTCCATTACACTCTATTATCCAAATTAGTAATTTAGGGTGTGAAGGAGTGACCTCTTTGATGACATGTTGCAGGACAATGTAAGATTCTGCTGGGGACAGATGTGCATGTGCATTCCTCCTGCCTTCAGCTGATGTATTTAAAACATTTCTCGCCCATACAGAGAACTTTCTGCAGGTCCAAAAGAAGGTAGAGGTAATGCTAAACACAACCAGTTCCTTCCTGTGTGTCTAAAAACATTACATAAGTCTTACTTGGCTGGGGTTTGGAAACTCTCCTATTCTCAGAAATATTCTCATTGTATTTTGAAACAAAGAAAAGCAGTACACTTGTTACACTTGGCATGTATAATACAGGGAGGGAACAAGTTCCATCATATTTTAGAACTGAAACAAACTATTCAGGAAAGTTTGATGTTCTTGCTCAGAATACAGAGTGTTTTCCTGAATTCCAAATCATTTTACTGTGTTGGTGGAAAAACCTGCAGGCTTTGCCCTTTTTGAGCTCTAGTATATCAGTGACTTTCTATGTGTCAGAATCTACCTGCATTTTAATGAGAAAGGAATTTACTAATATTTAAGGACATGTAGAAAAACAAAAATTCAGGATAAAATATGGGGGGGGAATGGTCCTTCTAAATGTACACTTAGCACATAAATGAAGCAAAACAGGCACTAATCTGCAGCAGTGAGCGTGGAGGTCAGCAAGTGTAATACAAACTCACAGTTGCCCTGTACAATCTGTAGGCAGGCTGCACAATTTAGTTCTCTCTTTCAGAGTATGTAACAGACCAAAATGATCTGTCTCCTAGTTCAATGTTGTTTAAGATTTTGAGCTAATAGTAATATGCTAATTTTTTACAATATATTAAAAGTCAGAATCTTAAAAGCAGCAGTCAGTGGCTCCTTTGACTTGATTCTTTAAAATTGCTGCTGTATTTGCACTGCCTTTTAGGCATAGCAGAGTGACGTGAATTTCCCAAGATGTCACACAGCAAGCAAGTACAGTTGGGATTGCAAATCATTTGTATGTTGTAGTTTAGAGATCTAGCCAAAGGCACGATGTAATTTTGGGAGCCTGATATTCCCATCTTCTCCAACAGGCTAACCTCTCTGGCTGGGCCCTGTTCCCAGTTCACTAAGCGTTACAACACATCACAGGAATTAAATACAGCCCTTCCTGTGTGATAGGAGATAAAGCCATGACTTAGAAGAAAAAGAAAAGAAAGATAGTCTGAGCTATACCCTCCATGAGGAAATGTGACAAGGGAAATGTTGTGGTTTGCTTTATTGAACTAAAAACCATTTATTTTTTTTTTTAAAGACTCATTCTAAATGTCTTTGAAATAAAGCATAATAATGCTTTTATTTTTATTTTCTAACTGGCAAATTGAGTATTTTTTGCAGGTTCAAAATATTCCTGCATATCATTTAGATTTTTACAGAAAAAGCATTTTCAGTAGAAAAACTGTTCTGACAGGATATTTCCAGGTTTTGGGAGTTGTGGATAAAATTTTTAGAAACATAGAAAATGTTGGACGCCTCTAGGAACAGAGTAAGAAATTGCTATTATATATCTAGAGAGTTGTCTTTCTGTAATATGGGTTGATCCAGTATTTACTCCATCTTTCCCCTCTTCTTGGACCTCTGTGTAATGCATCTGATGGGCCTGTTTGGAGAAGCTTATGGTGGCAGTCTTAATAAGAATGATGTTACAGACTTTTTTTGAGTTTTCACAGCGTGGCAAAGGTGTATCTGCAGCAATTTAAAAAGAAACTCCACTGCATATACTGGCAGAAACTTTAAAGCTCCTACTACAATCTGTTTGACAGGTCTGCAGACCTGGCATAGCTCTGAGCAGCATTGTTGATTGGCAGTAGGAAGCCCCTTGTTTTAGCAGTTCAGTTCTTCATTATTTTGCAACAAGCCTGAAGAAACATATTTATCAATCCACTTAATTGAGAACGTACATTTATATTCTGTCACTAGCTAAGTGTTATTCAGGAAAAATTTTCTCCTTTTAAAGATTATAACAAAAATTTCATTGTAATTCCCTGCAGAATTTGAAAATATTATTTCAAAAGAAACTATTTTCCATAGGGACAAGTTTAACCTACTGTACGTGGACATATTTCAGTGACAGAAGCAGCTGCTTATTCCAGGTCTGAATTAAACATGTAGAAGTGTTCATTATTCATCTTCAGGAAGCAGACGAAGTCATCTCTGATGACTCAAATACCAGAGACCAACAACTGGTTTATAGCCTGATAAACTGCAGGAAGAGCAAGAGGCCATCTTCAGCTTTTGTTCCTGCTCCCAGCACTGTGGACATAAACCCAGATTCCAAGGAAATGCCCCCACATCAGAAGGACTCTGTGGTGCCCTCTGCAGGTGTCTGGGGAACTGTGGGGGGTGCACAGGCTGCACAATGCTCCTTACAGCCTATGGCTGCACTGTGCATCCTCAGGTGCAATCTGCTGAAAGGCATGTGAAGAGGTTCTTGATTATGCCTCAAACCCAATCATTAGACTCCTTATCATTCCAGGCTGCTACTAGTAATGAAAGACTGTCACCCACCAATGTTCAAAGAGCCCTAGCCTCAGCATTTGCTGCCTGCTCTTGCTCTTTCTAAATGAGCTATTACCATTCTGGAAAAGAACTTTCTGTCTCTGGGGAGATTTCTCTGGAAATGTTCTGCTCATTGCCAAGCAGCAGTCAAGAAAGAAAATAGGAATTATTAGGAAAAGAACAGAGAAGGAAGTGGAAAGCATCACTATGCTACAATAAATATATGATGTGCCTACACCATGAATACTTTGTGTCACTCTGGTAACCTTCATTTCAGAATCAGAAAGTTATGATAGAACTACAAAGTATTAAAAAAAAAAAAAAAAAGGAAAGAAAGAAAAAAAAAGAGACCAAAACAGATCAGCAGATGCATGGAACAGCATTTGTATGAGGGGACACACTGGGCTAGGAGACTTCAACCTGGGTAGGAGGCAACAAGATATATGACAGGGGTGTATAAAATCTTGAATAGTTTGGAGAAGGTGAGTAAGAAGTGATTATTCACTATTTCTTATAATACAAGAGCTAAGGGTCACCCAATCAATCACGAAGTTTAAAACACTCAGTGGAAATACTTTATCACTTAATGCATAAATTATGGAATTTAGTGCTGTAGAGTGTTGTGGAGGTCAGTAGTGTAAATGGGTTCAGAAATAGATTAGACAAATTTATAGAGGAAAGGTCCATTAAACACCATCATCTGTATGCCTGATCAAGAGGTCCTTAAGCCAGTGACTGCCATAAGAGAGAAGGATATATGAGGAGAAAGACTGCTCTGTACTTCCCTTATTCTTTTATAAGTTCCTCAGTCTCCCCTTACAGGCTACAGGCTGTCAGGGAATAAGCTGGGTGGCTGGAGTAGTTGGGGAGGATTTGTTCTTTTTGTTTACAGTTCTCCCAGTCACTATACATACTCCTTTTTGAGGGGTAAAGTTGTACCTTGTAGCTCTGTTGGACAAAGGCAAGTATCTAAGAACACTTGGCAAATGGAAGACAAATTTCTTCTTTTTTCTCGGCTATCCACGAGTTGAATGCTGAATCTCTCTGTACTATTTCCATCTTGGTTAAATAGATCAGACATTCTTATCTAATTTCCTAAACGTAATAGGAATGGGCAGTGCATTAAGACATAATCTGTCTTCTCTACTGATAGTGCTTTCAGTAGGTTTATTTTCCTTAACTATAACTCACCTCATTTCACACAAAAGATTCATGCCATTTAAAGCACATTAAAAAAACCCCAACAGTTAAGTATTTAAGTTCTAGCGATGCTTTCCTTTTTCTTTTTTTTTTCCTTTTGTGGAAAGAAGGAAAAAGTTATCTGTCCCTAGCCGTCAGTTATGACTATATATGGGGTTTTCTGTTCAATTATTATTATGCTCTGATAGATATCCAAATATATCTCCTTTGGTCTTAATCTATTCCCATTAAGTTAAATGCAGTGTTGTCATAGAGGCATTTATGGAAGCTTTTGCCTCCTCTACACCTAATCAGAGTCTCAATTTCCTTACCTGATTGAATCAAAACAGTTAATTCAAGTGGACAAAGACAAACAGTAACTTGTATAATACTGGGTTTGCTCCACATGTAAGAGAAAACTTGTTTGGCTGAGTATGCTGGTGATATGGAAATTTTGAATGTTGTTTTATTTTATATATTTTGCTGAATCCAAGCCTCTGTAACATAGCTGTTTGAAAATCCTACATTACAATCACATGACTACTGTGTCCAGCTCTGGGCTGCCCAGTACAAGAGGGATATAGTCATACTGGAGAGTCCAATGAAGGGCCACAAAGACAAATAAGGGATTGGAGCATCTCTCCTATAAGGACAGTCTGAGACAGCTGGAACTGTTTGGCCTGCAGGAGAGAAGGCTCACAGGGGACCTCATCAATGTGTGCAAATACCTGAAGGGAGGGTGTAGAGGAGATGGCCCCAGATTCTTTTCAGTGGTGTCCAGTAACATGACAAGATGCAAAGGGCATGAACTGCACCGAGGAGGCTCCATCTGAGCATCAGCAAACACTTTTGACTGTGAGGGTGGCCAAGTGCTGTCACAGGCTGCCCAGGCAGGTAGTGGAATCTCCCTTTTTGGAGATATTCAAAGTCATCTTTTAAGAGAGAGATGTGCCTTTTTAGCATCAGCCAGTCCATTTTTTGCTGCTGAAAAAAGAGGACCTTAAAATTACACCTGTTGTACCCAGATACCCAGTGTTGCAGTATTCCCTTAACTTCTCTGTAAAGTGATGCAGACTTCGGTAGAGGAAATGCAAATGAACAATAAAGGAGTGCTTACTTCCACATAAAGGTAATTTTTTTTTTTCAATCCTATACTTATTCTCAGATCAATCCATGTAGCTCCATGGATTCTATCCATCCAGATCTCAGCCTCTTCCTTTAACATACTGTTATAGTTTCTGTTCACAATTTTAGCTGATTGTGACACTAATTTTGGTGAAATATGCTGTTTTCTTAAGCTGAAATATGTCAGTTCATGTTAAATGCTTTTTGAGGGGACTTTCTTTATAGCTGGCCTGTAACTTGGTAGACCTGAGGTCAAATCCTCGCTCTGCTTAATTTGAAATTTTCCAGAATGAAAAACTTTGAGGCAGAGAGTTAAGCCTGACATCTTAGGTCAGTACCCTAACCATGAAACTATAAAGTGTGACAGACATACAGTGTTCCCTTGTGCAATTTCATTTTCATAAAGAAGCTCAGAAAGTATTTTTTAATCCACTGAAGAATATATCCCAACTGTGGATTGACAAGGTTACCACTGACATGGGACTCATCTTCCAGTCAACTCAATTTTAGTATCAAGAATTTCCTTTTTAAACATTTACTTTTATAATATTTTTCACACTTCATTTCCTGCTTAATCTTTGAGAAGAAAAATGGTCTGTGATTTAAGCATTTAATTGGGACTCAAGAGCCTGTGTTAATTTCCTGATTTTCACAAAACTTTCCTTTGTGCCTTGCCCAGGCCACATAGCTGATCTCTGTGGGCCTCTGCTCCCCCTTTGTAAGATAGAGTATAAGGATTTTTTCTGTCTTGACTTCTGTTGTGAAGGGGCATAAGAAATTATTCTTGTCCTTTACTCAGTGCTAGTAAAGTCTGGTTCGAGTGTTGTGTCCAGATTTAGGCAACCATACTTAAAGAAAAATTGGGCCAATTGGAAAATGCTTCATGAAGAGTGGAAAGAATTATCAGAGATATTAAAAAAGACTGTATGAGAAAGTCTTTAATAAACTGCAGTTCTTTAACCTAAGAAGCAAAGAAGAAATTGTTTTCCCTGCTTTATGGTGGACATGATAAGAAATAATGATTTTAAATTTCAGAAAGATTTAGGCTAGGTGTTAAGGATTACATTGGGTGTTAGGTGTTAAGGACCTTCCCAAAGAAGGTTGTAGACCTCAGCTTTTTTAAAAACTTGCTAGGTTAGCATCTGTTTGGAATTACATAGCATTACATGCCTCCCATAATTTTAGTTATACATACCAGGTAGTGTTACTGGTTAATACGGGTTACTGGAAAACACTTCTTCATTACTGACTCCTACATTAGTATCCCCCAAACTGTGATGGTAGCTAAATAAGGGCATGCCTGCAAATATCACAGAGAGCGCTGACAAGGGGATAGCCAGCTTGTGAAAGGGAATGATGCAGTTTTTAGTTGACCTCAAGATGTTATTAGTATGAACCATAAGTTTAAATACCCCAAACAGACAATACATTTGCAGTGTTCCTAAAATGTGTGAGCAGAAAGGGAAATTACCTAATTCGGTTTGCTTAGAGTTTTCTTTTACCTCATATGAAACTGGAAGATGCTTCAGAGATTCTTAGCTGGTTTTCCCCAAAACTTACAGCTTTGGGCTGTACTTGCAGAAGGAAGACGAAGCCAGGAGGATGTGTAATTTCTTTGTAATACAGACAAATCTTTGGGATCATTTAGATGAAAAATCGTCCCTGTGCTCATTTATCATTCATTTACCCAAGAAGGAAAGGCCTTAGCCCTTCTTCCCAGCAAACTGAGCCACTTAAAAGATAGTAATAACTCCTGGGCCTGACCCAAATGGTTCCCACTATCTAGATAAATGGTTAATGACTTATTCCATACTTGGCTAAACCTTAAGAATTTAATGTGCTATAAAGCACAACACCCCTTACCAATGAGCTGGTACATATTGGAATCGTGTAGCAAGCTTTTTCGTGTATAAACCTCCTGTTCTGTGTGTGTACATACATACAAACAAATATTTCTCTTCCTGTGGGCCTGTACTCTTGCCAGCACAAGGACACCTTGATTAGAATGGACTTTCCAAGTAACACTGTGGGGAAGGCAATAAGTAGCCCCACAGACCTGTGGCCAGCAGAGGTTCAGCATTGATTTCAAGGGCGGCTAAGTCAGACCTTAGGAAACACTTTGTGTGTGTGACTTTTCTGTGTGAGCAGCAATTTATGTAACGGTCTTTTTACTCCTGTCTGTCCCACTGCCATTATGAATATCAGTAAAACGTAAAGATAAAGATATCAGCAGTTAATTGCTTGACAGTTAGCCAGTAAGACAAACTCTTCATTAATTAGTGTTATTTTTTAATAACATGGTCGTCTGTTAAAAATGCAACTGAATTCTCAGGGGATTTAAAATCCAGAGTAGTCTCTCCTGCAAAGCAAATCTAAAATAGGTCACCTAAGCTGTAACCATTTTACACCAATCATTAAATAAAATATATCTGTGTTTTAACAAGAATCAAAATAGGCATGTATAATGGCATGTATACAACTAACCAGTGTCTGTGCCAGTCATGACTTAGAGGATATTCCTTCAATTGAAACTACCTGAATTTTTCATTTTAAAAAAAAATAGTCAATAGATGAACTGCAATCAGCATACCAAAGGGGTCATCTCCTCAGTCGTGAGCATACCTCAGCCACTATTACAGCACAGAGGACTCTGCTGTCCTTTTCCCCATGCTTCTCTTCCTGTGAGGCTTTCCGTATTGCATGCAGTAATCCTTCTCAACTCACATCTGCACTGAGTTCATTGCAGATCATAGCTAAACTGTAAACAAGTCCATAGTGAATAACCCAGAATAGCTCCACACCTGCGAATGATTACATTTTGCTGCATGAAACGCAATGATTTTGCTATCAGCTGAATATGTTTCAGGGAGTAACAAAGAACTAGAAACCTTTCTTTAAACCAAAGATTTTTATTTTTTTTTTTTTTTACAATACCAGCAAAATGTGCTTTCAGATCTTTGTGGGCAGAGTTGCAAAAAAATTTGGCTTAGTGATTTGAGACCTCCTACAGAGGATATTTAATTTTGAAACAGAAGAATCAAATCTCTCAGCTCGTTGATTTTGTTGGCATAAGCTATTGAAAATGAGTTTGTCCAAGAAAACTGTGTTATGTATGTGTGGAACAGAGGAGGAAAGGCTCAGAGGGAGGTTAGATGATACTTATGCCTGTTGTTAATGGAAATCGGCCTCCATTCCAGTTTCTAAGCTCACAAAAAGATTTCATTTGAAATTATCTCTTTTAACTGTTCTTCAGCTGTTATGGAAAAAAACAGCAATTCCTCTCTTTTGTTTGAAACAGAGAGGGAAATCAGGTGAATTGTAAGAGCACTCTGTATATCAAAAGTATTAAAAATGTTTAAGTAGAGCAGTCATCCTTAAACACCTTCTCATGTTTCCTTACAAAACAGTAACTAGTGGGGGTTTTTGAGGTTCCCTTCAAACTGGTAGAGAGAATATTTTGCATATGAACATGCAGCTATTAGTCATCTAACAGCTTGAGCCTGCACCATGCTAAAATGTCTTCTGAAAGATGATCAGCATTGTTAATTGCTGTTGAAAGCACCCTGACTATGGCTGACTTAGTGATTCATAAGAGGGAACACAGCACCTTTCTGGATGACTGGATTAGACCGCTGTTAGTGAAGGCCACTGTGTAATCATGTTTGACTTAAAGGGCCTAGAGGATTTTCTGGTGTTTCCATATGAAGTATCCAGAATTAGCCATATAAACTGAGAAAGTTATTGGTTCTTGTTCAAATTAGAGGAACTTGGAACACACACCCCCTATTTAAATATAAAACATACATAGCTTAAAGCTAGAGGAAATAAAATTTCCATACGTAATCTTTTGCATATCAGCCCAGCAAAATAGTCTATCCATGCAAAAGAAAAATTAAATTATAAGCAAAAACACTTACTTATGTATGTAAACACTATTACTAAATCATTCTGACTAACTCCAACAAACACTGTTTCTGGTTTTCTTAACTTAGTCATTTGGGGATTGAGCAGTATTGTATATGTATTTCTATTCAGAGTGCTCTAAATAAGGTAGGAGTACTTTGTTCCAACTGAAAGCTATCAATTTCCAGGAAACAGCTCTGTTACCCAACTCTTTGTGATCATGTGTGGCTTGAGGGACAACCTAAGAAAATTTAAAGCTAGCATACAGAAGTATGAATATAATTACCAAGATTTTTATAGCATTATATGTTGCCAGTGTCACACTAGTAGAATTTGACCCAGAACTTTTAACCAAAATATGTAATGAGTTGAAGATGACTAATGTACTTTAAAAAATTATAAAAGACACTATATCAAGCCTAATAAGATCTTAGCTAATTTTTACTGAAGACCTTTAAAACCAGACCTACGACTACAGGTATTGGATATTAAAGATAAAGATGATATAATTATAAACAGTTGCAGTTAATTTGTTCCTTCAGTCATAAAATTCTGAACTAAATGCGCAGATAACAGAGTGGCAAACAGAAGAAATAAAGAAAAGAATTACAGAGTGACAGACAATCATAGGTAGGGATCACAAAACAATCACTGGAAGATTAATTAGTTGACAAACAGATATCACACAAAGCATAAGAATGAGCAATGTATGACATGATTTGTACACAGTCCAGTCCTGTTCCTAGTGAATTATGCATAGACAATATGATGCAAGATATTTCATAGCTTTCAATAAGCTATAATCACACCAAAAGTAATAGACAAAAATAATTGTTGAGAAAAATAAAGACATTTTGACAATAGAGGGGACAATAAATGTATTTAGAAAAATGTTGTTTGGTTTTAAGTGGAGGCATCACTGATGAAATGCAGCAGAAAGGCAGGAGAAGTTTGCTCCAGATGGCAGGAACTGCAAAGAAGCCTGTCCACCCACAGTGTTATACTTCATGAGGGAACAGACAGGAGATGGAGTACAGAATCTGAGGAGGGAGTTGAACAAAGATTAGGAGATACATGGTCTATTAAGAGTTTGCATCAACTCTGTGAAGATTTCAAAGGAAGGAAACTTTACACTTAATCTCAAAATGCACGGGAAATGATGGCCCTGCTTAATAGCTCTCTTAAACTGATGAGGGAGGTTTCAGCCAAACATAATAAACTGGACAAAATGCATCTTTCAAAGTTGCTACTGGGAAGCTGGAGGTGGGGGGAGGGGAGCAGCAGAGGAGGAAGAAATGCACAAAGGTTGGCTTACTAAAGTGACAAACATTATAAGTCTGATAACAATGCTGAATCTCCATGCATTTCTTTTCCTGTTTTACTAACTGCAACTTATGTTTTGTGAGAATTTTTTTATATCCTGTTATGAACACAGAAACAGTTTGTTTTCTTGGCTTGGAAAGATTGTGCTGCTTTGAGACAGTGCGAAATACAGCCAATTATATCTATGGCTAACAAGAAGGATATGTAAAATTGAGCTTGTGTCACTGTACATATTAACACAATATAATTAAATTCAATAGTTTTGCAGACTTTAATATCTTTGTGAAGATTATCAGTATACTCATTGTCATAAAAAAGAGACAAATTTGCTTCACACAAACTGTTTCTCTTTGCATAGTCTGAATCTTTTTTCAATGAACAGCAATATATTAGAAGCATGACAGAAAAGCCATAAATCTGAATGTGATTTGCTTTAAAATCTACTAGAGTGACTGCAAATCCTAACAACATTCAGTCAACTATGTTCCAGCAAATCACAATTCCTTCTAAAAGCCATTGATGATTTAATAAGAGAGCCATATGGCTCTTCTCTTGTTGATTTAAACTCATCTACAGGTTTCTTGAAGAATATTTGTGAAGAGAACTTATCACGCTCAAATGTCACACAGCTAATTCATCCCCCCCAATCTGTTTATAAAGACAGATGGCAATATGTTGGATTGTCATTAAAAAAGTGGACTGCACTTTAATAACCATAATAATCTAGGCATTTGCTTGGAAACTTGGCTGTTCCAGAACTACTACTTATCCAGGTTCCCTAGAGCATCAAACAGCACTCTTCTGTTCTCCTGTTGGTGACCTAGCAGCAGCTATCAGAAATGGTATTCTAAATATATTGAAAGGAAATATGCACCTGAAAGCTCAGCAAGTGATACCCCAGCAAAGATATAAAAAGCTTAGCAACAGGAGTCCTTAACTTGGCCGGGGGGGAGGGGGGAGTAAGATGGGAAAATTATTAGATATCCAAGAAACTTGAAATAATATTTTGAGAATTCTATTTGCTTTTCTGGCATAGTTAGATCACTGCTTTTTTAATATGCTCCAAACCTAGGAATTTAAAGGCTAATTTCAGCTTATAACTTTTTCATATCAGTATAGTTCAAATATGAGAGCCAAAACAATTCCTAAATAAAGCCAGTTTTAAATGAGAAACATTCTTCTTCACATTGACCTTTCTGAAAATGAAAAGAACTGTCTCAGCTGTAGTGCTGCAGATTCTGACTTCTCCTTATATATAGGGTGGAACCCAGGAAAAAAATGGCAGTTGACTCCCTCTGTCTTCATGAATGGTTCCGAGAACTAAGTTCAGATGGAATTAACTTTTATGCATGTTACCCCCCTTCAAAGTATTGTAGTTACATTTTTACTTAAACAGCATGGGAAAAAAATGGAAGTTGGTGTTGGCAGGATGTGAGAGGAATGGAATGGTGGAAGAGGGAAGGCACTGCAAAGTTGGTAAGCACATATGAATTTTTGCCTCTTTTCAGCAAGTAATTTACTGTGTCACCATATGTAAATTGCTGATGATTAAATGAACCACAGAAAAGCTCCTAGTATAACACTTCTGTCCTACTGAGGCCTTTAAAATAACTTGTCACAAATGAAAGTGTAATTTTATGTACCCATGAAAAATGTAACTGGTTTGCATAACCAGAAACCTTGTAATCTACTTTCTACTCTGCAATGTTTCAATAAATAATGAAATTAACTCAATGTATGCTGTACTTCATTAGTTAAATACACCACTTTGTTACCCATTTGTCCTTTCACAATAAAAGTTCTGAGTGAAAGCACTTTCGTTTTCCATATTCTGTATAGTATCCTACATAGTGTTAATGCTTTACCAGATATATCATGGTCTAACTACTGTTTTAGCAATTGTGCATTGTGTGAAAGACAGAAAGTGCTGTTGTATAAATAACATTAGAAGTTAAAAGTTTGAAAACCATATCTTATAACAACGGTGGAATACAGGTGTTCTGGGGCCACTTTTGGTAAGCAGAGCTGGTGCTGGGGGACAAACCAAACGCTGAGCTGAGGCACCCCATGCCGATGCTCTCATGATGGGTGCTGCTGCAAGTGTATGTATGGAATTGGCTCGTGGCGCATCCTTGCAGACTCCTGGAAGAACCTCTTATGGTGGTAGGACTCTGCCCAACGCATATAGCTCATTAAATCTCTTTATATTTAAGCACAAACATGTTTAATTCACTTCAAGGGGTACAATAAAAATACGCCAACAATGCATTTAATGAAGAAAATAAAGCTAATACTCAAATTCAAACAAAAATATTGCTGAAACTGTTGCTTTTCAAGACAAAATTCTTCACCATCTATCTTTCATGCAAGTTTTTATGGCCCAGACCATGAAATATGGGTGCAGAAAAGAGGAACAGTTACACTGGCAATGACTTTACTGGATTGTGTCTGTCTATTCTGTATGTTCATTTTCACTGAGATTTGTTATTCCAATCAGAAATAATATCTCTGTGTGTGCTTGTTTAGCTTTAGCCCAGCATTTCTAGAGCTTTTTGAATTTGTCCAGAACTGACCTCATGCTCTGTTTTCCTCCAGATTAAGCTACAGTGTAAATAGGTTCTCTAGCCTCTGGACACCTCTTGCCTGTATTGTGAGATGGAAATGAATTTTTTAACTTCTTTCCCCAATAGTATATGTCACCCTAACTTCTGTCAGGGATACTATGACTTGTCTATACAAATATTTTATTGAATCTCTTCCCTTGGGCTACAGTTCTTGTTCAGTTCTAACCTTCAGAAATCAATGTGACATTTTGTCAAGTGTGTTACACTTGCCTTTGATTGTGAGATTTCATCTTTTGCAATATTCCTCTATAGTAATTCAGGTGTAAATTCAGAGAATGATCTCTTGGGCTAGGGTTTAATAACCAGTCCACTGGAGTTCTGCAATTACTATGTTTAATGAAAAGGTGATGATGGATGGCAGACCTGTCCTCCTTAGTTATTTTGTGCACTACCAAAGGGTGTTAAAATGTAGATCATATTCTTCCATACTAGTTAAAAAAAAAGTTAAGTCCAGGCTTTTCATATTCTTCCATACTAGTTAAAAAAAAAGTTAAGTCCAGGCTTTTCAGCAAGGCTGTAAAATTGCTTCCCACATTGGAGAGTTTCATAGGCCCAGTGTCTTAGCCCATGATATGTAATAAATACATTATGTATGTGCAGTGTGTATATACATACAGATATGGTGTACAAGAATTGTATAGTAAGCATAAAATTTCTGACTGTTCCTATCCAATGCAACTAGTTAAGGGGGAGTCTAAAGGTAGTTGTTAGTTTGAAAGAAAATGAAAAACACAGAAGAAATTGGGATTCAACCTGTGCCACTATTCTGTGACTCCACTAAAAAAATGGCCAAAAGCTTCATCATTACAAGTAGAGTGCCTTTATGAATGTAACTTTTTGGAAAATAAATCATCTGATGGTATATAGGTATTAATCGCTCTTTATATTTTCCTTGAAGCACCTTGACCAAAAGAAGGCTGAGAAAGCTCTTTCTCTAAAATCAGGATGTTAACTTCCACTCAGAATTACTTATGCTTTCAAAAGGCCAGGCTTTCCCTGGAGAAGGAAACTTAATGAATTGCTATAGCAAAACTATACATGTGAAGTCTTGAGTACTTTAATGATATAATGGGTTAAAACAGTTTGATCTTTTCTCATTACCTCCTCTCAGAATGTTATAATTTTTAGAAACATATCTTTTACCTTTGGTTTTGTTTTACTAAAATTTTGGGGGTTTGCAGAAATTTGAAGCCTCAAGTGATGTTTAAGCTGCTTGCTCACTTCTCTCCAGTCATGCTTCAACCTGGGATTCATAAGAATGGATTCATTGCACCTATGTCCATCATTTTCTGTATTTCAGTAGAAATATTTCAGAAATATCCATAAGCTAGCTACGATTTTGCTATAATTAACAAATAATCACACTTAGACCTCTCCATCCTCCCTTTTGTTTTAGTTGAACTCTTTACCAGCCCAAGTGATCTCCAGTGCTCTTACTGTGGTTATTTGCAACTCCAAATCTCATTCAGTTGGGCTATTTCCTCAATTTTAGCTGTGCGATGCTGTTTTGAAAAAAACACACAGGACAATAGAATGAAGGGCTTGTAGACCACAAAATAATACTATGGCACTGGAGAAAGAGAGATTTTTAGTAAGTGTCTCTTACCTTCCCCTTTTGGCAGCATCAAATTTTAATGATATTTTTCTTCCTTAAAAAGAAAGAAAAGCAAGTTTACATATCCAGGTCAAGTGTGCAGTTATGAAGTTGATTTTTATAATGTTTTCTTAAGCCTGACAAGAAGAGTTAGTGCATCTTTTTAGAAATAAGGTTGCAAAAGGAACATCACATATGTTGCTTTATGACAGATGTCACTGACATTGCTGTGTAGGAAGCAGCTTAGGAGACACAGAACCATTAAAGAAATTGTAAGATTTTCTTTTGTTTCCCTGACAAATATCTGACAGACAAAAGAGGAGGAGGATTCTTGAAACCCCTCACAAAGAGAGTCTTAGACAAAATAAATAAAGTGTCCTAAGCTTTTGGATTAACTTATGCTAGCTGAAGTTATGCAGATAATTTTGAAAAGGTTTAGAAACAGCCTATCATTTTCTGTTGGAGGAGCATAACTTAAAACTTTGCATCAATAGCAGAACATTGGTATTTTATAGCACCCATGAGCCTTTCTTAGTCTGCCAGACACTGTACAAACACAGCACAACTTTATCTGAAGATGGTAATTATGGTTGGGGCTCTTCTAGGTTTGATTCTTATCAGTAACCATGAGTCAGTCAAGAATACAAAGATGGAAGGCAACTTGTATGACATAATGAAAGATCTCACAACTCTTAGGAAGAGAAAAAAAACGGAATAGCTGGAAAAACAGAAGATACAAACAGATGAGTAGCAAGAATTACAATATAATATACACTAGGTACAACTGCAATTAGAGTTGATTCACTCCTCAAAGAGTCAGAGTGGAGGCATGTTTTAACTGAGATCTTACAGAGCCTGTCCTGTATCTGATGCTACTAGATATTTCCATTAGTGATTTGGCTGATGGAGAAAAGGTTTGCTACATTTTCAGGAGGTAACAAGACAGGAGTGTATGTCATTTACAAGACAAGAATACAGAATGACCTTGAGAGATAAGAGAAATAGAAAGCAGCTTGTGTGAAACAGGCAGAAATAACCAGCTGCACTGCCAAGCAATGAGCTCTGCAGAAAATAACTAGTAGTTACTAACAGTCACCTGTCATGCTTGAGTCAACAATATCATATCATTGCAAAAGAGCCAAATATCATATGAAGAGACATGTACAAACCAGTAAACATATGCGACATGGGAAATAATTTGTCCAGTCTACTTAAGAATGGTAAGTTTTCAGGAACAAAAATGATCAGAGACCTAGAACAGATGCCTTCTGAGAAAAGACTGAAGGAACTGGGGTTGTTCAGTCTGGAAGAGGGAATTTGATTGTTCTCAATTTGTACTAGATTTAAAACAAAAAGGCAGGGTTAAAATTAGGAGGGACATACAGACTGAAAAACAATAAGAGCTTTCTAAGGGTAGTAAGGATCTGGAGTAAGTGGCTTAAAATCTTGTATGTTAGCACCACATATAATGTTCTTGAACCATGTTTATGGAAGTGATATCCTTTTAAAATGCTTTTTCTTGTACCCTGACTGGTGTCTATTGACCAATATATATAATCTATGCAAAATAACCATGAATTTTTATATTTGTCTTAGGGTCTTGTATATCTTTAAAGTCTATATAGAGAGATTCTTTCTACTAACAAATATTTAAAATACAGACTCTTCTAGTAAGAATTTATTCATTTTCAGACCTTTAGTCATTCTTTCAATGTAGATCAGTCAAAATTTGAAAGAGGTTAACTTGCACAAAGTTAGTTATGCAGAAAGGGCTTTTTATTTTTCTGATTTTCTTTCATTATCCACTTAATTCTGGCCTGCAATATACGAGCTTGCTGTAATTAAAGTGTCCTTAAGTTATCATTACAGGACAATTACAGTTCCTTTTTCCACACCTGTAAATTATCATTATTCATACGAGTAGATTGTACACCATATGAATGAAAATAATTCCTGGGTTAGTAAAATTCAGAATCAAAATGTGATAACTAAAATTAAAGGTAAGAAGCATGCCAATATGTTGTAGTAATCAGGTTGCTGATCTTTGGGTTTAGTAGTGAATAACTGCAGTATAATTACTCTGCTTTGTAATAAAAATGTTATCCAAAGTTTTCTATACATTCTGCTCCCTTTTCTTCCTACTTCTTGAAGCATTTAAATGTTTCCTGCATTTAGTGAGACAAAGCAGACATTGTAAATTGGATGCATACTGAAGTGGTACTAAGTATTTGGGAACCATGTGCATGTGGTTCTATAATCCATCGAACTGATGAAGTCTTTTCACTGGCTTCATTAAATGTTGGAGAAGGCCCTTATGTTCCATGCATGCTTCTGAAGTTCCTTTAGCAACTAACTAAGCAGTGAGTAACACATGGAGTAAGAGCTTCCTTCTTGTGCAACTCAACCTGTTCTTGAAAGCCACTTCTACTATTTGGGGAATAAGATGACTGTTACTTGGGAAATGGGAAATCAATCTGTATGTAACTGACCCTATGCTTGCTGCTGGTATGCTTCACTTTCATTGACTGCCATGCTGAAAGTATAGTGTAGAAGAACAACCAGATATTTTCAATCTTGAAATGATTAATTTAAAAAAAATCAATATACTGCTTAACATTTGTCTTAGCTATATCAAAAACTGTTACTGCTGGCAAACAGCACTCTTGGCAATAATAAAAATAACTAACTTCAAATGACCAGAATTATTCCCCCATTTCAAAAAAATAATTGAGTGCATTACTTCCATCGTTTCTCTGTGTGTCAAAGGGTTCCTTGTATTACTAGAAAAAAGCCGGGGGGGGGGGGGGGGGGTGGAATCATCCAACCTGTGGCTTGGAAAATATTCTTATTCAGAATTAAATCTGAAAATACACACTGGGCTACAGAATTGCCATTAAAAAGCAAATGGAATTATTCAGAAATTTTAGTGAGAATAAACTAAATAGAAGTTCCAGTATGTTTGGAGTTTAGTACAAAAATCTCTCCAAATGCTTTGGGAAATGAAAGCTAAACAGCAAAGTCTGTTTCCTGTTGCTGGGTTTCTTCTCACTCTGCTTTATAACATTACCAGATGTGTAAAAGTGGCAGAAATGGGGTTTTGACTTATTAGGTACTTACAGTCAGTTGGATGGTGGTATCACAAAACCTAAAAAACCCTTGCTCCTCTTAGTTCTCCAGGATGCTTTTGTGATTTTGTATAATCACAGAATCCAAAGAAAGTAATTTTTTGCAGCTCTGAGGTAATAACACTTAAACAAATAGCTTGGAGTACAGATGTGTACACACAGCCTATTTCCCAGGGTCAGGATGACAGATTTTTTGTGGACTTCTCTTCCTGTTAGAAGGAATATGAAGCTTTGATCAAACACTTAGAAAATCTGTTACATTATTAAGGCTCCCACAAAAGCATTTTTTATCCCAGCTACCTAAAATACTAACTATATTGTTGACAGAAGCACAGAATGACAGAACAGTTGAGGTTGGAAGGGACCACTGGAGGTCATCTGGTCCAACGTCTCTGCTCCATCAAGGCCATATAGATAGATCCAGTTGCCCAGGACCATATCCAGATGCTTTTTCAATTTCTCCAAGGAGGGAGACTCCATCATCTCTGGGCAACCTGTGCCAGTACCCAGTCACCCTCAAAGGGAAAAAGTGTTTCCTGATGTTCAGAGGGAACCTCCTGTGTTTCAGTTTGTGCCCACTGCCTCTGGTCCTGCCACTGGGCACCACTGAAAAGAGCCTGTCTCTGTCCTCTTAGCACCCTCCTTTCCACTGTTTATATACACTGATAAGGTCCCCCCTGAGCCTTCTCTTCTCCAGGTTGAATAGTCCCAGCTTTTTCAGCCTTTCCTCATAGGAGAGGTGCTTAACATTAAGGGCATAAATCCCCTTAACATTTTTGTGCCCTTTGTTGGACTCTCCAGTACAACTCTCTCTCTGTGTCTGTCTTGTACAAGGGAGCACAGCACTGGACGCAGTACTCCATGTGTGACCTCACCTGGGCTGAATAGAGAAGATCACCTCCCTCAACCTGTTCGCAACTCTCCTAACGCAGCCAAGGATACCATTAGCCTTCTTTTTCATTATATAGTTGGATCTGAATACCATACTAAAATGTAATGTCACATTTATTCATGTTAATTCACCAAAGTAACCAGGGCAACTAACTTAGTAGCGAAAATAACCATTCTGCCATTGCTCTTTTTTATAATACGGATGTTTCCCAGATGTTTAATCTGTTGTAGTAACTACCCTGTTTATTCTACCCTACACCTCCCAAGTACTAAGGTCAGCATGACCTTTGATTTTACACAGCAAAGCAAATAAATGCTCTGTTTCCATTCAATTTAGAATTTCTAACAAACACACCTCCTCCTATATCTGAATTAGCACTGCTTTTACCTGTTTCTAAAGACACACTGAGGTGGAAATGAAATCTCTCACTAGGTCCATTAAAATCTTCAAGCAGTACAAGTTTATTTTGGCCACTTCTCCAAGGACCAACAAACCCAGTGCTGAATCCAACCTAGATATTTCAGAACAGAAGAAAAAAAAGCAAACTTTAATGTTAAATAAACAAATAATTGATTTTTAAAATAGAAAACCTACGGGTTATTAAGAGGTAATTAGTATCCTAGTTTGCAGAAAAACAAATAGATTCAGGAAAAGCTGACTTTTGTTGAAGTCAGTTAATATCAAAGTCTACAGAGCAAGTGAAAGTGTACTAGGTTTTTATGGAGATTTATTGGGTTCAGTGTGAAGGTCTCACAAAATCTATGTCCTGGAAAAGTACTAATTTATCAAAGTTCTTTTTAGCTGTGTTACAGGACTAGACAACATACCACAGGGTGCTAAAAAGAGAGCATCTGTTAAGTTATATGTTACCCACCCTACTCACTGTGTTTTGCTTCAATAATAAATAATTCACTGTTAGAGCTCAGGAATACTACTGTAGGTTATTCAGACATTTCCGTTGTGTTGGTGGAGATCAGGCCATTATAACAAGAGCCTCCAAATGTAACTTACTTGGGCTCCATGACTGTTGGCAGGGGTGGAGGTGGAGATATCTTTGGACCTGGAGGCAGGAAGAGAATGTCCAAGAATTCTGGTGGTGTTTGCATCCCATTTTGAAGTAGTTTGTACACCAGAAAGACAGACTAGCTTACAGTTTATGCCATTTATTTTTATGGAGGAGATCTGTTCTTATGGCTACTAAATATAAACATCTGCTGGGGAAATGAATCACACATCCTTGGCTCTAGCATACTGGACTTACTGTAACAAACAAGTTACTTTTCTAACTAGAAAGGAAGAAAAATGATTTTTCATTATTTTTTAAAAGTAAACAAGAAAAACATGAACTGTCAATGAATCAGGTTGGACACATTTCAAGCAAATCACCGAGAAAATCAATATTATGTCAAGTTTTAGCTTACATCTTCATTAATGACCCAGAAATGTAGCAAGCATCAGTGAAGACTGACATATAGAACAGAGGCATTGGGAAGTTAGCATGATGGCCAGAGGAATAGCAAAATTATTCCCCTTGTAAGGTGCAGGCTGTTATACTGAAGAGACTGTAATGTGAAATACAAATAAAATACGTATGAGCAGAAACCTGGAATGGAATAATGTTCAAAATACCCAAAAAGCATGAATGTACAGTTAACGGGACACACAGTTCATGTGGCAGAACAGAACCAGTTCCAGTTAAAAGATATCTTGCATCTTGTTGTGGATGGGAAGCATAATGCAAAATGCCAATGTTCCTGTTACAGTTTCATGAGGAATATTGTATGGAAAACACTGTCAAATGATGCCAATTGGCAAACTAAATGGATTCACCTATGAGCGGCAACAGTGTTTCAAGGTTTGGGAACATGATGTTTCTGACTTGGATTTCAAAAAGGAAAGAGGACTAGGGGAGTGATCCTCCCCCTGTACTCAGCACTGGTGAGGCCGCACCTCGAATACTGTCTTCAGTTTTGGGCCCCTCACTCCAGGAAGGACATTGAGGTGCTGGAGCGTGTCCAGAGAAGGGCAACCAAGTTGGTGAGGGGCCTGGAGCACAAGTCTTATGAGGAGCGGCTGAGGGAGCTGGGGCTGTTCAGTCTGGAGAAAAGGAGGCTGAGGGGAGACCTTATCGCTCTCTACAACTACCTGAAAGGGGGTTGTAGCGAGGTGGGTGCTGGTCTCTTCTCCCAAGTAACAAGCAATAGGATGAGAGGAAATGGCCCCAAATTGCACCAGGGGAGGTTTAGATCGGATGTTACAAAAAATTCTCTCACCAAAAGGGTTGGCAAGCACTCAACAGGCTGCCCAGGGAAGTGGTGGAGTCACCATCCCTGGAGGTGTTTAAAAGTTGTGTAGATGTGGCGCTTAGGGACATGACTTGGTAGTGTAAGGTTTATGATTGGACTCAATGATCTTAAGGGTCTTTTCCAACCTACATTATACTATGATTCTATGAAAGGTTAAAAGGCCTGAACCACATAATGCGCAGTGTTTGAAGTGGTTTGTCTGTAACCAGTTAAGAAATTTCCACTCACGTGCAGAATTTCTCACATGGAGAGTCAGAAGCATTTGTATTTGTAGGCAACTGTATTCCATCGGTCCTACAAAATAAGGCTGGCTGAAAAGTCACCACCACTTTTGGGAGGAAGATAGTACCAAGCACTTCGTTCCTGCTAGAGGAAGTGGCAAAACATTGTGAGCTGCAGTTGCTCCTGATGCCCAGATTCTTTTGAGTTCCTGGTTCAGGCAGGGCGTGTGCTCCTGTTCACCAGGAAGTTATTGCTAATTAGCTATACTTTTGCCTCTGTGAAAGTAGGGGTTCTGAGCTTGAAATTACACCCTGAGTTTGAGCACTGATGTAATACCAAGGCTGAATAACAGCTGAGAGTCTGAGATACATGAGGAAACAGTCAGGCAACATAAGTCAGCAAGAGTTGTACTGATGTCGCCTAAAGCTTTAGGAATAACAAGAAAGTGCTTTTAACTTTGTGCTGGAGAAAATTTCATTTATAGCTAATTATGTCATACTGCTTATGGTAGGGAGGTTTTTGTAAGGATTTCCTTTGCCAGCTATATAATACGGGTTTTCATATAGACACATAGATTTATTAAATTGTGTTTTGAGTAAATAAAAGACTACAAAGCAGTGGCACAGGAGGAGTTAGAGTAATTAATCAAAATATTTTCTACCAGTGTTATCTACTGGAACATCTTCGAGTAACTTCAAAGAAATACATGCATGTCTCATCGGCTGTGACATTGGAAGTTAGGCTGGAAAATGCCCTATTGTGTCGAACAGAAGTGTTATCCACATAGACACAAAAAACGTGATCTAATGTTCCTTAATATCTGTGCATTCTACTGTTCTATGACATAAACAGTCATATTTTTTCTTAAATTAACAGTACATATATAATAGGCTTGCATATATTAAATTTATAATTTTAATTAAATTACAATTCTAATTTACCTTGTGACTTGGGATGTGAGTCAGTGTTCATTGAGGACCACATGACCGACTATAGATTTTAATAGATATGGTTGAGGTCTGTAGAGATGATGCAAGCAGGTGTTTCTAAGATTCAAACTTAAAATGTGTTTTTATGGAGAAGTCTATATAGACTTCTTGTGCGATTATATTCATGAAGGTATATAGCAGAGGTTAAGGTCAAGAGGTCCATAGTAACAATGTTCTGTTTAAAAATACTTCAGCAGCATACAGAAAACAACACACAGAATCATTCTAGGTTTGACTTTAAAGCATAGACAAGTTTTATTTTCCATTATATGTTTTAATACCTTCCTATCAGTGTTGAACTTTTATAGCATTATAGTATTTTCTACACAAATTCAAGGTTATTTCAACTTAGCATACATATCACTAACTGGCTATGGGGCCATTTGTCATCACAAATCAGATCAATCCCTGAGCAATGAAGAGGATTTATGTAATTTTGTCAGCCTTAGGAACTGGACTGGGTGGAGGCATTTCACGATTTGCCTGTTGTCTCAGTCCCCTACAGAAATTAATCTAACCTGAGTCTCACTGATGAAAAAAATGAATGGGTTACTCCCAATATTGTATGGCTGTATACAAACCATTCTTGTCACAGTGACATTGTGTCCAGAATCAATTACATATTGAACTTTCCAGAAAAGAAAATGTTTTCATGATGGGAAAAGATAGAAATCATAAACAATTTCACATATTCAGAGAAAAATGAAAATTAGGTTACAGAAATAGCAATGAAAGTAGTAAGCCTAAGGAGAAGAGTAAGTGGGACAAGGAAAAAATGATCCTTAGATGATTTACCATCCATGATCTAAGGCAGCATCTCTGGGTTTCAGAATGGGTGATTTATTGAAAGTACACCCAGTTGTAAAAATCTATTGGTTTTTTACATCAGTTGATCCTGATCAAAACAATAAAATGGTCACTCTCTGTTGTTTTTTGGTTTTTGGTTTTTTTAAAGCATTTTAAACTTCTACTTCTCAGTTCTGAAGTTGTCATTACAGTTTCATTAGGGATCTAAGTCTGCGAGAGGCTTTCAGGCTGTGAGTCTCTCTCTCATGTATGCAGACAATTTAGGGCTGCATTTAGTTGAGGTATCAAGTTTTCTCTTGGCATTTCTGAACAGCTAGCTTTCAGCATCTCTCTGCTTGGATGTTGGCTTGGCTGATTCATATTTAACCAGATGACTGACATCCTTTGTGAATCTGGAGTGAAATTTGTTTGATGGTCAATAGAAGGTTTAGTAAGATCTTATACTAAAATAACCATTAAGCAAGGACAGATATCTACACAGTTACCATGGGCCAGATTTGCCAGACCTGTGTTCCAAAAAGCATCATTCAAGACACATTTTAAATGAGATTTTTGGAGATTACTATTTGGCCTGTATGATATAAAGCAGTGGCTAATCAAAACAGACCATAATGACCACTTTCTGATCATCTTACCTTTTTTTCTCTTTTCTTCTTTATTACATGTCAAAGCCAAAAGGCAGAAACAGGTTGCCATCAAAGATTTGTGGCAACTAAGAGAGAATAAAGAGTAGTCACATGTATAGTCAGAAAAGGGACAACCATTAGGGCTCAGAATAACATTATTAACAATAGCAGCACCAGGAGAAAAAGTCCCACCCAGGTATGGAGAAGATGCAGTCAGGGGAGAAAAGCAGCACAGGCAACTGAGAAAAAAGAAAAGCAATTCTGTTTATGTATTTATTAACTGTACATGGACAGCCCATGTGATTAGAGGCATGCCTTGGAAATGGAAGTTCATTTGATCTTAATGCTACTAGATGCAAATGGAAGTTCACTAAGTGCTACTGAGTGCACAGAGACCATGTGAGACAATGGATAGGGAATAAAATGCTCTGTTCCAGGACTACTCTTTTAAGAAGTGTCTTCTAATATGAAGTTAATGGACAAAAATCCAGGACATTTTCCTACTTTGTGTTTCTTCAAATTCCAAATTAATTTATTGTAATTTTCAAAACTTTGAAAAATACAGTTAGAACTGGAGATCTGTTCATGTTAAAGATCACATTAAAAACAAATCTCACTCCAGCAGCAAATTCAAGCTAGTTCATTACTTGCACACACAAAAATGCAGCAGCTCAGATACAACAATTTTCCCTAAGGATTGAATGCATACTAAAGGCAATAACACCAAAAATGAAAAACAGTCTTACTCAGGAGTAAAATAATTATATTTCTAAACATTTTTCACTTATTTAAACAAAGTCCATTACATTGTTCTGCAGCCTTCACTGAACTAGCTGACATATATACACATACACATACATATGTATATATTAAATTCCCACTGGTTATACATTTTGCCCTACCAATTTGTCTCTTTTTGGACTCTGAGCTCCACGGAGTCCAAATATACTCCTCAGAGCATCTTTCTTTTAAAGCTGGGACAACGCTTAATATGCAACTGTCACTAATATATACAAGTAATAAACAATGCAAATAAGTGGCAGGGAAGTTTGGGGAGGATAAATTTACCCTTCAGGGGTCATGAACAAGACCTAATTAAATATCTAACAGACTCCATTTTAGAAGCAGTGAATATGGCTTATTTTAATTATTAGCTTTACAGGAGTCATCAATTATAGCTTGAGATACAAATGTCATCTAGTACTGAAGTGCTAAAAACTAATAATAAGGCAGAGACCATACATCTTCGGATATCACTATTTTTAGATAATTCTTACACAGTTTTCTGGCATGTAACGTAGTGCCTTAATCCATTATATGCATTATGTTTGCCAAACCTAGCAATAAAAAGATGCAAAGACTTCTACTGAGGCAGCAGGTGTTCTTAACAGCAGAGAGTTTGTACAGCCAAAGCATGCAAAGGTGTTTATAGCAGTTTTGTCTGCCGAGGCATAGGCTGGGTCATCCCTGATGTAGGTCAAAGCAGGACAGAGTTTCTTCTGAATCTGAAATTAAAAAGACAGTTGTTGGCCCAGGCCCAAGGGAATAAAAGAAAGAAGCTAAGTCTGAACCTTGGTCTGGCCTGTGTTTTTTTCTCTGGGTCTTGCCAAGGTTGTCAGTGCCTCTAAGGTCACACATTGAGAATGGAATTGTACACTCAGGTTAGCTGACTTAAGCAGTACTGTTGCACTGAAGGTTGGAGGTCACTGGGACTTGGCAAGATTTTAAGTAATTATTAAATTATCTAGTAACTCAATTCCAGAGTAAAAACAAAACATTGTTTTACATACATTCCAGTGCATGCCACTCATATGTGTGACAGAAAAAGAATACGATTATTGCTATGGAGTAGGAAACGTGGTGTTATGAGATGCTGAAGCGCTCTATATACATGGCTGCAGAAGGTTTGGGCATGCCTTCATACAGGCAGACAGTCATGCTCTGTCTTTGAATTTCTGACTGTGAGATAGCTAGACCTGTGGCCAAGCAATCCTACTAACATGCAGCTGCCCTTGTGGTAAGAACTGGACATCAGAGACCCATGTTCTCACTTCTCCGCTTGGCTTCAAGACAGCATCATTTTATGCTGTCACATCTCGGATCAACAGAGCATTGACACAGCTGACGCTGTAAGAGGTATATGCCACACATGGGGCATGATGCAGAGCTTCACACCATGGTCCTTCCTGGTGTAGGGCTTTTGGAATCACTATTGACCCTTCTGCCCCTGTCCCTGAGAGTGAGAAACTGAGTTGGACCGTCTGCCTCTGTTGGAAAAAAGCATGTCCCCTTTCTCTCTGCCTTCCTCTTCTGGCAATGGCCTAGAAAATCCACTACCACTGAAAGCCCAGACTTCATATTTGGCTTTGTTTCCATAAGAACAAAAATAGAAGAATAATGAGGATCCAATTTAAAATATTTAAGGAGGGAAAAGGGAAAGGAAAAGAGAAAGGACAAGCCTGTCATCCAAAATCCTTGCCTCAGTTTAAGAATATGTATCCTTTGGATATATCCTTTGCTTACAGACTGGGTTGTTGCTGTCAGACAAAATAAAGGAAACAAAATGAAGTAAAATCAACATTTGAGTGAGATTTCTTATTTCCAGTGATGTGTTTTGCTAGAGCTTTTGCAGTTAAATCAAAATGTTGGAAATCAACATCCCTAGTCATTGGGAAGCTGAAATTAATTGTGAAGTCAATATCTTCTATCTTTCTGTAAATAGATCATCTTATAAGGGAATATGTACATAATATTTGTTCTGCAGAGTTTTTTAATTGCTTTAAATATTTTTTTCATACAGTAACTCTGCTGAACAACACAGAGTTAAAGCTTGACATTATATGTTTGATGATTAAATTAACAGAAAGCATACAGGAAAACATTCCAATGAAAAATTATTTTTAATCATTCTAGATTAGTTTTTGGTTCAGTTCACAAGTACAGAATACACAAAAATCGAAGCTTAATGAATTTCCCTGAAGAACAGTACATTTCATTTCTGTTGTTTAAGTACTCAGAAAACAAAGGCAACTTAAAGTGCAGGAACAAAGTTCTTATCAATAACAAATTTAATTTAATAAAAGCAAACTGGGATGAGGTTTGTATGTGCTTCAAGCAAAAAAGATAGCAGAAATTTATTGATATATTGAAGGCACACAAAGTACTAACAGTGTATCCGCTTTTGTTGCTGAGATTATAAATCTTCTTCATAGGATACATAAGTGTGATTAACATTTAAACACAAAGGTTGTTACTGTAAGAATTATGTCAAGTTGGTGGACAATCCCTAGCAGTTTATGTGGTGGAGCTCTTCCTTATACAGCAGAAGATGCTTCATGCAGTTGAGGAGATTTGTTGCATACAGAAACACAAACAGACTATGCCAAAGATAGTGTCCAGTCTCAGACCCTTCTTCTTGGAGCTCTGATGATACTGATGGGTTATGATTCAAAGAAAAAAAAAAAAAAAAAAAAAAAAAGGAAATTACACTCATTGGTAAGATCTTTTTCTTTATTTTGTATTTATATTTTAATTTTAATCACTGTAGCATTCTAAATGCACATAGTGTTTTAGTTTTGAGCAAAATATTGTAAATGAATGTGATGTCATTCACACTGTGTCTCAAAAAAGCCTACCCACTCTGTTTCTTCAGGATTGTTCTCTTCCTGCTTTTTCTAGCATGAAGTTTCATCTTCCTACAGGCAAGTTTCTGTTATTGTGTTACTAGTCCACCCAGTATGGAATCTTGCTTTACCCATGAACTTTATGAAAATAAAGTTTTAAGACAGGGCTGGTTAAGATCTGTTACTAATTCTTAATTATTAAGAGCAGTACAAGTGCTGCTGCTGTTTCACGCAATGACATAGTGTAGTTAGGCAACAGCAGTGCAGATTGGCCACTTGCCAAGATGACTTGAGCCTCAGCATCTGGAATCACATCTCCATTCTCACATCCCTGTGCTCATGCAGAGCTCTCCTCTGTGTTAAACATGTACCTGTAAGACTGCAGTTATGAGACTGTAGAATACAGGCCAAAGCACTTTTATTTACAGCTATGTAATTCAAGTGCCAGTATTATTTCTTGTGTCAGAATTTTTTACCACTTATTCTCCAAAGGATCTGCAGCAGCTCAAGAGGGACGTGCTAAGTTAACAGGGACTGCACTAAAGTGGAGGAGGATAAATAAACTAAATAAACAGTGTCAAACAAAACTCATCAGTGCCTGAGGATTTACATGTCGAAATGCAAAGCTCCAAGCACATTTGAAAGATTTTAACTCTACCAATGGGAGAAAAACTGCATTTAAAAACTGATTAAGTACATGTTTGTGGTGTTTTGTAACTACTCTCTCTTTAAGGTTATTGATATCTGTTAGATGATCCTCCCACACTGGGCTCAAAAAGTCCTGCTAGCCTAGCGTCTTGCTTCTGACTATACTTATCATTCAGTTCTTGGGGTGTGCTGGAGCCCTTTGATCGCAGACGTGTGGAAATTTTCCACCAGCTTTGATCTCAACCTTCTCTCAAAGAGTTGAAAATTAGTTCTAGCCCTGAAATATGGGACTGAATATTCTTCTACAGAAAAGTATCATCAATTATTACAACTTCAGAATGTCCAATTGTTTCTTACTGTGTAAATGGCTTTGAACTAAAGTAGTTCAGAATGGCTATACATTTGCAGTTACTCTGCATGGACAAATAAGGCAACTTACTGCAAGTACTTCTAGGATCTTGCCCTTACAGAGCTCCTATGCTGCCAGATGAGTCTGTTCATAGGAAAAGTCAACTATCTTGAACTTTCCACTCTAAATAACTCCACAGCAGAGCTTCGGAGCATAAGGTTCACTCAAATGGCAAAACAGCCCCATGAACTCTACTGCTCCTCACTTTGCAGGCACTTAAGTTCATGCGGCTGACAGGGTGTATTAAGTCTCCTGAGAGTGGCTGTATGCATGAGTCAGGGACTCAGCAAATTCAGAGAACTGAATTTGGATTTAAATTGTTTTTTCAATTACCCAGGGCAATTCAACAGTCACTGTCCTGGTTTCAGCTGGGATAGAGTTAATTGTCTTCCTAGAAGCAGGTACAGTGCTATGTTTTGACTTCAGTATGAGAAGAATGTTGATAACACTGATGTTTTCAGTTGTTGCTAAGTAATGTTTAGTCTCCCGTCAAGGATTTTTCAGCTTCTCATGCCCAGCCAGCGAGAAAGCTGGAGGGGCACAAGAAGTTGGCACAGGACACAGCCAGGGCACCTGACCCAAACTGGCCAACGGGGTATTCCATACCGTGTGACGTCCCATCCAGTATAGGAACTGGGGAGAGTGGGGGCGAGGGGATCACCGCTGGGGGACTAGCTGGGTGTCGATTGGTGGGTGGTGAGCAATTGCACTGCGCATCATTTGTACATTCCAATCCTTTCATTATTGCTGTTGTCATTTTATTAGTGTTATCATTATCATTATTCGTTTCTTCTTTTCTGTTCTATTAAACCGTTCTTATCTCAACCCACGGGTTTTGCTTCTTTTCCCGATTTTCTCCCCCATCCCACCGGGGAGCGGGGCGGAGGTGAGTGAGCGGCTGCGTGGTGCTTAGTTGCTGGCTGGGGTTAAACCACAACAGTCACGCATTCTTGCATGACAGAAGACCCTACTCCTCAATCTGGTAAACCATGAGGGATAATTTGTTATGCAGCAAGCTTCTAAACATTGTAAAAATTAAGCTTCATTAATTGATTCACTTCTATGATTTGCTTTATCTTTCTGTCCTGAATTTGTCTAATATTCTAAATTCTGCTCGACTTCGTTACTTTTACTTAGGGATTCGTAACTACGACAAAGAACAGTAGACCTTGAAATAGGGAAAATAAAAATAGGCATAGAGGAAGCTGCTGCAATCTGCTGTTGAAAAGTGTAGGTGTGTATCGTCTATAATTTATTAACAGCAGCGTCTGGAGAATTGGTTGCACTCAAAAATGTCAGACGTATCTGGATTTCAGAGGAGATTCCTTCAAGTGCCAGGTACTGATGTTATTCTATTTTTAAAAATGGTTACATGTCTCAATAAAGTTTTGGAACAGACTATCACTACAGTGTGCTAGACATTCCCTGCACTTTTGGTGACTGAAAGAAGGATTTCAGAGGATGTCAAGAAGGTGCTGGTATCAGACCACTCATTTCTCCCTTGATTTCTTTCTCTAACCATCCATGTATTCAAGACATGTTTATTAATGAATAGAAGTCACTGTTACAAGAGCGTTTGCTGTTCTTTTGTCGTCATACTCACTGGGGAAAATTGTTCAGAATGAATTAGTCTAATTAGGTATGATTCTATCACTTTTGCTTGCAACCTTTTCATATGTTGGATTTGATCACAAAGGAGGTGAAGAGCACCTATTTCCAGGCTGTTGCTGGTGTGGCAAAGACACGTCATAAAGCCCTCCAGTGTCTGCTGAGTCAGGTGTGACTCCTGGCAGAACACCTGGGGAGCTCCCACAGCAGCTGGCACACTGCAGAGTGGGCACTGCTGGACCAGCCCCACACAGCACTGCTGGCTCAGAGTAACTTATCACCCACGGGTCACACTACTTCTGGTTTACTTAGTCCCTGAAGCAGTGTAGAGTATGGACACAGAAAGTTGCTTAAGTCCTCTTTACTCCCATCTGTTCTGGAACCACAGACCTTATTGTGTTTCCCATGCAAAAAGTGAGCTCTTTTCCTCAATGTGCAACTTGTTTATGCTGTAACTCTTTTCCTAACTCAAGAGCCTTCCACAAACACTTCGCACAGCCTCCTATCCACACACTTCAGTTATTCCCATGAAAGTATCTCCATTGCTTGACGACTATTTACAACAAAGCACAACATTTGCCTGAAAGCTTAAGTAATAGTGATCATATTACAGATGCCCTTTCCTCATTGTATTGAAGATTTGAGAGTAAGTGGGGGATTAAGTTTAAATTGTTTTGTTTGGTTTTGCAAGCTCTCTGCAGTGAGGAATATTCACAACCTCCATCTATAGCCTTGCCCTGACATAAGGCTTGTAGGATGTGCCACATTTTTCCTCTTCCCATCTGTTTCAACCCCTTGCTTTTCTCTAAAAAACAATCCTCCTCCTCAGGAATTTAATTCTCTCTTCCCTTTTTTTTACATTTTGAAATAAATTGACTCTGGAGAGGAGTGTTAATTTTGTCATTGTGGCTGTTTGTTCTTTCGTGTATTTACCAATTATCCTCCTTCACCCAACTACCATAGGAGTATTACATGTCTTTTCTCTGCAGGAAATGGAGGTGTAAAGGTATTAAATAACTTGTTCAAGGTCACAAAGAGAGTTCATCCAACCAAATTAAGGTTTCCTGAATATCAGGTACTTACAGAAAAGATCATCCTTCTGCTCTAAGAAATAAATGCCTAAGAGTCTGCAGTCCTGAGAAGGTACTTTAGAAACTGAAACAGCAAAACATATTTAATTATTGTCGCTCTCTTATGCTCATTTGAAGAGTAAAACAGACCAACGTGTACAGCTTATGTACCTCTACAAAAGACACAAACTTAAGTGAAAGCTAATATAACCAGCTATATAAAAGAGAGGACATTTAAGGTTAGCTCTGTGTGACCTTCCTTAAGATACAGAGGACTGCACTTACAAAAGAAGCTTGGCAAGCTATTTCAGGCTATATGTTTGAAATAGGTTTTGTCTTTTGGGGCTGTTTATTCCTCATGACAGCTTAAGCTTTTAGTGCTGTTTTTCTGTCTATAAAATAGAAATAAATATACTTGCCCTTTGTTGAGAAGCTTTGTGAGTTCCTAGGAGAAAAAATACCAGTACTTAAAATTGTTAATACAGTAAAGAGCATTTGTATTTAAACTCTGAGAAGAAAGTCAAAATTATACTGGTCAGTTCCTGTCTGCTGTTACTTCTTCCTCTTTAATTCTATGTTTACGTGAGTGAATGAAGACTTGTTTACCCAAGGGACACCACTGAAGTTATAATAGCCTGTAAGCTAGGCACATAATTAGGCAGTTTTTAAGGATATAATTGATAGGCTATTGTGAGTCAAATAATTATGGTCTTATCATTCCACTACTACAGATAAAGCTTGGAAAGTAGAAAAATTACTTAGAAATAACCTTGACATGATGTGATGTATCATCCCTCGTGAAGGAAGGGATAGCAATGGAAGAAGCTGAGAAACATGGGCATTAAGCAGCATGCTCTACATCCCTAGCTGTACAAGGTCATGCATATCTTAGGGCAGACCCTAAAGAATCAGCTCCTTTATACTTCTTCCCCAAAATACATTCTTCACAGGTATTTCCAATGGCAGCAAGGCTGTTCTAGTCCTGCCCTGCCACGGGGTGGCACTGCACTAATTCCCCAGCTTCCTCCACCCACCACATTTCTTCCATACTTTGGGTCACTGGCCTCTGCTTCCTTCAGGGTTAGTGAGAGCAAACAGCAATCTCAGAGGGGTATTATTGCCACACAAGTTGTCAGGAATTGCATCATGCTGAAGCTTCTGTCAAAATTCTGGATGGTATCTTTATGAAATGATCTTGTTTCACAAGTTCAGGCTGCAATCTCTGCAAAATTAAAATCTTTTTTGTGTCTATCATTTCGCTGAACTAGCAGCAATTTGTCCAGATAAACTCAGCTTTAATACTTTTCACTGAGCTGCCAAACATGCTTATTTGATCACAGTAATCCCACCCGATGCATCATATATCATCTGATTATGTTACCCACCATGCCAAGGAGAGTCTGATCTTGTCCTTCTTCCAAGGTTACATCATATACTGATAATGACTCAGAAGGTACCACAGCACAGCACATGGCTTCCCCTGCCTTCAGCATGAAATGTACAGCTGAGAAGACATTTGGGTATGGCTCATACCCACAGATCACACAGGCTGAGAGTTCTTTAACAGGAAAAAAAATATTTTATTGTTGTTTTACAAATTGTTCTGTTTGCCTTTTACTTAGTGATGAGATTTAACTTCACTGTTTTGCAGATAGAACCATTACCAGTTTTTCCACTGCATAGATTTATAAATGTTGTGTGACCTCTTGTGGTCTAATAAAATATTACACATATGATCCATGGATAGCACAGTTTATGCAACCTGCAATCTACATACAGCCCATCTGCCTTAATGGCTAGATTTCTATTAACCAAAGACTCTGTTGCCTATGAAACTCTCAATTAACAACGAATCACAATGTAAAAATCTCCCTTCATGGCAGTCATTTAATGAGTGCACGTATTTTGGATAACTCTTAATCGCTAGCCAATTTAATTTTCATAAAGTAAAGCTATTCTTAATTTTTTTTTTTTTTTTTTTAATTTTTGATATGACTTTAAAATTCCACATTCAGCAGTAGTATACAGATGTTGGTACTGAAAACATAGCTTCATTCCTGTCATTCATGATGTTTGGCACTGAAGAAATAAAGTAATTAACAAGTGTCTTGAATCTGCTTGCATGCATAGGAGATCTTTGAGAGTCTAATACACATATGCCAATAGCAAATGGATAAAAGAAATGTAATTATTTGCAAAATTAGTCACTGGATGTTATCTTTTAATGTAAGTACTGGCATTCCTTAAGCAACATGAGAAGTTGGGAAGGTATTGTTACTGTGTGTAGATGCTGTCTATAATCACACATAAAGCTTCTTAAGAAAAGAAAAAAAACACATCATGGAAAAAGTGGTATCATTTTTAAAAATTGTCTGAATCTTTGTGCCCCGTATTGTGTATTACTTGTGGCCATGACAACCAATGATAGTAGCAAGACTGCAATGCCTCTGCAGTCTTACCACAGCAGCAGCCTACTGATGCACTGCATGCAGCATACACAAAGGGTGCATGCTATGAAATATCACGCGAACACCTGCCATTAGGCATCTGTATCAGGAATGCTAGCTTAATAAATACATTGGAGCCGAAACGAGAAACAACTTTATTTCTGTTTCTAATGTAGTCCAAGTTGTTCAGTCCCCTGAATGAGGTATCTAACACCTTGGAGGATTAGTCTATATGCCATTTCTAAAGCTAGGAGAAGCTTAAGCATACTGCAGTGTCATTTTTTTTCCTTACTTATAACAGTGTCCTCTCATTACCTGAAATACCTGGTGATATGTAAGAACACTTTCAGAAATGTCTTAACAAGTAATTAACTTTAACATTAACCACCTTGCAAGCAGAATTTACTTTGATTAAATTTTAAAAAATATTCACCTTTCTTACTTACACTGCAATATCTTTCAAGATAAATCATTCAGAGATGTGAAGTAGTTTTAATTTTTTCCCTTTTTCATCTACACGTCTGTGTTTTCATTTCTATTGCACTTAGTTTAACACGTGTTAACTGTTGACTTCTTTCCTGTGTTAGTTATGGTACCTGATTTAGTTAGTAGTATTTTCAGGAAGACAGGTCAGTTGTATAGATAATGGACAGTATTAGATAATTCAATTCTGTGTAAAGGTTGAATACATGTTCTTCAGAAGATTTTGGATGACCAGAAATGTGGAAAACAAGAAGTCTTAAAAATCCAGCTTACCAAACAGCCATTCAAACCCCAAAATTAAAAATCTCAAGCTTTTTGCTTATACATCAAACCATCTGATGTGTGTATATAAATAACACCTGAAAGTTAGAGTAAGAAAGCCCTAAATTTAGTAAAAATTTACATATATTCTGCAATTATGAACAAATTCATTATTCTTCCATAGGACCTCAGTGCTCATTAATCATGTGTAGCATATTAACAGAGAAACTTTGGAACTTTTCACAGGGACTTTCCCAAGGCCAAAGAGAAAATAAAAATCCCCAAAGTTTCTTGCTAAAGAAATCGGTACATCTTAAGGTACCACAACTCATTAAGACAAATATACAAGGGAAAAAAAAAGAAAAAAAAAAAAAAAAAAGACAACATGTTTGGGTAAATCACCAGTGGGAAAAATGTGGGTGTCCTCCACCTTGATGAACACAGATTAGACTATGAAGTGGGTCCTCCAGGGCCCAAACAGTTCATCAAAAAGTATGTGAAATGCTAATGTATTTTAATTATACCCATTCTGAAGCAGGAGAATCAGCTCCTCCATTGGATGGCTCATGGGCCTGGATGGTGGCTTTATTAACAGACAGATCAAACTAATAATAGATGTGTGGAAAGCCATAAAGCCTGCAAAAAGAACAAGAGAACTAATTGCCTCTACATACCCATTGTTAAGGAAACTGAAATATTTAACATGAGTTTGAAAATCTCTGAAAATCTATCAGAATTTTAAATGTCAGAATAATTGGACACCCTCAAGCAACTGGAGAAAATAACCTTATTGCTTTTTTGGAACAGCAGCTGTAAATGTGTTGCAGTTGAGTGTAGCTCAAGATACAATACGGAGGATGTTGAACAAGTATATGGAACCAAAACAGGGACTCCAAGTAAGACCCCTGAGCAAGGTGCAGAAAGAGCAGCCTAATTCACTGTGACAGATGTATGTGACAGAGAGAATTCTGGCTGTAACTAGGAAGGTAATGGATATCTTCTATTGTAAAGAACTTGGGAGATTTTTTTGAGTCTCAGATCTGCACCTGTGAACACAAAGTGAGAGAATTTGTTCTTGTAATAAAAGTTACAGTATCTGACTTCCTATTCATCAACTTCCAGCTAGACAGGAATGAGAGCAAAAGATCTTATGCATTACATATTATGAATGCATACGAAAGATTTACCAAATATTTTAAGCAAACTTTATTATTTCTCTTTGATGTTTTTTTTAGTTTGCTGGGATATTATCCTTGAATGGCAACAAGTATGAATCCTTCAAAAATATAAAGTAAATACTGGTGTACACCTCTTCCCACTTCCTTCCTTTTCTTCAGTAACAATCACACTCCTGTTATACCTCTCTGTGTTGCTTGAATCTCTCCAGCAAATTGCAGTATGAGCTTTTGTCTCCCCACCTGCCTCTCTTTCCCTGCGGGCTATGTTTTCCACTTGAAGTTACTTGCAGCCATAAATTCAAACACCCAGCAGATGTTGCTGTCCTGAGCCACCCACCACACTCCTCCAGTTGCTCCATGTTATGCAGCAATTAGTATCCAGCAGCTCGAAGAACTGCAACAAGGCAAAATGAACACCCATGGGTAAGACAGAGGTTGGTCCCAAGACTGACTGCTCCTGAGCATTGGATACTTCCTTCTGTTTTCTTTTTCCCCCCAATTATTGATAGTGCAATGACCATCTTTTTATTATAGTAACAGTCTGTGCACATAAGGCAGAACAGCTGTAATTTTTCACTAGTCCAATAA
Organism: Aquila chrysaetos chrysaetos; assembly: GCF_900496995.4. NCBI lineage: Eukaryota > Metazoa > Chordata > Aves > Accipitriformes > Accipitridae > Aquila > Aquila chrysaetos. Next base: position 24,373,499 of record NC_044030.1, on the reverse strand, counting down.
TTCTGAAGTTTGAATATATTGAAGTTACTTGATGGGAGTAAACTTTGATAAAATGCTAATGGTAGAAGCAGCTCAATCTGGCAGCAGGCTTCATGCAGACAACTGGGTCAACCCATGAGACTTGATTTGCCTTTCACTTATACTTTTTTTTTTTTAATAAACCCATGTCGTCATTTAACCCCAGCTGGGAACTAAGCACCATGCAGTTGCTCACTCACTCCCCACCACCCAGTGGGATAGGGGAGAGAATCAGGGGGAAAAAAAAAGGTAAAACTCATGGGTTGAGGTAAGAACTGCTTAGTAGAACAGAAAGGAAGAAACTAGTAATGATAATAGCAACAATAATAAAACAACAATAATAATAATAAAACAATTGGAATATACAAAACAAGTGGTGCCCAATGTAATTGCTCACCACTTGCTGACCGACACCCAGTTAGTTCCCAAGCAGCGATCCACCACACCCTGGCCAAGTCCCCCCAGTTTATATACTGGATGTGTCGTCACATGGTATGGAATATTCCTTTGGCCACTTTGGGTCAACTGCCCTGGCTGTGTCCCCTCCCAACTTCTCGTGCCCCTCCAGTCTTCTTGCTGGCTAGACATGAGAAGCTGAAAAACCCTTAAGTTAGTATAAACACTACTTAGCAACAACTGAAAACATCAGTGTGTTATCAACATTATTTTCATACAAATCCAAAACATAACACTATACTAGCTACTAGAAATAAAACTAACCCTATCCCAGCTAAAACCAGGAAACCCCACTCTTCACCTTTTCCAGATTCACAGCAATTAACATAAGAGTAGATTCAAGCCTGTAATGGGAGACATTCGGCAGCTTTCAGTTTTGCTCACCTTCGTGTCAGTGACACAAACTCTCACCAGCTTCAGTATGATCAAGACTGGGCTCTCGTGTCCCTTCTCTTGCTGTTCATCTAACACAAAAACTCAGAATATAAATGAATTTCCTGCTTTCATATGTTAAATGGAAGAATGGGAGTACATTCCACTTTAAAGAGGCTACCTCATGTATAATATTAAAAAAAAACCAAAAACTGAAGAGCTCCATACTGGTTTGGCTGCAGAATTATTCACACTGCTAAAAAGAGAAACTTTAAAAAAGTAAATCTTCTTGCAGAATCCCTGGTAGATGCCTTTTATTGTAAATACAGTTTTCATAGGAGGAAGCAAAATTTGTCAAATAACCAGCTGTTGGCCCTGATGGGCCCCTCTAACAGAATTTTTAAAAGCTAGAAAAGTGGAAAAATATACTAAAATATGTGTTGATCTTGCAAGCCTGAGCTAAACTCTATAGGGAAGAAACTTCAGTCCTCACAAAATAAGCAAATACTATATACCACAAAAACTCCAAACACTAAGTGATTCTTCACCATTCCTGGAAATGAGCTGTCCTTCCATAATGTTTACTAGCCTCATGATCCACTGGAACCTTTACATGCTTTTCTCCTGCCACAGTAAGTCTTCCATTGAATTCAGCATCAACATATTCTGGAAATTTCAAGGCATCTTCCCATTAATTTAAATCCAGCTGGCATAAATTATTGGCTACTATTTTGACTGCAAAGCAGATTATCTGCAGCTGTCCATTTTCCCTGTAAAACCTTCTTATAAGATGAAATTTTCCATGCATAAGCAATGCTGAAAGGTGAATTTCCTTTTAATGGTTTGAGTAAAATTAATTCAGTCTGCATGAACACATGCTACAAATACTTTCTGTATCTATAGGTATACAGAGGGAGATACTTTATTCTCTGTATTTTACTACTCAAAATAGATTACTCAGAATTGTCTGAACTTCAAACTTGACAGGTCTGAAAATTGTTCTTCCAGAAATGAGTGGGGACAGTATATCTGTTTATTCCTAAGGACAAATAGGAAATAGCAAAACTTCTCTTGCTTAAATCTCTTGGGTTATCTCACAACTTAATTTCATTTTAATTATAAGCATGCTTTTAGCCAAATGCTTTTTAGGCAGGTGAACAGGTATAGGAAAAAAGAATGTTCAGCAACACCTTATCAATGTTTTGCCCTATTTAAAAAAAAAAAAAAAAAAAAAAAAGGCAAGCTTGTTTTAGAGTGTTTTTTAAGCATTCATACAAGCCATCAACACAAGCCTTACTATGTTGTTTCTCTGTATTACAGTTATCTGCCAAAAGAACCCTGGAGAAAGATTTAACAGGGAAAATAGAAAGAAGAATGATTCTGGGGCTTGTGAGAGGGTAGAGAGATAAGCATAAAGAAAGTCTTAAAGTAGGTTGGAATATTTACTCAGAATTCTAAAGGAGGAAGCTCTAATTTGGATTAATCCCATGGGTGCTTGGATGTGCATCTATCCATAGCACCATTCTTTCTTCTGAATGCATAGTTTTCTGGCTGATGAATTTAAAATAATATACCCTGACAGTCTGTATCTTGGTTATGGATAGTGCAGGTGCAAGAATAAAGAGTTCAAATAATTTATCAAGAAACACCATCATTAAAAGCAAGATAAAATCCACGTAAACAGTAGCATGCATTTTAGATTGCTCTGCCAAATACTTTGTCAAAGAAGAAGTTTTTTTCCAGTATTCATTTGGGATTCCAGGAAAATGAGTATTTAGCAATATAGATAATAAACATATAATGTGAGTGAATAGGAGCAAAAAATTCAAGTACAGAAATGAAAGCACTTTAGCAAATTGACTGGATTCTACTCACTTTCTAAAGGTGTAAATCCAAAGCATCTACATGGTTTTCTTTAAATTAGTATGCATTTTTCAATACCGATGAGTACAACATATACTGGAAAATTAATGGCAATTTTTCAAATTGCTTAACCTTTGCAAACTTGAGTTTTCTTGAATGTGTGTGACTTCTATGCTATATCACAGCAGGTTTTAAACAAAATAGACTCCGCAATGACAAGTAAAGCAGAGACATGTTCTGGATTCATCAGAGCATGGTCCAAAGAAATTAAAAGTATCACTAAGGCTTCTACACTAGAAACAAAATGGCAGATGAATTCATTAAGCTCAATCTTGAATGCCTTGTGAGTTTATAGTAGATATATTATAAAGTATATATTGTAGTACCTAAATTATGAACAGGTAAAACAACAGCCTGTTTCAGAAGTGAGGTTCTCTCCTTGATAAATTGTATTGAACTATTACTGATTTTTTGTGTCAAGGTGTTACAGAGGTTTATGCAAAATTGTCTGAATTAACATCAAAGAGTTTATTGAGAAGGTATAACAAAACCTATTTTGAAGATGATTTCATCTTTTAAGTTTGTGTAATATCAATTTCTGCTAGATGTTCTGATTTTTCTACTACGTCAGTGAAAGCAGCCTTACAAAATTATGGCTGAAAAGGTAGGATAGCTTTCCATGGTTGAAAAGATAGTTAAACTGTTCTTTCAACTATTTTCTCTGTGAAAATAAGTGATGGCTTTTCTGCTTTTGGCTAATGATTTGTGAGAATCTTCTGCTCATGAAAGTGACAGATTTATAGATCTCACAGGCAAAATTTAGCCAGGCAGTTACTATGCAAATTTCTCCAAATTTGCCTGTCATTGTGCTCTAATCTTTACTTTATCTGCTTTATCTGCCAACTTCTATGTAGGAAAAGAAATCTCACAAATCCTGCAAGGAAGAGTGGAACCACAGCCTCACACAAATCTTCCAGGTTCAGCACATCCTATCCCCCATCTTGATCATCCATATGTTATATGATGAAGGAATCAGTCTTTCTCCCAGTCAATTTCTCAACCTCCTTCACTTGTCAAAAGAAGTGCTATTATTATTTATAGCACAGTAACACCTAGAGATCTCAAGTGAGATGGGAAGTCAGAGTGCAATTTATCTCTCTGAAAGTAGATTACTAGCACTGATTCAAGTGTTTTGCTGTTTGGAAGCTGCTCACCTGAACTCCCCCTCTACCACCAAGAAACACATTTGCTGTCTTCACTCATGCAGACAGCTGCGTTCAGATGTCCAGAGGAAGATATGGGTCTGGACTGCTTCCTTTGCATAGATTCTCCATGCACACCCATGTTATTCTAGGCATTTAAACCATGGCCAAAACTGGTCTTCCTTAATGACAGCTGCAATAAGCTTTTTGCTTTTTATGTAACCATTAATTTTTGTAATGCCAGGACCCACCAGATGGGCATCTCTTCAAATAAAGCACCTCTCAAGGTGATAGCAATATGTAAATTATGCTTGTTCATGCACCTGGCTTGGTGTCTGGATCAGCAACAGTGTAAGTAGCAACAACAAAGAGAGAAATCTACTGGACTTTCATGGAAACTCTAGATCAGGTAAAAAAAGAGATAAGCAGGAAAGATATATAGAGTTTGGTGGGAGACAGTACTCAGGGAAAGGGGAAGTTTCCATTTAGCAGTAGACCCAGCTGGGCTAGCATGAAGCATGTCAGGTCCCAGGACAATTTAAAAAAGCCCTGCCTAGTGCACAGAAAAAGACCAATATAGAGGCAGTAAAGGCAGGCTGGGGGCAGCATCCCAAAGCATGCCCCCATATTTGCCAAACAACGCACTATTGTCATATACCACCTGCAAGAAGAGAAAGAGCACATGGACACAACACTTTAGGGCACCCTCGTGCTTGACCTTTAGGTACCGTTGGCTGTTTCTGCAAACCAAAAGGCTGAGGGAGGGCAGCCACCACACAGAAGAATGAGGGAAAAGTGGCCTAGGGATAGGCAGGTGAACAGCAACTGCCTTGGAGCTTGATGGAGATCCTGGAGTGGGGCAGATTAATCCATGATTACACCAAAAGAGTAGATTTCCAGCATCACAGGTACCAAAGGCAGAACAGGAGCTATAGTGGCTCATCAGGTGCAAGATATTGTTGTCACAAACTGCTGCCCTGATCCAGGGAGCTCTGACTGTGCAGATGAGAATCATCTCAGCAGAGGAAAGCACAGATAGGTAAGCCCGATGGAAATAGAAAAGGATTTGATATGGAATGAAAAAGTGATGCTGCATGTAAATGAAAGTTATCACAGAAAAAGAGAAGAAACAATCTAGAATTTATGACTGCCGTGTTTACCTCATTGGTCATTTGCTGTGCTGTCTTTTGGACTGTCCCTCTCCTGGAAATGGAGCAGATGGCAAGCCTGGCACCACCCCAGGCACTTTGATGCAGTCTTGGCAGGCCCTTGTTCAGGGATCATGTGGGTAAAGGCTTTTCCTTTCTGATCTTACCTTGCTTTGCTTCACAAGCATGCCTTGCTACTACTGCCTGACAAGCAGAGGTAGTAGTAGCATCAGCAGAAGTTGCAGTGGCAGCATCAATTCCTTCAGAGTTGATGTTTATAGTTTCAGTTTGGGCCAATGTCATGGGTGTGTTAATAATAGGAATTTCACCAACAGGGCTGAGTTTGCACAATGCAACTCTGAAGAGCCTTGCTTGTCCCTGACTCCCGGCATGGGGGCCATATTGCCTCAAACAAGAAGACATGGTAGACCACCACTCCTCTTTAAATGATTGCTAGAAATAACAAGCTCTTGGGAAATGAATCTATGGAGTAAAGAGCTTGGAGACACCTTTGAGTTTCTGTTAGTGTGACAACTTACTGGAAACACAACATGGTGAACACTGATAGATGGTCTAGGCAGGGACAGGCATCTAGAGATTATAGGCAAATCTTTAAGGTGAATCATTTCCATGGAAGACTTTCCCATGCTGATCTAATTACTTGGCCTGGAAAATGCAGAGCAGCACAGTTGCTCTGCAGCTGTGCTCCTCTCTAGTGCCCAGGGCTCCACTGGTAACAAGTGGAGCAAGAGGGAGAAGTGTTTGGTTGGGAACCTGTAGATTGCTAGACTGTGGCTCAGGAGAGTTCCTAGGCTGAGAACAGAGCCGTGGAAATTGGGTATGGGTATGCTGAATTCCCACACATCATGTAGCAGCCTTTGATGACTGAGATGCTGAGAGCTGGAAGAATTCACAACAGATAGGAGAATGCTTGACCTCTCCCTCATTATCCTAGGAAGGATGGCGAGAAAGCCAAATATTTTGAAATGGATGAGGTATTCATCAGTTTCCTACCTGCCTCTGCCAGAACTTGGGGAAGGCTCATTTTCTAGCACAAATAGGACAAGACAGTGGCAGCTTGCTATGAGTGGTGCAGTGCTGCCTGCATCAAAACATAACCTGGACTATGATCTAGAGTGTTATCAGTTGGTCAAAGGCCAATTCAGGGGCTGAAGAAGGAGGACAGCCAGGAAAAAGAACATGGGAATGTTGAGACATGTTGGTATTTCCTGATGTGAGACAAGTTTTCACTGTTAGGTCCAAGAAAATTTCTATTACAGCAGAAATTTGTCAAGATTGACTCTGACCTTCCAGTAAGTCACTTGAATGATACTGCACTTCTTCATAACATTGGAATAGGAAGAAGAGGCTCCTTCCACTATGAGGGATGGGACATTTTTTATATGCTTAGGTATGTTGGTGAGGGAGGCTTTGGTATATTTGCTGACCCTCCATTTCTTGTCCTAGCTTTTGTCTTTAAACTGTGAATAGCTGAGAGAATGTAAGTAGGTAGCTCTGCTCTTATTTCTTGTGTAGTCCTAGCTACTGCATTTAAGCCCCCTTCTGTCCTATGCTCTTGGCATTGCTTGGTCCCTTCCCCACCTAAGTCCTTTACACATGGCTATATCTATATTAGTAAGTGGATTTAGCTGAGTAGAAATAGATCTGTAAAGCAGATTATCTGCTCCTGAGTACTACGTGTCCACTACATGTATTTCAAGTGGCTGGGTATGTGTACAGGTACCTTGATACAGCACCGTGAAGAAGAATCACTATAGAGAGCATGGTTGTCCGGATTTCCCCCACTGCATAAACGGGACAGAAGAATTGTGAGTCTATAGAAGCACATTTTAAGGAGAGACTTTTAAGTATGGATGTCTACTGTTAGTCAGGTGAAATGTACCTTCAGAGGTAGAATCACAGTGCAAACTTATAGTACAGTCCTTATCATCAGTAGTTTATGTTTGTGAACATTGTATTACATCTTTGGAGATGATCTGTAAAATTCTTATGGTCCTTTCCTCTCTGAAATATCAATATGGGTAAAAAAAATTATACTTGATTTCAAAATTATTCTAAAGCTTTCCCGCTCCACAGGCAGTGAGAGGAATATTAATTTATTTACTGCAAGATGAAAGCAATCTCTTGAATCTTCAAATCAGCATTCTCTGCTTCAGAGGATTCTTGAAGAGCAGAATATTTTACAATTGCATGTTGCCTTGTAGTCATGTAGCCTGAGATATTCATGCAGTTCCCACCCAGTCAACAAGTGGCTAAACCAGGTATTCATGGGTCAGTGATATCATAGTGCATTACTGTTATTTTTTAAATATCTAATACATCTTAGTAGGCAGGTGATAAGACCTGCTCTTTAGTTTGTTTTGAGGACTGACTTGATTTTAAAATTGACTTGACAGGTAACACGATCCATATACTATCAACATAAAGCTCCTTTCCTCCTCAACAAGATTTTAAAAAGTAGACATGTGAGACCTACAAAAAAGTCTGTTTTTCAATACCATGAAAATATCCACAGATTTCTACCAGTACTGCAGTGGAATGTTAAGTAAAAAGAAATCTCTAAATTCTTAGGTTTTATTCCAAATCAACATATATTCTAACAGATATTCTAATAATAATATGCACTTTGTTAAACTGGCAGCCCAGTTTTTGCGTCTTCATCGTGAAAATTTGTAGCTGTCAATATCAGTACTTTTTGAACAAGGTACAATATGGCAAATCATCATCCCAAGTGCAGACATCTTTGAAGTTCCATTTTACTAGGGAATGACCCTGCACCTGAGACTAAAATAACACAGAGCACTATTTCTCCTACAAAATAAAAAACAGGTGACTTTGCTTTGTCCTACACATAAGGTTTGTGGACTATTCATCGTAGATACTGCATTCACATTCATTCATCATTCCTGTTTCCTTTCTGCAGGACTAAATCACATTTTTTTTTAACCTGTACTTCAGCTGCCAAAAAACCTAAAGCATATATGAAGCCTGTTTTAAATTACTTAATAAAGCTTCACTTACATAAATCTTATTCTACCTAAAGTTCTATGTGTAAGTAAAGATGTTTTAGTGTACAGGTGAGTGCATAGCTTTTCCTCTTATCTGATATTACCAAGCATGGTTCAGAGTGTTTGAGAGTTCCTCCATGAACAGCATAGCAGGAAGCCTCCCTTTTTTGGATTTATATCTGTACCTCCTAGCCACTTCCTCTACACTTTTAGTACACTCAGCACCATCCTATTACCCTTGCCTTTTCTTCTTCCTCACAGTATTTCCCTGTTTCTTCTCATGTCCCTACCTCCTTGACTGACTGACGGTCAGCACACGCCAGTTTTGGTTTGGAGCTGACAAAGTGCCAAGTGACTACCTAGTATGCTGTCCTGGTTTCAGCTGGGATAGAGTTAACTGTCTTCCTAGTAGCAGGTACAGTGCTATGTTTTGACTTCAGTATGAGAAGAATGTTGATAACACACTGATGTTTTCAGTTGTTGCTAAGTAATGTTTAGTCTCCCGTCAAGGATTTTTCAGCTTCTCATGCCCAGCCAGCGAGAAAGCTGGAGGGGCACAAGAAGTTGGCACAGGACACAGCCAGGGCACCTGACCCAAACTGGCCAACGGGGTATTCCATACCGTGTGACGTCCCATCCAGTATAGGAACTGGGGAGAGTGGGGGCGAGGGGATCACCGCTGGGGGACTAGCTGGGTGTCGATTGGTGGGTGGTGAGCAATTGCACTGCGCATCATTTGTACATTCCAATCCTTTCATTATTGCTGTTGTCATTTTATTAGTGTTATCATTATCATTATTCGTTTCTTCTTTTCTGTTCTATTAAACCGTTCTTATCTCAACCCACGGGTTTTGCTTCTTTTCCCGATTTTCTCCCCCATCCCACCGGGGAGCGGGGCGGAGGTGAGTGAGCGGCTGCATGGTGCTTAGTTGCTGACTGGGGTTAAACCACGACATATGCGCATCTTGACTGAGCATCTGATTCCTGCCTCTTAAAATGGATAGGGCTGTGAATTAAAACTGCCTCTCCCTCAGTGCACACTGTAGAGCATTGGTTCCTCTTCTCCAGCCAGCTACTGATTTTCACAAAAATTTAGCAGCTTCATGTTATGAAAAGTCAAGTTTGACTTACAGTAAGCCATTGCAACTAGAAGTTTTTTGAGGGGACAGACAAATATACATAATCACTACATAATCATTTATTGCTTGGAAAACCAAGCCAAAAAATGGTTTAAATTTTTATTTTAAAAGATCCATCAATAATTTGTGGTTTTAAGACTAATTAAGAAAAAGTATAAATAAGTTATTTAAAGCTTTTCAGTTTGAAATCATTAAATTCCATTTTAATAATATTCAATGTTATTTCTGAGATAGGTTATAAAGAAAATATGCATAAAAAAGTGTAAGATGAAAGGTGCTTAAATGGAAATGATTTTGCAATTTGACAAATTAAATTTTAAAAGAGAAGGTTCAAACAGAAAATGTAGCTACTTCATTGATAATGTCAGTATATTTTTCAAAAGTTTTGTTCTTCAAGTAGGAAATAGAAGCCATTTTCATCTTGGCTTTATTCCAAATTTTGTAGTTGAGAGCAATCAAGTTACTTTCACAGCTTAGTTAGAAAGGCTCAGGGTAATTAACAGAAATATAATTTAAGAAAATTGTACCTTCTTGAATATCACATTTGCACTGAGACAGCGTAATTGCTTCATTCCAGGCTACTGGAAGATTCACGTGTTCCACAGATCCTAAAGTGCTAAGACCTAATTTTCTCTGTTTGGAAGGAAAAGGGTAAAAGGCTAAAGAAAATTTTTGGTTCATTTAGCTGATGGAACATCTTTCTTACAAGCAAAAACCAACTTTGTTTGAAAGAAAAGTGCATATTTTAGAGACAACATTAAATGAGCTCGCTGATGCAGAACTCAAGAGTAGGAATTAATGAGGCATCAGTTTTAAATCTCTAGAGTGAGTACTTAAGTAAGAACAGGCATTCATACCTATAATTATAGTCTTATTACCCATTTTAAACACATACCAACAAAAACAATTATTTACCACCTCTGTTAACAAATCTGTAACTCCAGCCAAGGCAGTGCAAGAATACTACTGTGACAATCAATGTAACAATAAAATTGCTGGGAAATCTGAAAATGCGTTACCCTGCACTATTTTGGGGTTTTGTCATTCACATTTTTGTAGATCAAAACACTTTTTTCTCAAGAGACATCCACTTATGAAGTGTTTTATAACCACATGGAGTGTTTAATAGCTAAAATGCTGGCACATTCTCGTCATTAAATGAGGAAAATACATAATAATTAGATCTGTTAACATTTTGCATATATTCAGCAATTCCTATGAAAAACAGAAGAGCCAGAACATTCTTTCCTTTCTACTACCCTTCTAGAAGTGATGTGGGGGGTTGACACCATCAGCTGGCTTCATGCACCAGTAATTCCACTATTAAGGAACTAAAATGAGCCTTTCCTTTCTCAGCATTGGTGTAGTTAATGAGAGAGCAACAGTTTTGGACACAAAAGATAGGATCAGCTGCAGGCTTAGGAAAACTAGGCAGTTGTCTGCGGTGGCAGACTAACCTCGGTAAAATCACCCCAGAAAGGGGCACAAAAGTTCTTACCAACTAATTTGTCTGCACAAGACCCTCAGGAAGCTTTTCTTGCTGGTGATCCTAAGAAAGACATCTGACAGTGAGGAGTTCAGGTGATTGCTGGAGGAGGACAGTTTCACAGCTGTACCATATCTTATTTCCAAACCTCTCTACAGTAACAAGATGCATAGTTGTCTGGGGCTTACTTGTTTTTTTCTTATCTGTAAGGCAACAAAATTCTGTTTTGTCAACACTGCTGAGACGGTGTGAGCCAATTCTGACTTGAGACTGCAGAATTAACCTAGTCAGTAAATGCACTAAGCTGAATCTGTTGTTTTCATCTGTACATTTCGGTTCACTAAAGGGGGCTGCTTCTTTATTACTGAATGTGTTGTAAAGAATTCTTCTGGTGCTGAAATGAATCCAGGCTTAATTTGGACAAAAATGGATTGCTAAACTCAAGCCCAAAAGCAGCCAAACCTCACTAAGATGCCCATTCTAGGGTGCCAATTATAAGAGGTTTTTGAGCTCTGTTAGCCAATGCACTTTTCCTGCCAAGTTTAAGAACCGCAGCAAAAAGGATAACCCTCAAAATGAAAGTCCATAATTTGCAGATAGGGCCTTAAGTGTATTTTATAATTTCTGCATTTTCCATTTGGAATGTAGGACAAATTATATTAGCACCACAACCTTCTCTTTGGAGCTTACTAAATGCCAAATGTATTGCTTTCATAATTTCTTTCCAATTTGAATGACCACTTTGTTTCTATGTATTATCTATTTTTGGCTTAGGAAGCCCACGAGGAATCATTTTGGGTTGCAGAATATGGTGTTTATTGTTTTCCCCTTTCAAAACAGTTGCAAAGATTTTAATGGAGAGAATAAAATAAAACATAAAATTCATCAAAGCAGTATTACAGCTAAACTGCTCCTCATAATATTGCTAAAAATTCTCTTGCACAAATTTAGATTTATGCAACTATAAGCTTGTTAAAATCTGTATATTTTCCTGCTATGTTTTAAAGAATTATGGAAACATTAGGACTGGGATCTCAGACACAAGATCAGCCTTTTGACTATATGTAAGCCATTTACTAATTTGACATCCCATTACTATGCTGTGTAAGATAAATACTACTAAATCACACATACACTTTCCAGTAGTCCCTGTCATACTCCATGATCACTAACAGCAAGATTGAAAAAGCTTCTGCTTTTAGGAAAACCCCACTCAGGCAGTGGTTTCACAGCAGTTTAAGCCAGTCACTGTGACATGGTATCATGCTCTTAAATGGTAGTATGGGCCCAGCCCCACCACAGCACTGAGCTCATGTGATCGTATCGTAAATCAGCTCTGGAAGCTCACATGTTTGGAAACTAATTCCACCAAAGGGAAGGGGAAAAAAGTGATTCCTTATCACAGAGGACAGCTCCCTTGAACCCATGGTCCCACAAATGGTGGCGGAGAGTGGCAAAGGGCACAGTGGGACTGAGTGGACGTGGCTGCTGAAGCTGCCTTGCCACTCCACCCTTAGAGGTCTTGGGGAGACACGTGGCCTTCAAGACCTGGAGTAAACTCCTGACCCCACTGCCGACAGTCTCACCTCCTCTCCATCCCCAAGTCCTCTTTGGTGGTTACAAGAAGTGTTCTGCCTTGATGGAGCTTAGGGGGAGAAATTATGCATTACCTGACATTTTAACAACAAAGCAGTAGACTGCAGTTTAAAACATCCTCTGCTTGCTACTGAAGTTATATTACTGCAGGTTACTGGGTAAATAATGCAGTGAGAAACACATAAACCCTAATACACCTGATTATCAGGCACAGCCTCAATTAGTTTCAGTTTGAGGCCAAACTACACATGGCTTCATAATATAATAGGGTTTTGCCCATACCGTGCATGGTATAGCTGCAGGGAGGTGATACGCTGGCTGAGAGTGAGCTGGCTCTGGAACCGGAGTCTGTTTGAGGCTTAACCTGCTCTGTCACTGCACTCCTTTCTAGCCCCTAGTTAACTGTCTCTTGCGTGGCTCTGCACAATTCAGCTCACCTAGCACCAAGTCAGGCATCACTTAATATAGTTGTGCTTTGTGCAGTGGAGACATATCCCAGGAGCTTTTCCATTGATTTGTCTGGGCTTTAGATGATTTGTCTAAAAACTAAGATAAACTTCAGAAGCTGGCAATTCTAATTATGCCTGCAGGAAGATTTCTTCTGATATGCAGGCACAATAATAGCAAGCCTCGCAGAATAAAAACTGTAAAAGATTTTTTTTAGGAAAAAATGTCCCTGTATGCATATGTACCACTATGCAAGATCACAGCCTGATTTGATTTAGTTTCATTTATGTCACTGCTTTTACTGTCTCGATATTTTAATTATTAAAGCTAAACTTTTGTTTCTACTTCTATAGAAAGAGTTGATGCATGTGAAAAACCACAGGGGAAAATAAATAAATAATGTATATTATTTATATATAGTGGCAGATAGCAGAGAAGTTGATTTCTTCTTTCAGTACATATCATGCATCTGGCAAGCATTTTTCTAGCTAGTTCTTATTTTCTGGACTTTCTGACAGATTGGACTCCTGAATGAATTCATTTGTGATTTCCAGGTTATATCCTAGAAAATATAGAAAATAAGGAAAAAATATGAAAACAGAAGTGCAGATTTACTTTTAATTTCTTATTGAATTAATTGCAGTACTTTGCATTTATGATAAAAAATGTATTACTACCATATTTTCGAATAAGATTTTAATTGAGATACAACTTTCATAATGATGTACTGAACAATCTTAAGTCTTCACAAAATATTTTGCTTGTAAACTGCTGCAAGGGCGAGCTGAAAAATTAACAAAGAATTAGCTTGTTGCTGAGTTCTTAGATGCATACTAATTTCTATTACATAGGAAATCCTGTTTCTCAGGTAGAAATGTCACCACTGCTCCCATAAACCAGTATTTCACCCCTTTTTCTTGATATGGTAGTGGTCATATACAAACTTGTAAATTGTCTCTTCCCACTGTAAGATCACTGTATAGTGGGGTGTTCTTTTGGAGCAATTAAAACTGCATCAGTGTTTAAATAATATTGATAACATGGTTCAAAACGCTGACTTTTGAGCCTGCAACCTGTCAGAAACACCACTACTGGCAGTCCTGCAAATAGCTTTTTTTGATTTATGACATTGACTCTGAAACCTAATGACCTAACTAAAGTAATAGCACCAAGTTTTCACTTTGCTGGATGCGTCTTGGCAGACCTCAGAACCCAGAGCCCACCCACAGTTCCCAGCCACATGGTCTGCCCTCTTCCCTCGTGCTTTACGAGTACCCAGGAGATGTGCTGTCAGAAGACTCTTCACATTTTCACAGGACTGGTTATGTGCTCATTTAGCTCCCCTATTATTTGCCTTGCTGCAGGGCTGGGTGGATGCTGATGCTGCCACAGGGGAGGTGGCAGGAAGGCAAGACTGGAGGTGGAAGGTGGAGAAGGAAGGAGTGTGAGAATACTTTGCAGTGGCAGCTGGTCCTCAGCCACATTGCAAAGCATGCCTTCCTCCCCAGCACCGGGGCCTTTACCAGGCTATTTTCTTTACCTTGAAAGGCTCCATGTGTCTTAGGTGGCCTCTGCTAGCTACCACATCCATAGGTTTCCTCCTCTGACATCAATGCATAGTCAATGAGAGATTTCGTGTCTCATTAAATATTACACTGAATGAACAATAAAAGTAATTGTAATTTTATCCCACATTAAAAAAAAAAAAAAAAAAGAGCACTGTACATCTGGTAGTGCTTTGCTTCATATTTAATTCAATTAAAGCCTACATTTTAAATGTAAATGAAATGGCCAAACAATTTCCAGTCTGCTGAACCAATATCCTGTGGAGTTTAGGCCCAGCTTGTACACAGGGCTTTGATAATAACCAGAAGGTACCTTCTGAAGCAGTGTGCTGGAATCAGCAATTAAATAAAGTGGTGAATTAAAACTAACATCAATAAGTGAAGACGGGCGAGAAATAATCAGCAAGTGGCAGAAGGGGAGATACATACAAGGCAAAAGCTGCTACAAAAGAGGCATGTAATACGTAACTTGGGATCCAGTGACTTACACAGAAGCCTAGTTTAGTCCCTGGACATGCCCAGGGCTGGGGAAACAGGAGACTGGCACCAGGCTGACGTTGCTCCCTGTGCCACTGTGGTACCCTGAAAGCAGCTCAGCTGCTCAGAGGAGAGACCTCTGGGTCCCTGCAGTTCCTTATTACCCATTGTTCACCACTGCGTCAGAGCCAGTGTATGATTTGAGGCAGGTCTGCACTGCAGATGAGGAAGCGGTTTCATCACACGTACAGCAAACCTAGCTAGCTTTAATGTCTTTAGCCAGCGTGCCAGTGAGGGGTCAGCAGCATGGGCTGGTCCTGGGAAATCAGAACGATGTTCTGTCCTATGCTAAAGCCTGAGCCAATGCACCTCCACTGCCATTGCTGCTCAAACTAGCTCAGCGCTGCCTGCACAGATGGCGGTCATGCCTCTGCAGCCTAGGCACATTCTTCAAACAAGTCTATGGGTGTATCAATGCGCTAGCAACAAAATAAGATATACTGGATAGATCCAAAAAGTCACTGAGCCTTTCCCATGACCCAGCCGTTCTGTAATGGCTTCAGGGTGACTAAAGTCTATGATCT
The DNA here is from genome assembly GCF_900496995.4 of Aquila chrysaetos chrysaetos. Classification (NCBI taxonomy): domain Eukaryota; kingdom Metazoa; phylum Chordata; class Aves; order Accipitriformes; family Accipitridae; genus Aquila; species Aquila chrysaetos. Next base: position 24,358,117 of record NC_044030.1, on the reverse strand, counting down.
GTTTTCCATCTCTGATTTTTAAGATTTAGTAATACATAATACATGTCAGAAATAGAAAATATTGAATGATTAGATATGGCATTTCAGATTTCCCCAGGCTATGTAAAAATTAAATCAAAGTATGCTGTACTTTTCCCACAGTCAGAGGAAAGTCTCAAGGCAAAATCATCCTCTCTAATCTACTTTTCTATTTCTAGTATGTATTTTACAAATAACTTTTGCCTTATCAATTATTTTACAGATACTAACAGCAGCCTGTGATGTATTATTGAAAAGAAAGAAGACTGCTCATTTGTAGCCTTACGTGTAGAAAGTGAACTGCTTAATTGGATGCTTCTCACAGGCTGCCACAACTCAATTTAATGAATATTTAATGACAATATAATGTGGCTATTTTTAACCCATAGCTGACTGCTGCAAAAAAGGAAATCTTCACTAATACAGGCATTGGAATTCAATACAGTGCGCTGCAGCCAAAAAAAGTCACAAAACAGAAAACACGAGAAAGCATCTACAAAGCAAGAAAAGTCACCTAAAACTATTATTAAATACTTTTTTTTTTCAGTATGAGGACCAGCCACAGGAATATTAATGATACTAAAAAATTCTATAATAGATCAATTTTAAATTAAGATTTATTAAGAATCACATCATGTTTATGACCCAGTAGTATGATGATATAATGGTTTATCAGACATATTCCATTACAACATTTGTTTAACTATGTATTTCTTAGAAGAAAACTGAGGTGGTTACCAAAATTAGAACAGCCAGAGTCTTATTTCTGCATCCTTTTCATTTGATTTTTCTTCTCCCTGTCCTCCTGTATTTCATCTTCTTTCCAAATTGCCCACTCCTTCTTTTCACTTTTGTTCTGGATTTGATTATATTACCAACTAAAGACTGCTGCTCTTTTCAACATAGGCCTGGAAAGACACACCACTGAAAAGCTCCAGACTCCAGCAGAAAAATGTGGCCCCACAAGTCAAAATGCCATTAGCAACAGCCCACAAGTCCAAATGCCATTAGTAACAGCTGGATAGAAACTGTGCAGCTTGTCCAGGAGGAGGTTAGGTGTGGAGGACATGACTGGATCTCAGGACTGTCTGTGTTTACAGCCATTCTTTTACCCCACATGCATGAAATGCCCCTGTTTCATTTCCATACCTGCTGCAATCTCCATTTTTCCTCCCCACACCATGACACACTGGTTTTTTTAAGTAAGGCTTGACTCATTCATCTGGGGTGATCAGCAGGAGTCAGCTGCCCATATCTTCTTTCCTCCCTCCTGAAAGGCGTAGCTAATGAATCTAATGCAAATAGAACATTGGCTCATAAATATTGCAAAAATGACCTAGGGCTAACATGGTTGTCAAGCAACCAATTCCCTCCTAATCATTTCAGCTAGGGATGGAGATAGGTTAGCGTTGATCTGGCAAGTCTTTTCTGAACACAGGAATTGCTAACCTGCTCTACTGTTATGTGTGGCCTGGTATCACGTCTCTAACAGCAAACTGTAATCAGGTATTTCAGAACTGTAAAAATGTTGACAATTAGGAAATGATTCGTGCACTGGCAATTTTTTTCTAACTTTTAATTTGTAGTGATTGGCATAATGTGCCCTGTATGTATTTATTCTAATGCAAAGATTAACATTGTCTCAAGGCGAAGATCTTTCCAACAACGAGTTTCACAGAATTAACTGTGTTCTGTACCTTCTAAAACTTCTTAATTTAAATGTAATTCCTTTAGATCTGTTTGTGTCTTTCCTTATCCTTCATTATGAAAAATGCTAATTTAAAGTGCACAGCATATAATCACAGTTACTACTTTCTATACTTTTTTTTTTTAATCTAAGCCAACAAATCTTTTCTGTTTGCTGACACTTAACATTCATATGATATTATCACTTCGAGAAAGGACTACCAGAACTGAGTAGAGCTTTTTAGATGAGGAATTCTCTATATATCCTGCTATATACAGAGGGGAGATTTACACTGAATCATTCATAAATAACCACACATTTTTTCCTTCTTGATTAAATTAATTTAAAACCCAAAACTGTGGACCAGCGATAGAACTATTTTTCCATTTTAATTTTATAAGGATATTTCTTCTAAACAATAACAGCATTTGAAACTATATCTCAAACTCTTTTCTATTTTTTCCATTAAGAGTTTAACACATTTTATGTTATTTCAGATTACTCCTTTCAGCATGCCTTCTTTTACCATCATCTTTTATCTACTCATCTAACTCCACTGGGTCTGAGTTTCTCCACAGCTTTCTTTGGTTTTGTCTAACTGACATAATTGTGTACTATCTGCAAAATCTGTCTTCTCACTGTTCATATACTTTTATTCAGTGATTGATAAATACATTACACAACATCACTTCTAGTATGCCACAAAAGGACTTCTGCAATGCTGAAAAGAATCCAGGAACCATTGCTTTGTTTGCAATCTCTTAGCCAGTTTCTTGTCTGAGACAGACATACACCTCTGAACCTGTGAGCAGCTGGTTTCCAGATGATCTTACTGGTTACTTTTGTCAAAGGTTTTTGAGTCAATAATTACAGCTGATAGTTCTCAGTTGTCCACAGTTTGGATGGCTCAAAAGCAATTGTCTGCGACTATAAAGGTATGGTTTTTCTCTGCAGAAATAGGGATGATTTAGCCCTTGTATTTTATATTTTATCATTGTTTCAAAATATATATATGATGGTTGAAAGAAGGCTTATTGAAATAAAATTTACCTAGTACCTTTAAAAATAATATTTATTATTGTTTTACTGTCTTGAAAAATCTATACTAGTTCTGTTGAGATTGGTCTGTGTTTCTAATAATTCTTCTATATTTTTCATTAATTCTTGGATGATTGTCATGCAAGAGTAAAGCATAAAAAAAAATTTCCACAAGGTCTCAGTCACTCTTTCCCAAATTGTAATAGAAGTGTTTCCCCTTTTTTCTATTATGTATACTACCTGCAGTACTAGCTGCAGAGAGACAGAGCTGCCATTCTTTGGTTCGGTTTTGGCCCATTCTTTCCACAGAGATGGAGCCATAATGGCATGACTCCGTACAAAATGCTTCAGAGGCAAATTCTGCTGGAGAGTGAAATTGATGTCACCCCAGGTATAGCACTTTTCTGAAGGCTTGCTGCACTATTCCATTTCTGAGTTAACTGCCAGAGCCAGTTGTCCTACTGGCAGCAAATGGACTACAAGAGGAACCCTGATGTCTGGTCAATATGATCCCAAGCAGCCATGCTTCCAATTTGTTCATTTTTGACATAGAATTGCTATGAAAACCCATACTATGATTTGAGGAAAAAATAAATCATATCATATTAATATCAGTTCTATGTTAAAACGGCTGTTCTGTTTTGTTATCTTTCTATGTTAACAGAAACAAAAATTGTTTAGACCTGCAGGCTGGTGGATTCTCCTTCTGTACAGAATTCTTAGCTCCCTCGAATTACTTCACTTTCATGTTCTGTCTAATGGGATTGGATCCTCTAAAATTGTATACACTTTTTGGCTCTTTGAATAATCTAAATTTTTACATTTCTGAAAAATTAGCTTTACTGGAGCAAGAGAAGTTCTGTGCTAATGAGTTCAGATCAAAATGAAAGGACCGCGGGTCCTTGGATGCCAGATTTGAGCAAATGAAAAATAATCTATCAACATAGGTGGAAGAATCTTACAGTCCAAAGACCTTGTGGGTTGATTATCACTGATCTCAAGCCATTTAGAACTTAGCATGGTTAGATAACAAGAGATTTATAGTGGTTTGTTGGCCTGAGGGTTTAGACAGCTGAATGTCCATCCAGACACAGTCATGCACGCATTCCAACAAAGTAGGCATGAATACCAGATATGGAATATTCAATAAAAGAATAAAATCTATTAGCTTTTCAAATTAGTAAGAAAAATAAGAGTATGCTATTATTTCATTGAACATACCACGTCTGGCGTAGTTAGTATTAATTCCAGGTTCTATAATCACTTGTGTAAACTCTCAGAAAAAATGGTAGAGGAGAAAAGGGTTACTGGGACCAAACAGCATCAGGAATATCTCTATTTTGTACCTTACAGCTAGCCTAATTCTGCTTTTAGCAAGGACATGCCCTTTATTTTCAAGTCCTAAAGAACCACATAGTAGAGACATTTAGTAGGTAATGCATTGTTTAAATCAGAAGCTCTTTGCAGGAAGCTAATAGCCTATAGGAGTGAGAATTTTAACCACATGTTGTTCAATAAACTTAATAAAATAATCTTACAGACATTTATTTAAATGTCACTTACTTAGGCTTTCCTTTCTTGGTTTCATGTAAAGAACTTTCAAAATAGTCTTTCAGAAATCTCTTTTGTACCCCTTCGTATTGCTTATTAGACAGTACCTCAACTCTGTAAACCACTGAAAATTTAAGAACTGACATCTTCTGATGCTGTGGTTGATTAAAAAAAAAAAAAAAAAAAAAGAAATAAAAACTATATTACAGTCCTCTGAATTGTTTTTCTGAAATGTGCCCTAATAGCAGGAGAAATTGCCATTCAAAATTGATATCTAAAAATGCCAATATACTACTGTATTCCCATTCTTCTCACAAAGTTACACTTTTGAAAAGACATGATTATAATTAGCCATATATTTGTGACTTAGAGCAAATGATTTCCCCTCTCTATTGTATATAGTTTATTTTTAGGTAAAACAAAATCACATATATATCCTTTTTAATGCCATAGGGACTGAGGGTCTGAGGAAGCGGGTATTGGCTATATTAACTAGATTTTTTAAATCACTGGGCGTACCTTGGATGAAAAATGCTGTATGCTATGTATGCAGAGTGAACTCCTATATATTTAAAATATATTGTAATTGAACCTTTATGTAGTCATTGGCATACAAATGGTCACAATTATTTTCTTACGGAATATTTGAACAAAACAGGAACTCTGTGTCAGCATAACTTTAAAGATGATGTGCACAAAAGGGCCTCTTTCTGGCATTCATACTTGCCCCAACAGTGTATTCATGTCCAAAACTGTGCATATATCTGATAAACTGCATCCACATAAATATACTTAATCTACTGTAGTTGAAAATTACTATGATCAGGCAAATGTGGTGCATCAGACATCCGTTAATGTAGGTATAATAAAGATACCAGTCATCTAATAGAGCTGGTGTTTCAGCTTCTGAGCTGACTGCATTATGCTTGCTTTCCACATCCATGGATCTGACCTGAATCAACAGAAGACATAAAATTAAATGTGAAACTAGGACTTAAACACACCCCGGTCTGGGACAGATTCAGTAAAAATTTCTGTTAAATCAGAATTTTGGAAGCAAAAATTTCACTGAATTATTCCCTGCTAAAAAGAGCATCAACTGAGCACAGAGATAAAGATTATATGTAAAAAAAAATGTTCTCACATATTTAATTCTGACTTTCTTGGAACTATACTATTTAAATAAATCATATACTAAAATAATCTAAAATCCTTCTTTGTCTTTATTTTGTCTTGTTCTTTTTGAAGGTGTGTATACACAAATGCTACTAGGCAAGTTCATGAAAGATTCCTTCAAGACGACATCCTAATACAGTGACTAGCAGGCTCCACATTGCCATTAAAAAGAAGTGGCATCTTCTAGCCATGGACCATGTAGAGCTGGTAGACAATTACCACACACTGGGTGTGACTCAGAGAAGCAGCAGCAAGCAAATGACTATGATGGTAGGACTATTAGTAGGGAACCAAAATGATAGCAAGTACCAAAAGCCTGAAAAACCAATCAGAGTCCAGAAGAATAACCTTTGGGAAGAAAACATGGCAAAACACTTTTTTTTTCTGACTGTCTCTACTGAGTTTGTGTTATACATTGACAAAAATATTGTCTATGCTGTTCAGGTTTGACAGAAACAGAAGTCCCTACTCACAATAAAATCTACAAGCATAAATCCAAGGAAAAACAAACTCAAAAATAAAACAACAAAAATTCTGTTGGATTTGCCTAAATAATTTGGATCAAGTGCCCTCATAAATTCTATCATTTTCACATGAGTAGTGACTGATATCCAATTTGCACTGAGTTTAAGATTTAAGGCTTGCCTATTACTCAATATCAACCAATCCTGCACATAATTGCCAAGGCAAACAGAGGAGAAAAAAAAAAATATTTGAGCTAAATAGGTGGGAAGAAAGCTGCTGGACAACTTCTGGCTTAGTTTTCAGTCTTTTCATAGCTTGCTGATATTTAGTCACTATTATTACTGTTTGTAAATTTTGCCTATTATATACTAATTGTACATTCTGAAGAATACAAAATGTTCACAGAAATCTAGGGACTGCTTTACATCCCTGTTATGCCATTGGTAAAAAAAAAATAAATAAGCCATTGGAGCCATCATGAATAAAACTCCCATTTGCTATCTTCAAGTAAGTCACTAATTTACTTATGCAAAAGGATTTTGCTGTGAATGTAAAAAAAGTAGCTAACTCTTTGTATATTCATCTGTCCTGGAAACGAAAGTCTTCAAGCTTTGATTCACTCGGTCTAATGATTGAGTATCTGTTTACAGTGGAAGCCTGGTGAAATTGGTCATGGCTTTTTGCACACATCTGTTAAGTGTTAAAAGTGTAATCATTGAGGGGAGTGTTATGACAACATGCAGTTTACAATACAGTATTCAAAACTAATAAAAAGAATTAAAAGTGAATTTGACATATGAAACAGAAAAGCCTATACATCAGATCAGAAACTTTTATAATACATTTTTATGTCTGGCCATAATCAACCTTGCACAAATTTTTAATATCACATTGAGTTTGAGGAAAAAAGGGCACTAACAGCAAACCTGGAAGTAGCCTGAAAGAAGAGCAATTTTCAGAATATGTTATTCACAACTCATCAGCAACTAAAATAGCGCATGGAGTTATATAATGTCTTGGACACCATGTATTACATAGAGCACCTTGCATCACTGAAAATATATCATAAGAGATACTGTAAGACTTTGTTTCTAGTCAATCAAATTAAAATATCGACACTCATATTTAAAAATCAGACAATTATTTACTATAATGCTGAGGTGGCTTTAATTGAGAGCATAAATTAATCTGGTATCCTGAACAGCTTTCCTAAGAAACAATTATGTTTAAATATGACCTTAGGGATCAGTAAAAAGAAACAATTATATTCTCTGAGGCTTAGGGCCTTGTGTTTAATACTAGTAAAAAGCAAAAACCTACTTAGGCTTTGACATAAAAAAAGTTTTGATAAAACAGCCTTTTGCACAACAATATGCTGTATTAAAACAGAACTGAAAGGCTGAATCAAATGTTTAGCGGTTTATAAAATTATAATGAAAACTGTATCATACTTTAAGAGACATTCTTCCAGACTAATGGAGACTTGTGGATTTAGGGATTGAATTGCAACAAAAGTGTTAGACTTCCTTATTGCAAAAATGGGAAACTCCTAATCTTTCTGCATACAAAGCTAAACTTCTGCAGCCAAGCTCAGTTACGTTCTGATCAGTGCCTTCAGTACTTCCTACCAAACAGGAAAGGACCTACCTGATTTATCTGTTGATATGGTATCTGCAGGACTTTATGCACTGGGGAGAGGGCAACAGACCAGCCTCATGATTGGCATTAAAACTGTTTAGGAAGCAGGTGTAGGTCTTGTCCAGGAGAGTCATATGTGAGGTCCCTATCTTCTTCTTACCCTTTGAAAAGGCCATTCCTGAAAAGTATCCTTCAGCTACCCTGTACAGTTATCCTTTCCCAAACAGAAAAACATTTGGGATTGAGGCATTTTTAGAAGTTGAATATTTTTAAAAATTTAACAGTAACTGACATTTAACACAGACCTCTTGGTATTTTAATCTTCTTTTTTGACAATGGCTAAGTATTTTCAGCTTGGAGAAATATTGCAATTATTACTCAACAAGTGCAGTCTCTACTTCTCAGTCTGGTTTGGGGATGTGCTTTTTTCTTTTCAGAACCAATACTCTCTGAACTTCATGAAATATTCTTAAAGCTCTTGGATGACATTGTACTACAGCTTCAGAAACCAAGAGAATCTGTCAGTTCACATCTTGTAAGGCAACTTATTATGGCTAATTATAAAGGTCCACAATGTCAAGGCAACTCATTATAGTGTCAAGACACTGTCAATGTATGAATGTCACCCTTTTAAAATTAGAAAATAAACAGAAATAGATAGTAACATAAATAACCACTGTCCAAGCTTTTGGCACTTCAAAGGTTTTAAACTACTTACAGAAGATTTAACTATCAGATACAAATAAACATTTTGATAAGGTTACCACAGAATCCCAGAGTCATCCTCTTTTGGCCAGAGTCAGCACACAAACAGCACAGTCCCAATGCCTGTTCACTGGCTATGGGGTAGCCAACTGTGGGAGAAAATCCTTCGCCATTTACCTTCAGAGATGCTGACAATTGCTGTGATGAGTGTGCTAAGAGAAGCAAATGGGCACTACACACTTCTGCATTGTGTGCCCTTAACAAATGCATCTGTGATTTGGGCATGAGTGTTTTCAATAACATAGGGAGCATTTCAGGCAATCGGTGGTCATCAGTCAGAGCTGTATTAAGTACTGTTTTGTTTTGTTTTCAGGATTCTGCCTAGTATGACAGGATTCCTTTGGAAGTGAGTTTACAAGAACCCTGCTTGACTTGATCTCAGTTTCTCCATTGGATGATTAAAATAGTAATTTATAGACACAGCCTAACCTGGTGCCTACTGCACTTGGTAAAATTTCTAAAAATCTTAAAGTTTAAAAAAAAAAATCATTAAGTTCTTGGGGGTGGGAGGAAGCATGATGCTTCCAAACATGCTGGATTACACCATGATGGCTAGGACTGTAAGATGGTAGTTGCATACGGAGGAGCAGTTCTGACTTCATTACATTCAATGGGAATAAAAAAGGAGACACTTAACTGGTAATAGCTATACTTCTTCCTTAGAAAAAATATCTTGATTACTGAGGAAAATAGTGAGTGGAATTGACTGAAAGAAAAAATTTAGGCAGAAAAACGTGAGTGAATCTGAGGGTCATAAAGGAAAAAGAATTAACTGCCTCTATTCCTCCAAAATTGTAAAAGGGGAAAATAGTGAAAGACCAATGAAATTACAAGTGAGCATAAAAGCAGAAATGAGGATTTTTTTTTTAAGTATGCAACTTGGGAAACATGGAAATAGATAGCTATCATCAAAAGGTAAAAGTTAGAAAGTGACTAGAAAGGTACAAATGAGTAAGGGAGGTGACCAACATTGTAATAAAAACCTTAAGTGCCAGGGGAGATGAAAATTACTCAGTCACCTATTTTCCAATTTAAGGTTCTTTGGTCAAATACATGTATTTTATAGTGACTTCTCATTTCCTTCTTGATTTTATACCAGAAAGCAAATCAAAATGTAAATAACTGAAGCAAGTAGAGAGTGCTGACTGATGGACTACATAAATGCTGTGCAGTGTGCACAAGCATGCATAGTGTACCAGTTAGCGGGAGTTACTGCTAATAAATTTAATATAAATATACTGAAATGCAGAAGTCTCTGAGATATAAACTACCAACTTACCTCGCTGCAGCTAGAAGAAAAGCAGGAGGAATAATATTACCACAGAAAAGGACACTTAACCTGCATTTTCTGATTTTCTCATTGTCCTGATGAGGAATCAAAATCAGCCTACACTAAAAGGAAAAAAATGTAGTAGTTTTTAAAATATATATAACCTATGCTAAAAGCATTTTTTTTTTCTTGTAAAAGATTGTACTAGATTGCTAAACTTACTTTTGTTTCACCTCAGGTACTGTAATGACCTGTCAACCTAAAATGGCCAAAATCAAAATGTTGTTCTTTTCTTATTTAAAAATTTAAACATCCTAAATCTATAGTATTTATTTAAATTTCTATACAGATAGATGGATAGATATTTACATGCTAAAGAATTAAGATCCTCACTGTTACACTAAGGTAAAAGTAAAATAAGTTTGTATTGCTGTACTTGTGCAATGACTCTGTTAAGTCTTTATGACCTATACTGTTGAATACATGGAAGGTTATATAAATATACACTTACACGGCTTCAATTTTCAGAAACCTTATCTAGGAATTAAAAAAAAATCTTGGTAAGCAAAATTAATGCTACAAATACAAGATTTGAACATGCTAATAAAAGAAATCAGGATACTCCATGGTTAATTTGGGTGTTTTTTCTTCTTCTACCTTTCATGCCTATGTAATGCAGGGATAATGTCAATTGAATGGTCTCACATTCCAAAATCTAAGCTCAACTTGTCATAGCAGAAGTGCCATTTTAGGTTTTAACTAAGATTTTTCTTTTTTCTGCTAGTTTGTGTTACTCTTCTACACATATATCATTTTTCTTAGTTCAAGAAAGTGGAGTTCACAGTGGAGTTTAGGTGCTTATTTCCAGTGACACTAATAGGACTTATTCTCAGTTAATCTCTGTGCAGTATGTCTTTCGTTTCAAGCTCACCTTTTAAACTTTCCTTGGAGTATTACCCTGCGCTTGATTATTAAGGTTCCTTGTGATCAAAAGTTTCCAGTTTTTAAAAAAAAACACCAATAACACTATAAGAAAACTCAACAAACTTGTCTCTGTATCCCTCTTTTTTGGAAAGAAAGAAAAAAAAAATGCAAGAATGTCACATTGCAGAGTGAAGAGCAACTCAGCTCCCCAAGAGGTGTTGATTTCTCAAAATCCCTCCAAGTTTCCTAAATGCCATCAGTGCTTTTAGTTCTCTAAAAACAGACCTGATACATATTTGATCTTTGATTGCTGCTCTTAGTCCTGGGAGAGCTCCCACAAAAGTCTAGGTCCAATGAACTAGAATAACCCATAGAAACACAGTAGTGAGAATGGCATTTCTATAATGTTACAGTGGGCTACATTAAAGAAATTTCAATAATTTCTGATACATAGCAAATAATGCTGATGTACAGTCAAGGCAAAGTTAGTCTAAATACTCCAAAGTTCAGACCATGCAGTGCCACTGAAATAACAGTTGTCTACTAATACAGCCGGGTCTACAGTGTTGTTAAAGTTTTCAGAAAGCCAATCAGATAGTTTAATCCAAAAGTGCACTGACCACCTTGTACACAAGCTATAAAATGTGTGTGTTCTATCTCAGAAGAAAACTTTTAAACAATAAATTCTGATTTTCTAATCATTTCAATACATGTATATTTGTAACCTTGCTAATAGGAATTGGCATTTGCAAGCTGATGCACTAAAGGCACTCCATAAATTTAAAAATCTTCATTACAAAAAAATCAAAGGTTGTTTTACATACTGTTGTACTCTAGTTCTCCTCTCTTATTTCAACCACTTTTCTATTAAAAGACCTATTAATAGTAAAAAAAAAAAATTACAGAACAAGAGAGCAGAGACACAACAAACTCAGAAAACCATTTTAAATTTACTTATGGGGCCTTATGTATCTATTTATTTTACTACTCTGAACAATTCCACTAATTCCAAAAGGTTCTCTCACAATAATAAAATTAATTATGTCCCTAGGTATTTGCAGGAGGCCTGCAAACCTACAGATCAGTCAATCTGTTATCCTGAAGGATTTCATGAAGTTGAAGTGAATGGGACAACTCACTACATGAACCTTTTACACATCAGCTTTGAATTACCTCAGTCTGTGAACATTCAAGCATGTGTACAGCTTTGTATTCATGAATAGGCAAACCCTTTGGCTTCAGAAAGACTACAGGCCCATGTGAAGTTGTGCAAGTACATATTTACAGAATCAGAAGTCTATGAAGGAAGCAGAGCACAAGTTTGTTCTACACTGCCACTGGAAGAACAACTTTTGCAAGAGTTCAGGTGTCCAATGGTTAAGCAGAGGTAGGGAGTGATGACAAGTTGCATTTATAGAGCGTTACAAATGATGTGAGAAGACCAAGGAGTTGTCAGATGGAGTACTACTGAAGTCTGGGGTTTCTTTCTGAAGTAATTCCACATTAACTAGCAAATATCTTCCCATGATAGTTGTGTTACAGTTTGACTTGGTGAGATTAAAAGCAACTACCAAAGGAATTTATTTGCTTTAATCACTAGATTTAAGTTTCTTACTATGATAGTAGCATTTTAAACCTATTTAACACGTAAAGCAAATAATGTTCCATCCTAAACTGGTTAGAAAAATAAGATTATTAATGGTAAGAAATGTAGAGGTAAAGATGCTTAAATGCTGCCCAAGGATCAGAGGAGTAACGTGGAGCTAAGGTTTCAGGTAGGCTTAGCACGGTGCCAGAGATGGAAGAAAGCATGTGAATGAGCTTCTGCTGCTGAATTGCAACCACCAAAAGCAAACACCATGAGAAAGCAGAGGGACTGAGGCTTTCCTGCTTCTGTGAAGGATGGAAAGGGAACTAGCCAAAGACAGACTCCAGGGTTACCGGTTGAGGACTGAAGTCAGGAGGAGTAAGGGGAGAAAACCTGAATACCAAAACCAGGTGTCCTGAAGCACTTAGTCCACCACTACCCCTTGCATAAAGAGAGGGGCAGGAGGGTCATGGTTTGGATTTCCCCTCATCCATGCTTTTGGGACATGAATGATCACAGAAGCAGCTAGTAGTACTGAAGCTGGTGGCACAGGTGTTGTGTTGTGCTATGCTACCTTACACTACATTACAGTACCTTCCACTAAACCTCTCCCAGGTGAGGAATAAAGCACCTGCAGGAGACGCCCAGCCATGGTGGGCCCTCTCACCCCTGCACATGAACTATTGGGCTTGTCGCCACGGCCAAGGTTCTGATGGAAGCAAAGCTCACTGTGATGGGGTGGTGGCCAGAGATGCTGCCAGGCCTGAGCCCAGGTGGGCAGGGCATGGGGGGTGGGAAACTGGGCAAACCATAAGCTTGGTGAGCAAGCAAGACTCAGCTGGGGTGGGAAGCATTAAGCATTGGGAAAAGGGTTTGTAAAGGCTTAGGCAGCAGGGACATCTCCAGGGCATCCCTTCCTGCCCATGCATATTCTGCTTCCTGTGGGTTTTCCCATTGCAAAGCACTAGGTGTGGCCTCCTTTGTGTGTCCATAGAAGTAGGAACTTTTTCAGGGACCCAGAGGATGACAAAAAGCCCAAGGAAAAGGCTGACCAGCAGTTTCAAAGGATTTCTGCCACATTCCTTCACCCCTTTGCATGGGAAGCCATCCTTAGAGAAGGAGGAAATATGCCCCTTACTCCAGAGACTCTCATTGTTCAGGACTGTTTCGTTGTGAATTATGGAAATGTGGAAGGCACTTATAGTAAAAATGAATCCAAAATCATGTATGAATCAAAGATGCATGCAGCAATCTCATTCATGTTATGACAACAGGTAATGACAAATGCACTAGACATATTAAATGACTAGCTTCACTTTGCCTTCAGTGTCCTCATCAGGGCCAGAAAAAGCTAGTCCATGTTGCCATTTCAGCAGTGTAACCACTATGGCAGAAGGCTAATATTTTGAAATTCCCAGTGGTCCCTCTACTGTTCTCTCTGAGACTTCTATCTGCTCATTTCCTTTCATTTCAGTGTGTTGGGTTTTTTTTCTAGCTGCAAGCTTGCCTCTGACTAATTCAGTAATAAAAAAAGCCAGCAAAAATGTACCATTTGCTCTCTTCTATTGATTTGGACAGACAATACTAGTCTGCAAGTGCTTCCGTCATCCCATTCAGAATTGTAATTTCTCTTTTTCATTTTCAGTGACATTTTGTGTCAAGCCTATCACAAATTCACCACAGTGTTTTGAAGACAAAACTGCAGTAATAACTTTGGAAGAGCATGACACCCATATAATATCGTTAAATATGTATGACGTTACTAGCTGCATTTGCCCATTGTTGCTGATACTTAACCTTTACTCTCCTTCTACAACTTGAAAGTGCTTTTGAAATATATATTACAGTGTGATCAAACAAATTTAGGCAAGGCTGACACAGACAGTTTCTTTGTTTGGCATTGATTTTTCCCTACCAGAAATGCTATTAAACTTAAGCAAAAGGCATTTTTCTCAAGCACAGTTTTAGCACATTAGTTGATTGAATTCAAAAGTCTATACGAATCAGTACAGGCCTCATTGTAAATAAACATAAAATATTGTACAACTTCAGAAAGTTTCTTGCCGCAGAAACATAGCAAGCTGGAGAAGATAACAGTAGACACATCTTTGTCACATAAATTACCCAGCTTTCTTCTCTTTTTGCTTTGAATATGGAGAAACCAGTGTTTCGCTCACTATGCTTGAAGCTTTCTAAATAATAGTTTGGAAACTGGAGTTCATAAGGGGTCAGAGATGGTGCCTGGGTCCCTTAGTGGCACTTGTGTTACTGATCTACAGAGCATGTTCGTATTCAGCCATGCTAAGAAGCTGTATTTGTGTCTCCAGTGTAACTGCTAAAATTAATGACTATTTTACTTCAGATGAAGTTCCCTGCTCTAGCTCATACCACAATCACACAAACAGTTGCACTGATACAGCTAAGAAGCAGCATAAATCCTGCCTTAGCCTCAAGACAGGAACAAGCAGCTGGGGATGGGGGAAGCAAGCCAGACGTTACGTCAGTGCTGCACCTGAACACTTTGTGATATGAATCCAAATGCTGAGGTGCATTTTCTTAATATTGTAAGCCTAAATGACATACAAACTATAAATATTTTAAAACTACCACAGTTGACTCATCTAAGACAGTGATCCTACTGTATGCTTGTTAAAAATCCAACCTTTAGTGGCATGCAGTTCCCTAAAGATGACTTCCTCCCCTTCATCCAGTAATCTGTCTAAATTGTCTGTAGACTCTGCTTGGCAATGGTTACTTTCCTCCAGAATGTTCATAAAAAGGAAATAATGATACAACCTGAACAAAAGCCTTAAATGGGACAGGTAAGCATTGTCATTGCCAACTGTTTCCACATGGCACCAAGTATGGAGAATTTTCAGGGACGTCACTTATCCTGCAAATTCTCGCTTCATCCATAACATCTATTTTCATCAAATCCTTCTTATCCACAACGTGCCCTCATCAGTCAACCCATCAACCTTGGTATAAATTAACCAGGTTGTTCCCTGATTGCTTCCATCTGTTGGGAGAACAATCTGTGGTGGGAGTCACTATTTCTGACTTTGGATGTGGGAAGAAAAACAGAGGACAGCTACGAAACCTTCCCAAGACGCCGCATCAAGAGACATCTCATCTTATGCAACAACTTCCATTGTGGTTCAGAACAAAGCAATCCTTAACCTCCTCCTTTAAACCCTAGAAGAGACTGTATTAGCACACCCAAACATTACTCAAAGCCTTCTGACTTCTCTGGACCACTCTTCTGACGTTTCTGCTGATGTTTCTACTACTGAGAAACTCCATGTCCTGATACTTGCCAGAGAGCGCCTTGGAAGAGAGGAAACAGAGATTTTCACAGAAGAGGGACCTTCCGAGTGATTGGTTGTAAAGACAAGTTTCTCCATGTTCTTCTACCAGCCAAGGCCGAATTTCCAGTCTCCATTAGGTCTTTGCCAGGGCTATTCCTCTGACAGAGATGCTTCAAATAGTCTAGCGTGTATGCAGATTGAGCAGTAGGAAAGCATGGGATGCAATAAACTGCACAGCTTTCAGAAAGAGGAGAGTGGATTTCATGTCCGTCGTGTTAGCCCTGGGAGGCAGCCTCACATACTCTAAGAAAACAAGACGGGGGGGGGGGGGGAACCCAGAGGAGGGAGCTAGGCATGTTTCAATTAAACATACAACCACCTCCATTAACCTTTCTTTCCTCCGTGAAAGCTTCCTCCCACTGACAGGCCAAACTCCTACACCCAAGAAGTTTGGTTTTCACAGCGCATTTCAGACCTGCTCAAGGGGTAAGCATATTAATGCTTCACCTAGCAGCTTGTTAAAAATACTCATTAACAGCTTGTTAAAAGAGCTATATTTTCTGTGTATTTGTTTAATAAATAATCGCTTTGTACTTTAACTAGTTGTAGAATCATAGAGTATCTTTAGTTGGAAGGGACCCATAAGGATTATCGACTCCAACTCCCTGCTCTTTGCAGGACTACCTAAAACTAAACCATATGACTAAGAGCATTGTCCAGACGCTCCTTGAACTCTGACAGGCTTGGTGCCATGACCACTTCCCTGGGGAGCCTGTTCCAGTGACAGACCACCCTCTCAGCGAAGAACCTTTTCCTAATGACCAATCTGAATTCCCCTGATGCAGCTTCATTCCATCTCCTCGTGTCCTATCGCTGGTCACCAGAGAGGGGAGATCAGCACCTCCCCTCCGCTGCCCCCGTTGAGGATGTTGTAGACTGCGAGGAGGTCACCCCTCAGGCTTCTCTTCTCCAGGCTGAACAAGCCAGGTGACCTCAGCCACTTCTGGTAAGTCTTGTCCTCAAGGCCATTCAGCATCTTGGTCGTGCTCCTCTGGACCTACTCTAATAGTTTGATGTCCTTCTTATACGCATCCTGCTTTCAGGGTGTCTCTAAATAGGATAAGGCTGCCTGAACAAAGTGACAAGAGCAGAACAGTTTACACAGGTGGAAGAGGCTTGTGTTAGGAATCACAGGTGGAGGACTGGGAATACTGTAATGGATGGCTATTGAGCCATCAGCATCCCTTCTGCACAACCCAAAACAAAGCAACCTTGTTAACATGGTATGACCCAGATTGCTTTAAATTGAATTTTTTTTACATCAGATGTTGGCTGTACTGTGAGAGGGCACAATGGCAAATAGGTCCACGGATTCCCCTCTTCTTGGCAAGGGTAGGGAATGTCCACAAGGAGCGGGTTGCTGGGGGTATGTAGTACATATGTAAAGTATCTCATACAGGAACAGTGTTCCCTGTTGATCTTTCGCCTGACCATGTACTCTTGCAGGCAGGCTATAGGCAGCACTGTGGCCTCTGTGGAATTTGCACCAGGCACAGGCAGTGTGCAGAAGGTGCAGAGGTTAGGACTGAGTACAAAATTACCCCAGGTCAAGATAACAGTGTGTGCCCCCTCTGGGAAGGGCTTATTTTGAGGAACAGACAGTGTCCCAACTCCAGAGCAGCTGGCAAAGATGACAAGCAGACACGATTTGAGGGAATGGCCACCAAAGCTCACAGGGACACGGAGCAGTCCTCGGCACCTGTAGCTGAGCAAGATCAGAATCTGATTTGGTAACTTTGTTTTGGAAAGTAAACACATATGTAGTTTAACATTAAGTAAGTGCTTCAATTCTATACATTTTAAGGAAGTACAAGCACATGTTAAATAGAGACAGCTACGGCAAAAAGCTGTACATATTTGGAGCTTGAAAGCAGGGTAGAAAGGATTGAAGTCTTGTCTTTTAACCTTACAGGACATCTTTCATTGTCATACTGTGAGACTTTGAGAAGATTTAGCCTCTTTGCTAGCTTTCCTGTTCCTAACGTGAGTGTGATCACATTTAACAGCCTCAGTGTGATATTGCAAAGATAGGTAGTTAACGGCTATAAAACACTAAGCACTATATGAAAGCTGAATGAATTGATAGAACAAACTTCTAAACAAATTATTTGAGTAAATAACATGGAAAAGAGGATTCCCTAAGGTACTTCATTCATCTTGGTAACTGTATTGGAATACTTTTCATCTGTCATTTGTTTTGATAGATTGTGACCTCCTTGGGAGAGGAGCTGTGTCTGTCCTTAGCACTGCCACAGGAGCAGGCTACCCAGTGGAAATAATGTCGTGAATTATCTCTGTCAGGGCTATCGGGAGTGTACCAACTTTCACACCTGAGCATCTTTGTGAGTATCTGAGTGTGCTCCTGGTCCTAGGACCTCCATGAGGTGAGGAAGTGCTCCTCTGTTGGTCCCACACAAGGACACAGGGTGATGAAATACCTGGAACTGTGGCACAGCAAGGAAACCCCAGAAATCCCAAGGCCCAGGACTGTACCCAGGTGGCACACCTCAGACACATTTGCATTGACAAGCCATCCACAGGAGGCCAGCAGATGTGACACAAGACCTAGAGCAGGACCTGTGCCCTTCTGAACTGATGGGCCCAACAGGATACCCTGGGGCACCCAAAGCAGACAAAGTGTTAGTGTTTAATGCTACATGCCTATGTTTAGCACTCCCTGTCCATGTTTGAGCATTCACATCCTGTCTCACAGTCCATCCTGAAAGTGATGACAGAAAACATGACCTTTTGGAGAGTTATTGGTACCAGGGAGTGTGGCAGCAGTCATCTTTACTTTCAGCTGCTTAGATGCTGGTGTCAGGCCCAAAAGCCTATAAAAGATGAGGGTTAGCTTCATTTTGAAAGTAGAAATCCCAAGAAACTGCCAATGACATTAGGCTCCTGCATTTCAGATTCAAACTAGACAGATTCATTACCTTCTCAAGGGTAAACTCAGCCCGCAGATCTCTGCCCTTTGCTCTGTCATCACCCACAGCCTCTTTTCTGTCACACTGCTATTTTCTTGCAGTTCTTGCTATTATCACTAGTATTTATTATTTGTGGAGAGCTGATGGAATGCTGCAAGCTGGGTGGATGTGCAGAAGAGTGTGCGCACTCTCTTCTTAAGAGACAGGGAGTGTGTTAAAGACTGCCTAACAGTATTTCCGTGTACAGTTGTCCTATCTGTTGCTCAGAGCCTATGCTGACATCATTCCTTAAACTTCAAAAACCCCATGGCATTATCTCATTGATGACACATACAGGTTGTTTTTCTTCTGTATTTCTCCTCAGCCCCAGCAAGAAAGACAGACTAGTCTAACTCCTCATGCATTTTTAACGATGCTAAGAATTAGCATACCAACAGGGTACCCATAATGATGGAAGCGGTCCTTCCAAAACAAACCAGAACGACCAGATCTGGAGCCCAGTTCCCAGCAGCTCCCTGGGCTGATGCTCTGGGAGCGGATTGATTGCTGGATCAGCTGTCCGTATTTCAACTAAGTGCAAATTAAACAGGCTAAAGCTGAAGTAACTGCCAACAGAATGATTTGGGACGTGGTCTGCGGCTCGTGTGACCGTGCAAACCCCAGCAGCTGCGACCCCCCTTGGCAAGCGCAGCGTTAATACGTAGGCCTGTAAACCTATCGAGTATTACATTCGTGTGTCACACGGTGGTGCTGCTGTTCAGCAAATGTGAAACGTGTGCCAGCATTGGCAAGAACAGAGACCTGCCGCTGTGCACATGTATTGACTCGTGCGTGTGTGTGTGTGTACGCGTATCTTCAAACACTGGTTGAATTTTGATGTCTTGATGACAAAAATCTTTATTGCAGGTGTGCTACCCTAAGCAATTTCACTTTTCACTCATTTTATTTTTCTTACTGTACAATACACCATTGCACGTCTGTTGTTGTATGTGTACATGAGTCAAATACAAATCTTGATCAGAGACAAGTTCTTTGCATTCCTTAATGCACTTTTCTCATCACAAGCTACATGGATGATATCACTTTGTAGCAGGCAGGCTGAGTCCAGTCACCACTTAAACCAATGAGAATCTTTTCATTGCTCCAGGTCTGATTCCCATTTCCCGCACATGTTTTTTTCAGCTCTGCTGGGGAAGAGATTCTGAACTTTGCTTATCTATGGCTTTGTATTTATTAATCATACACTCAGCATTTTACAGGATTTGGTATGTTTTTGCCAAATCCATTAAAAGAGCATTAATGCAGCATACTGTACACAGTATCATATATTGACTTTGCCTTTTTTCCTGATTTTGATGGAATGTGGTGTCATTCTTCTGGTCTGGAGGTATATCTAACACTCCAGGTGCTCTGCCTTGGACTTCCAGGGACAATGAGCACTTTGTCTCCGAAGGCTGTTGTAGAGGCACCCCTGAACATGCCGAGGAGCAGCTAATCCTGGGGAGGAGGGAAATACTCCCAGTTTCTCCTCTCCTGCAGCCACAGCTCTAGCCTGCAGGGCTGGCTAGCAGGCTTGGGAGCAATGCTGGTGAGTATTATGCCTTCTGTCAGTTCACAGGGAAAAAAGCTCTGTGTGTTCATGAACACCCAGCTACCCAGAAGTAACAAAACCAGAATGGACGAGTTTGGTTGTGGCAACAGCAAAATGGCACTTGGAAGGTTTGCAGCAGCACAGAGCAACCCAAACCCTGCAAAGACCATTATCTGCCCAGCTGTAGCTCCAGGGTGTTCTCTGCATGCCCATGGTGGCATTTCAAATGAAGACAGAGAAGTTGTTGGTTATGAAGTATTTCTAACACTGCTGGCCAGCCCCGTGCTTGTCACCTGTGCTGGTTTGGGCTGGGATAGAGTTAATTTTCTTCACAGTAGCTAGTACGGGCTATGGTTTGGATTTGTGCTGGAATCAGGGTTGGTGACAAAGGGATGTTTTCATTACTGCTGAGCAGTGCTCACACAGAGTCCAGGCCTTTTCTGCTTCTCACCCCACCCCACCAGCGAGCAGGCTGGGGGTGCACAAGAAGTTGGGAGGGGACACGGCCGGGACAGCTGACCCCAACCGACCACAGGGATATTCCACACCATATGGCGTCATGCCCAGCAAATAAAGCTGGAGGAAGAAGAAGGAAACAAGGACATTTGGAGTGATGGTGTTTGTCTTCCCATGTAACCGTTAGGCATGATGGAGCCCTGCTTTCCTGGAGATGGCTGAACACCCACCTGCCGATGGGAAGCGCTGAATGAATTCCTTGTGCTTTGCTTGTGTGCACAGCTTTTGCTTTATCTGTTAAACTGTCCTTATCTCAACCCATGAGTTTTCTCACTTTTACCCTTCTGAGTGGCTGCATGATGCTTAGTTGCCGGCTGGGGTTAAACCACGACACACCCCACCCAGAGGTGCCCAGCTGGCCAGAGAAAAGAGGGGATCCCTGTGCCTGGTGACTGCTTGAATGACATGTGGACAACAGAAGACTGAAACTGAGCTGTTATTACATGGGCAGCAAAGGACGATCCATCCACACACCTCTGGTTCAGAGCAAAACTCAGTGGAGAGGAAGAGCGCCTCTTGGTCAGCACAGAAACCAGCAGTGCTGGAGTCTATGACAATTTTCACCTATTTGTGGGATGCTGTAGCTAACACAGGATATGCTAAAAAAAAAACCCTAATCAAACGGCCTGAGCCTCCTGCCGACCTCCATCCCCAGCAGAGCTGTCACTGCTGTGCCTGACAGGGACTCCTCCCCAGCCCATGGCCTCCTGCTCCCAGCATGTGCCCAGCTGCCTGTCTCCCAGGCACCGCAGAGTGCTGCCCCTGCCGTGGGGAGGGAGGGAGGGGGTAGGAATCAGCACCACCTCCCCAGAGACTGGAGACCTGCTGCCGTGGGGATCCTAGGGGAGGGACCTCAGGAGCAAGATCTCACTGGCAATGGCCCAGGAGAGAGTCCCTCCAGAGACACCTGCTCAGCGCCCACATCTCTGCTGTTTGTGGCGTGGAGCAGGGGCCAGGCGGGATGTCACACCTGGCGCCAGAGCAAGTCGGGGAGAGGGATGGGGTGGTTCCCCCTTCAGGGACTGCGGGTCCCTCTGGCAACAGCTTGGGCACTGCTAGTGCTGTGGCTGCCACTCAGGAGGGCATGAGAGCAA